>NC_133474.1:14166572-14238542 GCF_025370935.1 Choristoneura fumiferana | reverse complement strand
AGTCGCATCACAACAGTCTGAAGTTAAAACGAGCATCGGTAGTTGATAATTGAGGAAACGAGAAAATGCAGTAAAATTTGAATTACACTTAACTGATGTACTATCTGCTTATCCAAACGCCTTAAAAAAAACAAGCAGGAAACGCATGAAAGAAAAAATACGAATGGTAACTAAGTTATTGTGAACATTAGATAGTTGCAAGTGCTTATTGCACATACCAACTATTGTAAGCACCCGCAATATATATTTTTTAACAAATTTTGTATTTTATTAATAACTAGCACCACTCATTATGAATACTTGTTTCGCCTTGAAGTAAACTGTGAATTTAATAGACACTTGGTAGCTGTTCAGTCCGAACATCTAGTTTATTGTATTTTATCTCTTCGTCTCTTTCTCGCGGCACAGTGCTGTCATGCCGCTTTTTTGTCACGAATATGTAAAACGGTTTTCATTCGTTTTTAAAGTATAATTTTTCTTACGGCAATGAAAATTGTTCATGGACGGGCAATGTACCATGAAACCATTTTTATGACGGATCAAGATCAACAAAGCTAATAAGTCAGATGTTACTAAACTATGCCACATCATTTTACAATAGACTAGTATTTGTTAAAATTAGTTCCTAGCGTCCGGTTTGGGCAACCAGTACCCGGATTCATGCAACTTGAACAAACAACCACAGAAAATGTAAGGCTATGATGTTTGCCTTAGAAATAATAAAATAACAACTGCCAAAGAATTACCTACTATTATAAAAGCTTTCTTTTTAGTAACAATAACTTGAGCTGATTTGAGCTGCTTTGACACAAATTCCATCCAGTAGAAGCGTAAGGGTCTACAAGTTCATTTCCACATTAAAGCAGTGTTTAAGAATTTCTATTTTATACCGATTTTGAGTTTAAAATTTTATGATAATGTTAATATTTACTGTATTTTATTCCAAATAGCTATATTAAGTGTTCGGTTCAGTAGTTTCAGTCGCATGGCCAACAATAGATTGCCACTCCTGTCGTAAAGGAAACAATTAATTACATATGTACAAATAATGCAAGCTCGAGATCGAAAGGCAGCGTCTTCTTGTTTATCACATTTACTTTAAATTGCCATAGTACCTCTAGCATCACCGTGTAATGAGTGTTTAAAAATACCACATCGTTTGTAAATAAGATGTTTTCCTTAAAAAAAAAAAAAATTAACACTTGTTCATCTTAGCATTTCCAAAGCATAGTGATGAACAAGGAGTCCTCGCCAATATGGCGTCCTTCCGTCTCGACCATGTTGATGGAACCTTATACAATAATCCATCTCTCCATTAAGATCGATACATGCCTAAGTTTAGAAAAGATCTGTGATAATCATCCATTCGTCGCTAAATCCATTCCCATTCGTACAGTCTTCTGGCATGCTGTTACAAACACAACGAATAAATTTATAAAATTCATAATCCCTTGCATATGTGCATGCCTATAATAACATTCGTCAGCTTTCATACTGGCGCGCTTTCAAATTAACTTCACTACCACCTTTATCTCACATAAGTAAAAATACCACAGCCACTGTCTGTATTTAAAATACCAAATAGGAAAAATGCTTCAACTTTAAGATTAATATGGAAAGATTATAGTCAGGCGTACTTAAATAACTCCAAATATCATTTAGCGCTAAGTGCATTGTTCGCGGGCGTTGCGTCAAACATTTCTTGACCTCATTTACTACATGAAAATATTTATATTCCGTCATACATCTTATTGGCATACCATTTGGGGAAAGTAACATTCTCGTTTTAGCCTACATACCTATAACTATTTCGAATGAATAGAATGTTTTTTTTTTTTTTTTTTTTACAAAAACTAAATTATGCATTGTTATGACAATGACAAATTACGTAAATAACTAGCTAGCTATTGGAGAGTTAACTAACAGAAAAAGTCGTAACATAATACCCACAGGTAAACAAACCATAGAATTAAACATTAACTCAAATAATTGAAAATATCAAATTTGGCATGAAATATCCAGTAAACAATATCATTGATGCAAGGCAAGGTGTGTAGTTTTCAATTCATTTTACTGTTACGTGAGTACTAACACTAGTTAGTTCCTAAGTGCTTTGCTTACATAATAAGATTATTGAAGAATCTGCATATTTCATGTTATTTTAGCCTTTAGGCGAAATTGGTGGATGTTAACTTCTTGTGTTAACTTTCCAAGTGCATATAAAAGTCAGGACATTCATTAGACTAAGGGGCTGTTTCACCATCCATTGATTAGCGTTAACCGACGGTTAAATGTAATGCCGTCTCCATCTATTCGAACAAAACAAATAGAGACGGCATCACACCTAACCGCCAGTTAACACTAATCAATGGATGGTGAAACAGCCCCTAAATCTTAAAACGAGAACGAGTAGCGGATCACCCCTAAAATATACTAAAGAGGAAAAATAACCCATACACTTGGTATTCATTTTCATACAAAGTTTACCCATTATTTCTGCTTGTTAGTATAGTATGTAACCAAGAAGTAAGCAGCGGAATTAAAAAAACAGCCCGGAATCGAATGCACCTAACAACTTCTGAATAATGAATGACACTATATAACCTGACAATACATTTGAGTTTACCAGCAGTAGGTCGTCTGAAACTGCATGACATCACTGTTATGTCGCGATGCTTCAAATCTGAAATAAGAAAAAAATGTTTTAAATCATTACAATTTGCCATTGAAACATCGAATCATCAAAACTTTTGATAGCACATTTTGTTCAGATTAGAATTGAAACATGCTATGGCTATGATTAAAATTTACTTTTACTTGACATAATAAAATAGTACAAGTAAACATTCCTTTTTAAGCAGCATTTCCACCAGAGATGTGTGAGGAATATGTTTTTCATTAACCCATAAAACGCTTCATTTACCTCGCTCGCTCCGCTCAGGTGTTTCCACCAGAGATGTGCGAGGAATACGTTTTTCAGTAACCCTTAAAACGCTTCATTTACCTCGCCTCGCTCCGCTCAGGTGTTTCCACCAGAGATGTGCTGTGCAATATGTGTAAATGAAGCGCTTCTAATGGTTAATGAAAAACACATCCCTCTCGACACATCAACAACTGGACGTAGTTTAACAAAAAGGATCCAACCCTCAACAATTGTTTTTTTTTAATTTTGGATCTACTTTCTGTAGGAACATTTCAACAATAACATGACAGTGCTTTGGATCCTTTTTTGTTAAACTACGTCCCTGCAAAGTTATTGTTTGGCAAGAAGGCTTGTGTTTTGTACCCAAGTAAGCAGTTTTCCAGGATTGAAGTCATTGAGGGTAGAAATTTTCGAAACACGAGACGCAAACAACTTTTTTACACCTCTTCTTCAGAAAAGTAACTTTTCCTCCCTGACAAGAGGGAGCAAAGTGCAACTTTTCTGTTCAAGGCTTTTCTAAGTGTTTTATTGCAAATGCCATTTTTTGAAGTTGATAATTGTAAAGCCTCGCCATTTTCTATGCTGATTGTTCTTTAATATTCAAGTTTCTTAATGCTCGGTGTGAAAAGTTGTATGAGCCACTCGGGAGCAAAATTATTTTCATCTTGGGCGTTAACACTTGAATCCCTCATTACGCTCAGGATTCTACTTTAGAATCCCTCGCTATGCTCAGGATTCTATTGCAGAATCCTTCTCTATATTTTGGATTCAATGTACGCCCTCGCCCTAAATACACCATTTTGCTCCCTTGTGACACAAATAACTATTCATCTCAGCACGAAGCATAGACGATTAGTTCCTGATTCGCCGGAATTTTTCAATTAAAGAAAAGTATGGAAATATCGTGGCTTTACTCATATATATTAATAAATACTTATATTATCAAATTAAATATATATTGATTTAACTTAATTATGATAATTTTATTGGCATAAATAACCCGAGGGTCTGTTGCGTAACCAAATGACAGTTTTTGTATGCGAAAAGTTTTTTTCAGTTTTCGCATACAAAAACTGTCATTTGATCGTGTGTATCAGAAACATAACGCAAAACCTTCTGTTTAACATAAATGTCAATCTGTCTGTCAATGTAATCATTGATTACGGTTCTTTCTTGTTTATAGTTTGACATGTCGATTCTACTGCATATAAATATTTCCGACGAAGCAAGAATCCGGCGAAACAAGAATCCGACGAAGCAAGTATACAGTGAAACAAGAATCTGGCGAATCGAGATCTAATCGCATAGACCTGGTCCAGACGGAGCGTTTTGCGCTCCCGAGGTACTAGAGCTACATACACCCCGTCCAGATGCTCTCGCGCGCTTCCACATCGCATCGCATCTGGACGGGTTGTATGCACCTCTAGTACCTCGGGAACGCGCGAGTGTCCACTTGCGAGTGCCCTCGCGCGCAAAATGCTCCGTATGGACAGGGTCATAGACAACAGAGTCTGGCGAGGGAGGAGGGGTGTAGTGTTACCAGCTAGCAGGCGGTGCGAGCTGCTTGAGCTTGCGGATCTCCTTGGTGGCCCAGTTGGCGAGCGTCTTGGTGCGCGGCGTGCGCGACCGGCGCGCGGCCTGCAGCAGATCCAACAGTGGGCGCTGCTCGAGCAGCGGCAGTACGCGCGCGCCGAACACGGCGCACAGGTCGCCGGCCAGCCCCGCGATCACCGACATGTGCCCGTCCGTGCGCTCCGGCTCCATCGCCACCACCATCATGAAGTTCACGATCGCTGGCACGTGCGGCTCCACCAAGCCTACGTCCGCGCGGACCTGGGCCACAACGAAACAACAACAATGATCATTCTGTACGTGCAAGTGCGGAAGACGAGAACACACGTTACACTGTTTTTCCGAAATATCCGTCTTCAAGCTTTGATTTATAAATAAAAAGTAGTCATATGCTGTATTATGTAATGATTGTATACAATATTTTTTCTATGAGCATGGCCTAGCAACCCCTGCAAGCTATATTTAATACTAAAAAACAGCAATAGATGGCACTACCATTAACGTTTGTAAATTATAAAATGTGAATAAGCCGAATTAAGTAGAAATATTGAGATTAAAATCAAGACTAGCATATTTTATAAACACAACTTCACATCAACCTTAATTCAACTCCTCAATTTGAAGATAAGAAACACCATAAAAATAATAAATTGAGAATACGAAAATATTGACATGTGGCTACATTTCAGCTGAGGCTTTCGTAGTGTTTTGCAATTGTGAAGCTAGATGGCGAATAACCGGAATGCGCTTGCTGGGCTTACCCCGCGCTTGCATACATTCGTCGAAACTATTTGAGAGAATTCTCTTCTAACGACTTAATAAAACAGAGACATCATGCGTATCTCTACTCGTCTAGGCTCAGTTAGTGAGCTTGTTGGTTGTTGTCAGTGTACCGTATCTTAGTGTCTCACTAGATGGCAATACGTATCGTGCTGTTTGTGTTCTCACTGGTGCCATCTATTGGAAAATCGAAGGAAAGAAAAATAGCCAGTTGAATAGCCAGTATTAGGGTGATACCATTTGCTTGTACTAGGTGGTGTCTCTGTTATATTATATACTTTGTGCTATGAGTACAAATACTACACAAACAACACTTAAACACAACAAGTCACAAGCAGAAGCCTCTTCGATAATAACACTTAAATTAAAGACAGTTTTTTCTGCATAAATATAACCAATACCTTAAAATAGTTAACATACACCGTAAAAACGTACCTATGTAATTTAATTTGGTTAAATGGGTGTTTAATTTTTCTGGAAGTTTCAAAATTTTCGTGAATTGATTTAGCGATCGAGTACTGGATAAAATACCGTCTTCGATTTAATTTAAATTAAACTTATTTGACAATAAACGCTAATACTCGATAATAAAATAAACACGGTCCGAATTAATTGTCTGTGATTAACCACGTATTGAATAATTTTAACGAATCATAAGGAGTGGTATTAACTAATATCAACGAATCAGGAAGCAGCAGAATTATCAAGTGTAAGTGGGCCAATCAACTTTTTTACCGACACTAATCTGTCCGCGACATTTTTCAAACAATTTATTTAGATTATTTAGATTTTTATTGAACAAAATAACCATGTTATTATGTTCAATAAAAATCTTTAAATCTTTAATTGCAGATTTTTGTAAGTAAACATGTTTTTTCTGTAATTTAATAGATGGTGTACATGAATACATGCCGTCCTACGTATGTTTAAGCTATTAAACCGTGAAATATCTTGTTGGAAGTACGATTTTTTGGTACGGCCAGACACAATTTTGGTAACGCAGGAGACGCCCAAAGTGTCGGTAAAATAGTTGATTGGCCCAAGTATAAGGAGCACAGCACAGCACTAGAATTAGCAAGGGGACAAATTTTAAAGAAAGCTTTTATAGCAATTAACATAACACAGTAAAATCCTATAATACATAATGATAATATTGCTATGTCCTTAAACAGGGTTGTACTAGACCTAAGGTGACATGTACAGTCAAGTGCAGAAATATGTTACCACGGCATATCACTCAAAAATGTTACCACGGCATAATAAGAATCGGTGGTACATATTTTTGAAACCTTGAGAATGTTCATATTTTTACACTTGACTGTACAAAGTGCAATAATGAAATAAAAAAAAACATTATATAATGGTTTTAACTGATCACGAAAATTAAATCACGTTTTTTCGCATCAGTTACTTAACGATACTATTAACTTAATTATTTCAGAGAGTCTTTTACTACTCTAGCGTCAATCTGGAGGGTTTTACTGTTCCATACCGTGTTACTTACTTTCTTTAATTTATAGAAAGTACAAAACTTTCATAATATATTAAAAATAGAAAATCTGATCCAGTTTATAAGACCACGCAATTAGAGAATAATAGCACATTACTGCCGGGGCCAGGAAAAAGCAATTCGTGGACATGGATGAGTAGTCAATAAATACGAATCGGGTGACACTATTTATCGGCACGGATAATACCGACCTGATATTTCGTGTACACGCCCTACAAACTGGTGTCAAACTGACAAGCGTTTCTATGGGCGTGTCACAAAATATCATGTCGGTATTTCCATGTCGCTATTGGACGTCCAGTAAATAGTGTCACCCTACGAATCCACGAATTGCCATTTCTGCTGAGGCATGTATTGTATAGTGCTTTTCTCCAATATTTAATGCGAGGAAATATAGTAAAATTGATAAAATATTAAATTAAATGCTTTAAAAAGTTGCCCTTATACTTCCCGCGATACTTGTTATTTTTTATTTTTAAAGTACCTACACGGCTCGACTCTTAATGCAATTTCTTTAGAAATAATCCATCCCAGCCTATATACGTCCCACTGCTGGGCACAGGCCTCCTCTCAGAACAAGAGGGAAGGGGGATTAGAAATAATAATGCATAAAAAATATGTATTATATGAATAAAAAATATAAAGTTAAATGCAAATGAAGCTTTGTATCACTAAATTACGGTTTAAAGTGCTACTTACTGAACGCTTTTTAATTAATTCAGCCATTTTCTTTTGTAACTGGTAACATTTCATCATTCATCGGTTACATTGTGCTCAAACTCGAAATATTAAAAAAAAACAGTGACACTATTCGAGACATGTTAAAAGAGGCTGTTTCTTCCTAAATTTAATCTTAGACTAGGACTTAAAAAGAAAAAAGGTAGAAGGAATTTGATCGTCAGGCTGTTTAGACTGACTTACCGTAGTCAAAACGTGAATTAAAAAAGTAAAAAACTGTGTGCATGGTGATGGAATTGACAAGATTTCATATTTCTAAGACTATAATTTGATTCGTTTTCTGTATTCTGTTTGGAAAGAGAAAGACGCTGATATTTTTTAAATTTTGCTACGATTATAAATTAATTTATTACAAATCATTAAAGATGTGCTTATTCTAAAAGGGCATAACTCCAAAACTACCACACAATAGATCCATTACTTTTGTCTAGTCTCTATTAAAAAAAAAGATCACGTAAATCTGACGTAGACATTCTCAAAATTATGACAGCTCCTTTTTCTGGTGAAAAAGGCAAAGGAAACGTATCTATTCTGTGGTAGTGTTGGCAAATTCAGATATATTTTTTAAATTTTTTATATTTTTTTAAATATGGAGAAATAAATTATAATAAATATTTTCCCATGTTCAGGAGGCAAAACTCTTTCGATTCCTGTAGTAATTTACAGGTGTTAAAAAAAATGAAATTTTGTCAATTTCATACAATTGATATTTTTTTAATTGTGGCTGTCTATAAGGAAGAAATTCGTGTACTATGTTTGCGACAGTTAGGTGGACATTTCCAAGCATATTGGAGAAAAAGTTATTGTAAACATACCTCGCCGTCGGCACCCTTCAGGCCCTGGATAATACCGGTGTAAGCTTCAAGCACGCTTTCGCGCAATTCTCCCAAATACTCCACCATGGCGAAGTCGTTGCGATCTACTTGGGCATTGCTGGCCTGCAAAATTATAATAAGGAAATTATAAAGAAACAATAACTCGACTCATTCAAACAATTTTGACGTAAAGAATAACTTAATACAAATAAAAAATGGTATGGTGGTATGTATGGTGGTGGTGGTTTGGTATTTGGGTCTTTGGTTTGTCCAGCAGTGGTGTAGGGGTTATAGCACGCAGCACGGAATGCTGAGGACTTGGGTTTCGATTCCCAGTGCTGGTCTCTTTTTCTGGTTTTTCTGTGCATCCATGTCTCAGTTTGTATTTTCGAAATAAAAAATGCTAACAGACATACACCCTCATTATTATCATGACAATGTTGTAAAGGATTATAGCAAAAAAAATGTATCATTAACAGAGCCCGGAATTTTCACGGTATTTTTGATGTCATAGTGACTTCTCGCTTATTGACTCTACCTAAATGTTATCGATAATGATATTATCGTAAAATAATAATCGTAAAAGACACTAATAGAACACGCATTAGCCCTACAACTACAACAGACTTTGAATATGAAATTTAATTATTAATTAGAAATTGTTAATTAATCATTGTTTTCATTGCATAATCCATATTTATGTCAATTTCACATTTTCGACTGCTCGGAATTTAATTGGAAGAGATCGCTCTTTAACGATAAAACCATCTGTTGTTCACCTCTACTTTTAATCTTTTTTAACAGGTTGTGTACCGATATATTGATATTGAATATCGGAAATCGATAAGTGAGAAGTCATTATGACAGATCAAAAATGCCGCGAAAATTCTGGGCTTTGATCATTAAAATTACCTGCAGCAACATTTGCATCACCACATCGAAGTATTTGGCGAAATCTGGTCCAATGCTCAAAGCAATATCCCCAAACACGGACAAGATCTGCGGCTTCACCGAACGATGGATTGATGGATCACCAAGGTTTTCCAGCAGGAGTAGGATGATTTCATCACAATAGGGTATCGCCTATAACAATATGTTTTAAGCATTTAGTTGAAAGAAATAATCAAGAATGAGCATACGAATGGAGAAAGTCAGGCTTTTTGCACTTACCTTACTTTTGAGTACTCTACATATATCACCGGTCAATCCTACAGCAGCTATGCACACTTGATTCTCTTGATGGTTCTTAAGACCGACATAAAGATATCTCTTGAAGGCATCCATGTACTTGAGGAACCCTTCACCGAGCACTTCGACAAGCGTGGAGACGGCCATGAGCGCGTCCTCCTGCACGCCGCCCGCCTTGCCCGCGTTGCTGGCGAACATGGTCAGCAGCGCCGTCATGATCGCGTCAGAGATCTGCGGCGCGTCCTCCGGCGTCACCTTACGCAGCACAGACTGCAGCGTGGCGCAGAGCAGACTCTGCAGGTCGTTGAACTGCGATCGATCCGCCTGGCTCGAAATGTGGTTCTCCATCTGAAGAACCTGCTGCAGACGCTCCAAGATTACCATGGTAGTCTTTTGCACGGTAACGTAGCAGTCTGATGGAGAATTCTTGACCATCTCCATTAGAGCCTCGTATGCTGCCGACCTCAAGTTGTGCTGCGCGGCGTCTTGCCGATCTGTGGTCTCCAGCAGACGTTGAATAATAAAGTCGAAATAGCTGGACATGCAGTAAGTTTTGGGCTGGTTGGAGTCTGTAGAATCCGCGTTTTCATAAGCGGCTTCGGCCAGACCGGTGAACGCCCAGCAGACATTAGCCGCAACCCGGGGCTCGGCCTTCAATCCGTTGACGAGGCTCTCTAGCAGGGGATTCAGGTAAGTCTCATTAATAGCTGCCTCAGGCACGATTTCGCATATCCTTCCGAAGGTCCACGCCGCTGTATCCCGTACGGCGACACTCGAGTCATACATGGCTTCAATAAGAGTGGGCATTGCCTTTTCAACTAGTGGTTTGAGTGTATTTACTTCTAGACCTCCTAATATAGAGCCAAAAGCCATAAGAGCGGCTTCCCTGTATCGCCAGTTTTCATTTTTGATGTTGAGGTTAATGAAAGGCAAGACATGAGGCACAATCTCATCTTCGCAGCAGTTTGACAAGAGCATGAGGCAAACGGACGCCGCCTTTGAAGGGTTCCATTCCAACTCATCATCTGAGTCATCTTGTTTGGTCAGTTTCTGCATGAGAACAGGAGCTAGATATTGTAGTGCACCTCTCGCATAAAATCTAGACGTACGCGCAGGTGGGCGGCCTATTAAAAAAACATTGGTAAGTATTGACCAATAACAAATAAAATAGTATCAACATTGTACCATATTTCATTATTTACCTGCATCTCCAGCCTCAGCTTCTTCTATAGCAAGATCAATCTCTTCATCGCTGACGTTCGACCAAAACTCAATACCTTGTAGAGATATTTCATCAACATCAGATTTCATAGCTTCTAGAGTTATGGGAAACAGTGCCTGTCCCATGTATGGTTCCATGTATTGGTAGTACAAAGACAGAATTTTAACCTAAAATTACAGATATGCAGTTAAAGTAAAGAAATTCGTAATATAATTTGATGAGCAGACAGTAAAACTTACTAGGCATTGGAGAGCAGCAACGCTTATTCTCATATCAGTTGATTGTGTAGCTTCACAGACTACCTCCATAATAAAGTTACGTTCATTTTCTTTGTCAAAATTAGCTTTAGTGAACTCTAGAGAGTTCAGCAGAGCTTGAGTGGCTGCTAGCCGGACATGATTGCTGGGTTCTGTAGATCGCATGCCGTGGATGATGGCCGTGAGTATAGGATTACTTTGCTCAGTGAGCACTTCAGCATCAATTTCTTGACATATGTAACCTGGAATACCATAAACATTAAAATATGATCCAGTAGCCAGATTACCGAGAGGGGAACATGTTAGACGTGATTTCAACATCTGTGATATTTAATCACGACGTTTTTTTTCTGAGACACCTTATTTTAATTACAGATAAGCAGGGAAATATACATGCATATCATGCATGAGTTACGTCTGAGAATCGTCGAATGCGAAGGCTTACGCGTGCGCGATTTCATTTTAAGCAATCCTGCTTAGTTGGTTTTCAGTATGTTTCTTTATCGTGTTTTTGGTCTTTATCCACTCAAAATTTAATTCAATCAAGATTATAGGATTTATTTTAATTGGCATTTTAAGATTATAGGATTTATTTTAATTGGCAGCAAAAGGGTAGTTATCATAGGGTTGGGTTTTATTATAGGTACATTAATTTATTGAAAATTTATATGTTTTTGGTATGTCATATATTTATCATTTTCGTTATGAGACATTTGTAAATTTGACTTTACAAGGGAATATTAATGTTAAAAAAAAATATTTCCGTTTCCACATTAGGGGTACTTTTATAACACCCTCCATAAACTCAAAGACTGTGATGCAAACAGGATGAAATAGTAGCTCATTATGTATATTTTTGAAATTCAATATGTAAAATAAATAAACAATCCTTTGTAAGGTATTTTTAATGGTTTAATTTACCCTACATAAGATGACCTTTTTCGAACTCAACTTTTGAGTGAATATTGAACAAGTGAGTAAGTTACATAAAATTATCATAAAATAAATCCAGAAAATGTATCCAGCGGTTGACCAACTCTAAACCTGGTAGTTGAGTTTTAAAGAGCAGAAATTTTAATTCAAGGTGACATCACATCTTTGACCGTTGACTAAACGTAGGTACATACTAATACATTTATATTTATAAGAAATACTTGAAAAACTTTTACATCATTCCCACCTTGTATATCCTTATCCTTCCTAATTTATACAATCGAAATTCACTGTCTGTTACCTCTTTGCACTTAAACTGCAGAATCAATTTTGATAAAATTTGGTATGTACATAGATAGTTGGAAACCTTGGCAAGGTCATATCATAGGGCTGTTTTTATCCCGAAAAATGGTATAATTCCCGCAGGATAGCTATAAACGAATTCGTTGCAGAAGTCACGGACAGATTATTTTATAATTATAATTTTTAGCAGAGTTAAAATAACTTGGCTTATTCTATTATCCACCCTAAAACTTAGGCCACATAGACAGAAGGTTCCATCCTCAGGGTGGATAGACGGACACGCGTTTCCGAGTATCCACCTTAGGGTGGATAAAAGGAATAAGCCAATTACTTTATTTAATTGTCCTAACAAGGTATAGGTTGATTCACAAGAACTGGCATAAGTGGATTAAATGAGTGAATGAAAGTGTCTGGTGTTACCTATTTGAATAAATTTCACACAAATGAGAAAATGTATGCATGCATCTGCCATATTCCTAAAAAAAAAATCCAAGTGACATTACTTTCTGTCACAGAACTCCCAAAACAACTTCCCACAACATGGGATAAAATCGAACCAGACTAGTAAACTTGTGCAGCAGTTATTTCTCAAGAGCATGGTTACAAATGAAAAAGATTCCGCATCTTCCCTTATAACAACGTCTGATGATTAACCATGATACATCAACACATGAAAAGGAAATCATACCACCCCAGTCTGGCAGACTATACCTGTACCAAGAGCCAAAAGTCCTTGTACATCTGATTCACCTATATCTCAACAGCAAGTTCGTTCAATCCATTCATGCCAGCTCTTGTGAATTAACCTGTAAATATTTACTACTTATCATTAACTTACCAATAGCTTCAAGGGTTGCTTCTTTCTTGAGTTCAGTGGACTGTGCATTGACAACATTTTCTACTAGGACAGGGATGAGATCAATCCATTGGCCGGCCGGGAGCTCTGCCACCGCCACATACGCTACGCACTGTGCTGCCGAACTCGGCCGGGTGTCTTCTGTGCCTACGGCTGTTAAGATCTAGAAAAAAAAATTGAGATTCTTGACATGTCTGCTATTTTCAAATTGTGCAATTAAAACCCCAAGCATTTTTCTTCTACTTGACACAATTTCTCAAAATGTCAAATGTTAATACAGTTCTGTGTTGTACAATTATTGTGATGAAATGTAAATTACTCTACACAAACGCTTGTGTCCATCACAATTACAAAAAGTAGCTTTATAATCAGGGTAATTAGCCATAATAATGTATTTTTACATAATTATCATTACTTAAATTCTTAAATTTTCAACAAGAATCCAACTCTAAGTAACAAGTGAATTAAATTAGGTCACAATTAGGTACTTCATTTGATTTCATTAATTCAGTAAAAAAAAATTTTTTTACAGTTAGCAATTTCTTTATATTTTTCTACTGTTTAGTACCTACATATACAAAAATGCAGAATCATTTATAAAAAAAAAAACTGGATTATTCTGAAGAATAAAAAACTCGTTGTCTGCCAACTGACTTCGGATGTGTTGTGTCTTTTCTGCTGCTGGGTAAGCGTAAAGTAGAGACACTTGTTGGCAACACTGATGATAGGCATTGACAGA
This sequence comes from Choristoneura fumiferana, assembly GCF_025370935.1. NCBI lineage: Eukaryota > Metazoa > Arthropoda > Insecta > Lepidoptera > Tortricidae > Choristoneura > Choristoneura fumiferana. The sequence continues at coordinate 14,224,706 of NC_133474.1, read as the reverse complement.
CAGATTGTTATTGACAGTAACACGTAAAGGGTCTTGAGGTGGGCTTTCTAAATCGTTTGTAACTTTTGATTAAGAAAGAGAGGTATTTTTGCGGCTACTGTGGAGTATGGCATGTTATCGGCATCATTGTCTGCTGGATCTACTGTAAAAATTTATTTCTGTGCAATCTTGCAAGATAGTGCATGATTTTGGATGCAAGATTGATCTTGCAAAATTGGTGCAAGATCTTGGTATTTCGAGATCTCAGAATACCAAGATTGCACTCCCTAGTTTAGAAACAGTGAATATGATCAAGGGTATGTACAAATCACTATCCCTTAGTTAGATCTTTAGGAAATATGTAGTAGGTATTAAAGTACAATTTTATTATCTGATCTTATTCTGAATTCAGTCCTTTTCGGTTCATGATTATATAATACAAAGGCAGCTTTTAGCTTATCTATCAGTACAAAATGATTTTATACCAAAGGAACATTGATGAAATGTGGGTTTAGTTGGCATAAATTGTACCTGTGTTTTGAATGGAATGGTTAAACAGATCTCCACCACATTAGAATTACCAAAAACCAGACTTTATTCCTTATACACATCATAAAGGGAAGCTCTATTAAAAATTTCAACTTTCTTGGACCAAGGTTTTAGGCTGAGTCTTGATAAGTTAGTCAAGTCCATCTGAATTTAACAATAAATTCTAACAAAATAATAAATAAAGGAAACCTAGGAAAATGTACTTATATCTGTATTGACACCAGGTTTAGAAAGGCTGATGTGGCCGTATAATTTCTTACATTTTTCTTAATGTAAAGTCTTGTTTCCTCTGGTAGAGCAAGCCACCGCTGTTGGTACTGCAGTTTCAGGGAGACATCTTTGGAGGTGAGGTGGTTCTTGAGCTGCAAACCTGCAGCCATTCGGGCCACCTGGCTGTTGCCACCCTGTGCCAGCACATCAGACAGCAATTTGATGAATGTGGTGAAGTTTGCGACGGCTGCATGGTCAAGGTATTTTTCTGCAGCTTCCAACTCATTTCGGTCTGGAATTTTTTAATTGAAACAAATATTATTATTTTTGGCTTAGAACCTTCGAGCAAGGTGTATAACTTTATTTGCTCCAGCAGCAGTAGGAACTTCCTTGGTTGTATCATACATGACGTCCCTGATGCTAAGTAAACCAACCACCCATAAGCTTATCATGTAAGGTTATCAAGTCAACTGATAATCTATATTTTTAATATAGTTTATGATATCAGGATTTTTACCAGTAACACGTATAACGCATTAAACCACGATCGTTGAATGAAGAAAACATGTTTTATTTGCTACAAGACTAGGAATTTATGAACTAGAAATTTCCATGCTCGACTTCATAAATATTTACGCATAATAGAAAAATTACAATAACATAGACATTAAAGGACCGTAATTCCAATATTATAGTATCAGATGTCTGTAATAGTTGGGTTCATTGTGTGCCAGGCAAAATTAGGCGATAACAGTCGGTTGACATTACGATGAAACGCCATGCTCATTGAAACGTAAGAAATATGATGAAAAATATTACTGACCTGGGGATATTGTCTTTTCCAATATTTGTATAAGTGTTGTTATCGGCTCGGTATGCATCTTGTATTACTGTTTTAACTTAAATTCAAGGTAAGGATAAATTTGGGAGCACAAATTCTGAAGAAACCGGCACACGACGAGCGAACACTCACTTTTAGATGTTGCTCGATTAAAAAAAGATTCAAACTTGCAACATGTAACTGTAGAAAAACATTTTGAATAAAGTTTTCTATTCATGATCAAGCAAAGTAAAAAAAGGAATCCGAATGTATATTATTATGGGAAAATAAAGTCAATAAATTTTCGTTGATAATTAACTTGTAAATCCTATTGGCTATGATAGTTTTCCTTTTAAAATCATTATATGTATCACTACTTAGTTTTGTTACATTTTTCTAAGCCTAAACCATGAATATAGCCTTATAATAAAAACTAACACACTAAAACTATTTTTTTTTGCAAACGGATCGCTAAAACAAAAAAATGATCTTAACAAGTTTATGTTTTTATAACACCTATCAAATGATGAGAACTAGCATTATGGATTTAAAGGGGGGAAAAAAATCATCCCCACTTTACGTTGGATCAAAAAAAATAGTATATTGCATAACAAGTGAAAAAAAACGAGCCATTTTATCCAAGACGTTCATATAGCCACCCGAGCCGGTACGGCGAGGGTGGATAGACCTGTTGAGGGAAAAATATGTTTAATGCTCGAGTGTGCATTGCGTTTCACTTAGACTGCGAGGAAATGAAATAGCAAGAGTGGAAACAATTGTTTACTTTCAATGTACCTTTTATTTTTCATGCATTATTATATAATTATATACATTTTTACTTTGATTGATTTTTAGTTTAATATACTAAACACAGAGTACATATATAACAGAGACACCACCTAGTACAAGCAAATGGTATCACCCTAATACTGGCTATTCAACTGGCTATTTTTCTTTCCTTCACCAATGAGAACACAAATAACACGATACGTATTGCCATCTAGTGAGAAACTAAGGATACGGTACACTGACAACAACCAACAAGCTCACCAACTGAGCCTAGACGACTAGAGATACGCATGATGTCTCTGTCTTATTTACGTCAGTAGAAGAGAATGGCATGTTTTTTCTCAAATAGTTTCGATGAATGTGAGCAAGCGCGGGGCAAGCCCAGCAAGCGCATTCCGGTTATTCGCCATCTAGCGTCACAATTGCAAAACACTACGAAAGCCTCATAGCTGAAATGTAGCCACATGTAGCCTATACTTTCGTATTCTCAATTTATTATTTTTATGGTGTTTCTTATCTTCAAATTAAGGAGTTGAATTAAGGTTGATATGAAGTTGTGTTTATAAAATATGCCAGTCTTTATTTTAATCTTAATATTTCTACTTAATTCGGCTTATTCACATTTTATAATTTACAAATGTTAATAGTAGTGCCATCTATTGCTGTTTTTTTGTATTAAATATAGCTTGTAGGGATTGGTAGGCCATGACTTAAATTAAAAATTATCAAAATAAATATGTAGAAACTTCTTTGTTTGTGGCTGTTGACACCTGATTACCTTGGTCTTAGACGAAGATTTTACTTTATGCACTAGAGCATAAATAGTATACATTGTGTCTTAAGGGCGGTAAATAAGGAATTACGAAGGAGAGTCTATTAGAAGCCTGAAGTCGAAGTTTGTAAGTCTGTTTGTTTGATTATTTGTTTGTTGCTTCATCACGTCTAAACCGCTGAACCGATTTAGATGAAATTCGGTATACAGACAGTTTGAGTCCCGGGGAAGGACATAGGATAGTTTGTATCCCGGAAAAAATCAAAGTTTCAGCGGGATATGATAGTGAAAACCTAATCCTAGGCAGACGTCAGAAGTCGCGGGTAACAGGCTAGTCATATAATAGTACATTGTGTCTTAAGGGCGGTAAAAAAGGAATTACGAACGAGAGTCTATTAGAAGCCCGAAGTCGAAGACTGAGGGCTTTAATGAGTCGATGTCCGAAATTCTAGTACCGCCCGTGCGACATACAATGTTTTTCATCACATTTGCGAGTAAAATTTTATATTTCTAAAAGAAAAAATATAATTCTTCCAAATATTGGCGATACCTTAGGCTGCGCTCTTGGTAGCGCCGCCCTCCCCCTCCCGCAGCAGCGCCTGACGTGCGTGTGCAGATGAGCCTGCAGCAGCAGCGCGCGCAGCAGTATCAGTACGCACATTTACTTATTTATCGACCTTGGGCTTCATGACAAGAAAATTAGTACGGGAAATGACTCATTTACCGACCGCGGGTCGGGTTTCATGACAAGCACATTAAGGTCGAGGGTTTTATTTGATTTTATAATAAAGCCCTCGCCTCGACTTTTACTTTTATTCATTTATTTGATGAATTTTTAGTTTTACATAAACTAAAAATTATTAAAAAAATATGTAGAAACTTTTTTGATTCGTGGCTGTTGACATTACCTTGGTCTTAGACGAAGATTTTACTTTATGCACTCGAGCATAAAAAGTTATTTTATGTCGCCTACATCCAGCATAAACACGAACTTTACGAGCATGAGAAGTGAAAAATATTTTTCGCACTTTAGTTATAAGTTAAATGAGTAAATTTTTTCAAAATAAAAATATCACTGAAAAAAAGTTTGGCTGTATTTTTCGGTTGCATTTGCTTGACAATCAGCAGCTGTTCAATCTTCTGTAGATATTTTTTAAGACCAGCAACATTTTTTGACAGATTTGACAGTCCGGCTTTGACGTTTCTGACGTTCTTTTCATGTTGTTTTAGAGGGTTAGCGGACGTTTGGCCGTATTATTTCGCCGAAATGGTATATAATCTTTAAAATATTCTCCAATCGTGAAGTGAAATGAATATCTTTTTAATCAGTGTTTTAAAGTAGAGCTCTAAGTTTATGTGTTTTATCATATTTCACCCCTTATTCAACATTATGTATTGTTACAGTCGCTCGTAATTCCGGATAAGTTTCAACATATTCTTCGTATCATGAATACGAATATCGATGGCAAACGTAAAGTTATGTTTGCCATGACGGCCATCAAGGGAGTGGGCCGTAGGTATTCAAACATCGTCCTGAAGAAGGCCGACATCGATCTGGACAAACGTGCTGGTGAATGCACCGAAGAGGAGGTGAGCCTGCACCGCAGTTGTTTGTGTATAAAGTGCAATTCTTCTTGTTTCTAACCACAACGAGTGTCTGCTACCGAAATCGAATTTCTGTTTGAATTTTGGTTGTAACTCGATTAAAGCCGTCGCCGACTTCAGTCGGACAAAACAATTGTAACCTAACGTTGCGTAGCGCTTATTTTACACTGTTCTTTTTGATATCCTTTAAGTTTGAGGAAACATTCAACAGGTCAAATAAAGTAAATTTTTCCATGACACTAGTGGCCTAACTTACAAACTATGATGAATTAAGATACATACAAGTTTTTTTAAATTTAAGGACTATTTTTAAAGTTTGCAACTGAAGTGTTTTTGTTTCATACACATATTTAGCAAAAGGTTTAAAGATGAGTTTTTTGATGCTTGTCTTATGTTTCATGTCAATGTCACTGGTTAAGTTTGTGAATTTTACTATTTTGATCTATAACAATGAGACTGAACTTATATTCTGTATGAAAAAAGAAATTTGGCGAAGAATTTCATTATTAGATAGTGTACTGAGCCATCTGTTGGATATCTACAAAAACATAATTTACTGGTATGCATTGTTAAACTCTTTTATACACATGTCCCTATTTATGTTTCCTAGGTTGAGAAGATCATCACTATCATGTCTAACCCAAGGCAGTACAAAATCCCAGACTGGTTCTTGAACAGGCAGAAAGATATTGTTGATGGAAAGTACAGCCAGCTGACCTCCTCCAATCTCGACTCTAAACTTCGTGATGATCTGGAGAGGCTCAAGAAGATCCGTGCCCACAGGGGCATGCGTCACTACTGGGGTCTCCGTGTGCGTGGTCAGCACACCAAGACTACTGGCAGGAGAGGACGTACTGTTGGTGTGTCTAAGAAGAAGTAAACTAAAATAAAAGTAATTTTCTCCAAATGTTGTATTTTTATTTCATACATCAGTTTTCTTAGGATCTGCTGTTGGTTTCCGATTATGAGCCTTTGCACATCATCTTTTTCAAATATCTGTCAAATGGCTCTAATAGTGCTTGCACATGTATATTATTAGTCCTGTAGCACAGCAAGGTAATTTGACAAAATATGTTAGAAGTTATTACTAACTTTCTAATCTTTTTGTTTACTTAGGGGCTGTTTCACCATCCATTGATTAGTGTTAACTGACGGTTAAATGTGATGCCATCTCTATTTTTTTTTGTTCGAATAGACTGCAACGGCATCACATTTAACCGTCAGTTAACACTAATCAATGGATGGTGAAACAGCCCCTAAGTAAACAAAAAGATTAGAAAGATAGTAATAACTAATCTTCTTCTTTTTAATCTTGTAATTTAGTTTTCACTCAATTCTCTGCTATTTGACTTACAATTTGAAACTTTTTAACAAAAAGTTAAACCGCCAAAAAAAAAAAAAGAAAAAAAAAACCATTTTTATCTAACCTTAATCTAGGTACAGTCCAGGGCAAATGTATCGACACGGCCAAAGTTGCAAAAATATGTATACACGGCCTTAATATTAAGAGCATAAAGTCGTGTATACATATTTTTGTAACTTTGGCCATGTCAATATCTTTGCCCTTGACTGTACCAGTTTGAAGTCAGTGCCTCAGCACAAGCCAGGAGGAGTGGTAGAAGCCCATCAGGTAGACAACTAATAGGTCCATTTCTGCTGGCTAGTGCTGAGGCACCAATTTCAAACTGGTACCTAGATTAAGGTTAAATAAAAATGGTTTATTATTTTTTGCTTTTTGGCTTTTTCGGCAGTAATTTATTATTCAAGTTTTTATTTTATTATTTTTTTCCACCCTTGTGGTAGTTTTTTTTTTCCAAATTTATATGGGACCACCTTGGGCCCTTTCCAATAAAAAAAGAAATATCAAAATCAACTACTCTGTAAAAAGTTATGTGGTCAAACAAAAAAAAAATTATATAATAATTTATATGCATTGACTTAAGAACCTTTTTTAGATTTTTTTTTTCGTTGGTTAAAAATTTATGGATACTTCATGGCCATCATGTAAGTAGTAAAGGCAAATAAATACTATATCATGGCCAACAAAAAACAAATAGCTAAAAAGATGATTTAAAAATTAAATTGTAAATATTGTATTGGATAACTAATCTTTTTATTAATCTAACAGAACACTCAAAATAGGTATGTGCCTTTGCATATTCTCTTGTTGTTAGTGAGGATGCTCTGAATCATTAAATGGTGCTACAACATAGGACAACTATGCTTATCAGTAGGTAGTTTACACCTTTGCTTTGTTTTAATACTTATTTTATTATTCATGATTGTGAAACAGTTACAAAGAATTTAATATTCTTTTATTGATCTCAATGCTTACTCCTTTAACATACATAAGAAGTACCTAAGTTATTGGTCCTGGTACTATTAAGTAAAGAAATCATACATAGGATGTTTATTCTGAATTAACACTAAATATTCTATATTCCCTGCTGATACAGGCCAAAGAAAAAATATTTGGTAATAAATGACTCATTTCTAGTGTTGATATGTATTTAATTAAATGAGCTTAGGTGAACAAAAGGCTATGCCGAATGCAACAATGGAAAAATGATACTGGTGTACTTGGTACATACATTTGTAAAGAGAAGAATAGATTAAACTTTCTGGACCAATGTGTGAACTCGAGAAGATAAAAAAAATTAAAAACTGCATTTTAGCCATGTAAACAAGTTGGTTAAACTATTGTAGTTGGCAGCTGTTGTTATGATAAAAATGTTAAAGAAAGTAATGTATCAGGCAATTCTTAGCCCTGAAGCAGGGAATTAAAATACAATAAGTTGTGATGTTTGATACTTTAATGACAGTGTACAACATAAAAATATTCTTTGATTATTTACACTGAACTACACATTAAGTCTTATCATTACTCATATTGTGCTATAAGTACCATCATGTACACTCCTGCTAGGAGTGCTATGATTTCTTTTATAGACTGAGAGAACTTATTAGCCCCCTCTAATAATTCTGGAATGACTGATACAGTAGCAATGTAGATGAATCCACCAGCAGTGAAAGGAAGGACTAGCTTGGATACTACACTGTCTTCATAGCCTTGTAGGTAAATTGAGATGACAGTCCCAGATATGGCACCAAAGGCAGTCAGTAGCTGTAGCATCATTGCCTTCCTCCGGGAGCATCCAGATTGGACAAGGATAGCAAAATCCCCAATCTCATGAGGTATTTCATGGAGCAAAATTGTAATAGTGGTGATGTATCCAATGTTCTTGCCAGCAATGTATGATGCTCCTATAGCTAGGCCATCAGTGAAGTTGTGAGTAAAATCGGCAGCAAGATTGAGGTACCCAGCGATTTTGATGTCTTCTTTCTTTTCCTTGTTTGCCTTTTTCTTTTTGTCGTCATTTTTTTTCTTGTCTACGGCGTGTGAATGGCCGTGTCCTCCGCTGAACAGGCGCACGGTTTTCTCGACGACCAGGAATGCGATGATGCCGCCGAGCACGCCGAGCCCTACGGTTGTGTCGTGAGGCGCGTGTTCGCCTTCGCCGGAGTGACTGTGACTGTGGCTGTGCCCGCCGTCCCCGCCGCTTGCTGCCAACGCATGCGGTATCAGGTGCAGAAAAGCATCTCCGAGGAGTCCACCCGAAGCGAATGATAGCAAAATTTTCAACAATGGTTGTTTTTCTACTGAGCCGTCGATTGGAATGAAGAAAAGAATAAAGAATGGTACTATGCTTATAAATACTGTAGAACTGAGTGCGCTCACGTACAAATCATAGTCGGGATCAGTTATCTTTTTTGTTCTGCTTTTTGTTGTTCGTTTGCAGCTTTTGAATATTTGAACGACGGCGGCTCGTCATGGGAATGGTCATGCGAGTGAGAATGTCCCAGTACTACAACTGTAGCGAAGGCTAACACAGCACATGTTATCACTGTTCTATTAAATTTAAACATTTTCAAAAGTAATATAACTATAATCAAATTGTCCTCAAACTACGAAATAAATACACAGTGATATGCGTCTCGTTGACTAGAATGACAACCTCTGACAACACGCCACACGTCAATCTACTTTTTTAAATACTACAATAGCACAGATGGGTGTTGTTAATGTACGACTTGTTAATGCACGCTTAAATAATGCACGGCCTGATAATCCGTGCTTATACGTGCACGAATTACTATGTCGTGCATTATCACCCCGTACTGCCCCGTACCGAACTAGCAGCCAGCAGGGAACTAATAATGTAAGCGCAATAATGTATGACGTGATAATCCGGAGCATTGTCTTCCGATTATCATGCCTTACGATTTCCGTGATTGAATTTAAAAAAAAACCTAACCCGGCCGGGTCGGTTCTGCTCCGACTGTATCGATCTCGCTCGCTGCGCTCCCTCGATCCGCGGCGAATAATGTCTATTCATTCGAATCGATTGGATTCAGATTATTACGTCGTACATTATCACTACGTACCTACATTACAGCGCGTGCAATATTTTGTACAATAAGCAAGCAATAATGCTTCGGATTATTATGTCGTACATTATTGCGCGTACATTACGAGTTGTACATTATTGTTTCCCGCACAGATGTTTATGTTAGGCGCACATTATCAATAATATCTGTCAGAAAAAAATAAAATGATGGAAGGCGTTCATTCCGTAGTGTTACTTTTAAAAATGCAGCATATTAAACGCCTTCCATAAAATATTGTAATCTTTTATCAATTGTTTGGAACAATTGTTTCACCCGCTTCCAATCATTTGGATGGACTTTATTTTCGGTATGTGTGCATGCAGCTTGGACGATAAATACTAGTACCATAGTAAAAGAGAAGAAGTAAGTCCACTCCGACCCTTTAGGAGACTTAACTGCCTAGGCGCGGACGGGTTGAGGACGTAATATTATAAGATTAATTACCTACCGGCAAATAATTTTAGTAGTTAACTTAAAATTGTTTAGTGTTAAAATTAAAAATTGGTTGTGTTCTATGCCGTATGCATATATAAATACTAGTACCATAGTAAAAGAGAAGAAGTAAGTCCACTCCGACCCTTTAGGAGACTTAACTGCCTACTCCGGCGCGGACGCTAAGGGTTGAGGACGTCTATTTTAGATTAATTACCTACCGGCAAATAATTTTAGTACGAAAGTTAACTTAAAATTGTTTAGTGTTAAAATTGCTTAAAATTGGTTATTGTTCTATGCCGTTATATTATTATTATACTAAATTTAAAACTATTTTTATAAAATTGCCGGAATGGTGATTACTACTCATGTTTATCTACACATAATACTATAACTATATATTTTTTTGTATCCTTGCATGATACTATTACACTACACTATATACTACTAATTTACAACTATACCTAATACAAAAAATACGTATGTAAGTACGAGTACGCGAACGTAAAAAGTGGTCATCACGCGAAGCGAGCGCAAGACGAGTGGGCTAAAACCGAAACGTACGGCACCGACGGCAGCGCAGCGCAGCCTTGACTAAAAAAAACTTAATCCTCCTTAAATTATCAGAGTGTGCGTGCGTACCGGCGCCAATCGGCGCGCACACATTTAATCCGCGCGATGTACTTTTGTTTGTAGTGAACCTACTTTTCCTCTATTACTATGCTAGTACAGTCAACCAAACGAACCATGAGCCAAAACTTATGTATTACAAATAAAAACTGGCCAAGAGCGTGACGTACCTACACGCCCAGGATAAGGTTCCGTAGGCATTACGAAAAAATCAAATAATATTTTTCTAAGGATTTCATATTGTGTACCGAATCTTCCAAGTTTAGGTATATTTATATCTTAGGCTGCTATTTACTCTTAAACTACTAATAATTCTTAAGCAATCTTAGCCGCTATAATTTTCCTTGTAAATTTGATATATTTACCAACAGTTTAGATTTTAGAGGGGGGGAGGGGGGGGGGGAGACGACGCTCGATTTCAATGAAAGTTTGCACTTTAAAGTTGAATATTTCGCAAACAGAATCACTGAATAGAAAAATTATCTTAGCAACACCCCCAATGGTTTTAAAATACCTATCCAACGATACACCACAATATAGGGTTAGTCGAGGAAAAATATCACCCCCACTTTACATCGGAGGTACTTACCCTAAAAAATTTTTTTTTACTATTTTTATTGTACCACTGTTGGCGTGACTGATGTGTATATTCATGACAAATTACAGCTTTCTAGTACTAACGGTCTCTGAGCTTACCCGCGGACAGACAGACGGACAGACATGGCGAAACTATAAGGGTTCAGTTGACTACGGACCCTAAAAACTGACCAAGTGCGAAGTGTGTCTGGGTAATACTACGAAGTTCGAAGAGCGAAGTTTCTAACTTCGTAACGTAACATACCGTTCCTCTCACTCTAGCATCTACGGAACGGAACACCACGAACTTCGATTTTCGAATTTCGTAGTTGCCCCTTTGGCTACGCGCAGTGTATGGTTCCGTACTGATGGTGAACCACAACAATATTGACAATTAATGTTTCTGCGTCGGGAAAAGCAATTTTGTAAAATAACGAGCTTTGAAATAACATTAAGCTATTTGTAACCTATATAGATTATACTTACCTACTCCATTTATTTCAACATTTGAAACTTAATGGTAAAATTTGCACACTTTTTTAAATAAAACAACAAAACCTTTTAAAATTGTGTTAACTTCTATATTAAAAACATAATAAATACCGCTATTAAATGTAATTGTAGGTATTTTTAGTCCATTTGTGTTCGAAATACCGAGAAACGTGTTTTACAAATTGACCATTAATTCAATCCTTAAATTAAACTAATAAAATAAGTAAATAACCCTCCTTCGGGCAGTCGGGTAAATATCGTTCAAAATGCGCTTCTTACTGATCCTATTTGATGTCGGTGCTTAAGCACGAGCCAGCAGGGCGACTACGAAACTCGAAACCAACTCGAAGTTCGTGTCGTGCGGTCCCTCTGACACTTATGCTATTTAATACGAGAGCGAGAGGGACGGTACGATACGAACTTCGAGTTTCGAGTTTCGTAGTAGCCCTGCAGGCCCTACTTATACTACAAAGTGTAAAATTGGAACTTCGCACCTATCTTGCCGTCCCGCTGACGCTTATATTTTATTTAATACGAGAGTGAGAGGGACGGTACGATACAAACTTCGATTTTCGAATTTCGGAGTAGCCCAACTGTTCACTCGGACTTAGTCAGACAGTAAACAGATCAGATCAGTAGGAAGTGCATGTAGAAACATACTTTAGTAGGGAAAACTGGTTAACCTACTGTGCTTTACTTGGTTTTCGGTTTTTTAGTTTTTTTGGAGTCCGTTACATTTTTTCTTATTTTATTTATTTTGTACTTCTATGCATTAACGGTCACCGCTACGTGCTGCGGGCTGTACAAAGCGATTTTTCTTACATATTTTCAAGATATTTTTTAATACGCTAGATAAAGCAGGACAATGTAGAGCAGGTTTGTCAAATGATAATTTCTAAAATATTTGCGCATAACATTGTTTACTAATCTTACAATTAAAACCAGTACGTCATTCTGATATTGCCATCGACGTCTCGCTGCGTTTCTAAAAGGCTGGATTGCCTCGTCAGCTTGCGCATCGAGCTGCGTCTGCGGCTCACCAGCTCTGGGACCTGGTCTTCCACCAGCGGGGCTTGTGTGAGTTCCAATTGGTCCAAGTTTTCATAGGAATCAGCATCCACGACAGCTCTGAAAGAAAATTATTCATTTCAACTTTTATATTATTTTATGATAACCTAACGAACAAAACGTTGGAAAACCCCTACATTGTCACTTCAAAGTTCAATATCTCAAAAACGGCTGAATTTTTGCTAAAACATATCTAAGAACCATCGCTAGAAAATCTGCTTTCAAATAAAAAAAACCGCATTCAAATCGGTACACCCGTTTTGGAGCTACGACAGACATACAGACAGACACACATAGCGGTCAAACTTATAACACCCCTCTTTTTACTATTATCTATCTGGTCGGGGGTTAAAAATTAGTAGGTATGAGTTGATTATTTATTGTCTTTCGAAACACACAGGGTAGGCCACAGGTAAAATGCTGGTCGTGCTATTTTTCAATAGGTCCACCCGCTCCGTGCAAAACGCGTCAGCCAGCGTACTTAGGCCTAAACGGTTTATTTTCGATTTAATACAGGATTGCGCGAATGGGCCTCAGATAGCTTGTTGCCAACCTTAGGAAGTGGCCAAAGTGATACACATTCTGTAAAAATATCACCCTATTAAGGTTCTAAATACACACCTACGTGAAACAGACGGACTAATTGCCTTAGTAATAGGATTCCATTGAAACCCTTAGAATACAGAACCCTAAAAGTTCGCGAAACCTGTTCAAATGTTTCAATTGTGAATGATCCGTGAAGAAAAATATCTCAAGGCAGGTACTATGCCTTTATATAAGTACCTAGTGTCATCCACGAAGACCCGTGATTTTGTCAAAATTAGACATTAATGATATTGTAATAAGAACCACGGCACGTGTCGACTCTACATATAATATACCATGTCTTTGCGTTTCATAGTCGTAGACTCGTAGTGTGGGGCAACTATCCGGTACGTAATATGTATAAGTAGGTACATAATATAGAATATGGATAAAAGTTAGTTTAAGATAATTTATTAGTATTTATGTACTATAACGCTGTTACCTATGTTCTCCGCAAACTAGGCAATCATTATAGGTCCAGTCCTTGCCGAACGCCTCTCCTTCTTCTGCAGTTTGAGGTAAACGAGCATTGAGCGTTTCTGGAAGACGTAGAGCGGTTAAACCGCCCACAACCGAGAGCGCTCCCATCACAACCAGTGGCAGCACCAGGTTACTGGAACCCTGGAGGAGGACACTGGAGGATAAAAAATATATTGGAGAATATATATATATCTATTAAGTCCATACATATATCTATATGTATTTAGCGGAACTGTAATCGCCATAGATAAGCAAAATTATCTCTCTCCATATAGCTAGTAACAAGAAAGGCGTTAAACTATCTAAGCAATGGGCTGCTCTGTTAAATTAAATTCATTTACTTTGTATACCTATCTCTATCCATTAAGTAAGATGAGTATATCTGACGATAACTGTTCCCAAGCACCATACTTTTACTAATGCAAATAACGCACTAAATGTTATGTCCAGGTACCGACAGGATCAAGTAGAGTGGAGCGAGGCTACACTCTAACACCTTCGACAATGTGACAATAGAGACAGGACCACAGAATAAATAATAGTACAGGAGTGTTACAATATATCTGCAGTAGTACAGGCAGGGTCTTATATGGATTTGAGGTTTTGGTCGGATCTTTTGGACATAATGATGGTGATTTCAGAAAAACTGTCGTACTTATCTTACCAAGTAGTTTATAAATGGTATCACAATCAGGCCCAGGCCGCCAATGTAGGCGGAGGTGCCAATACCAACACCGCGCAGCTCCGTGGGGTAAAGTTCCCCGGCGTATGGGTAAATAATCAGAAAGGATGCTGATATAAAACATTTAGATATCAAGTACATTATCAAGGTTGCCGTTTGAGCATCTGGAAAAATAATGAAAAGTATTGAGAACATAGAGACATGGAGAATAAAAAAAATATTGATTAAATCAGGCCTTTATGCTAGCATTGTCATGTCAGGTCAGGAATATCTAATTATATCTAACCTATGCAATAATAATTTGGTACTAAGTATCACACTTCTGGAACAACGCAAAGTTGAGGTAATATCTAGTCGCATCCACGAATATCAAAAGTGGTTTAGAAAATTAGATGTAATAAAAACTACGTGTAGGTAGACGCTTCAGTAACTATCATTTAAAATACGCCGTGTCGCGGTCCAGCGGGGCCGGGTCGGTGAAAATCATAGGAAACAGAAGAAAAACGTACCGTTCGGTAATAACACAGTGGCTATACAGAAGAATCCGCTTATGACCATTGACAAGCAAAGTGGCCATCGCCGACCGATGCGGTCCATGAGGATCCAGCAAACCAAATAGCTTGGTATTTCCACAACAGAAGATAGAAAGAAACTCATATACTGATTACTCCCTATAGAGGGTCCGTAGTAACTCAACCCAACATACACCATCTCCGATGCACACCAATTCAAAGTAATCAACAGAGTTTTAAGTCTCATATTTGGTGTGCGGCATAAAGCAAAAACACTTGCTACTTTAACCTCCTTCTTTCCCATTTCTTTTTGCTCTAGCACTTGTTTCTGCAGCTTCTGCGTATATTCTTCCGGCATCTGTTTTCCGTTAATTCTCGCTATCGTTTTTAGTATATCATTGGCCTCTTCGAATCTTCCTCTCATCAATAACCATCTGGGTGACTCGGGCAATACGAACCAGTAAAAGTAGTAAAATAGGAATGGCACGGACGTCGCTAGCGCAAGTGATCGCCAATCCCGTAAAAGATATGTTACTCCAGATAAGAGAATAAGGCCCAGCGTGTAAAATATACAAGTCATTACTGTTACAAATGATCTGTAATTGGGCCCTGCTAATTCGAGTGCTGAAAGTAATACAAATAAACGGATTAAGTTATTAAATATTAATAAATATTTTGTGGTTGTCTAGAATTGATAAAAGTGCTTTGTACTTACAAATTATGAAAGGTATCTGATATACTGCCGGAATGGTTAGACCTACAACCACTCGCGCCAACACCCAGATCCAGTATTGGTGTGCATAAGCAGTACTGATGCTACCGACGAGAAGCGTGGTCAAACAAGTGAAGAACGACTTCTTGCGTCCGATGCGGTCATTAAGTAGACCAAATCCGTAGACGCCGATGGGACCACCAATGTTTAGGGCTACCAAGCCGAGCGTTGGATAGACATCGTACTCACAAACGAGATCGAACTGAAAATATTCAGTAGTTCTTAACACATAATACATTTTTCGATCTCGCGTTTATATAATTTACGCAATTATGTATGTATGTATTATCATCATCATCATCATCATCAGCCGGAAGACGTCCACTGCTGGACAAGGCCTCCCCCTTAGAACGCCACAATGAACGACAACTCGCCACTTGCATCCACCGGTTTCCCGCTACTCTCACGATGTCGTCAGTCCACCTGGTGAGAGGCCTGCCAACGCTTCGCCATCCGGTTCGTGGTCGCCACTCGAGGACTTTTATCCCCCAACGGTATGTATGTATGTAAACTCTTTATTGCACATAAAGAACAGAGGAGAACAAAGGCGAGCTTATCACTAAAAAGGGATCTCTTCCAGCTAACCTAGTTAGGAGAAAACATTTGGTTATATAGAGGATAAGCAGACAGTGAAAATTACGTGCGGTAAAGAGACAAAACAGAAATACTCAAAAGAGAGAAAATAAATACAACATTATTTACATTAAAACTAACATAAAACAAAAGAAATATTACAAACAATTACAAAAGCGAAACAGTCTCATCTCAGGTGTCAGTGTCCAGCCATAATTTCTTTAAACTCTCCCTGAACGAGGCCACAGACGGAGATTCCCTTAGGGACAAGGGTAAATCGTTCCACAGCTTGACTGAATGGATAGTGAAAGATTTAGCATAAGAGCGCGCGTTGTTAGGCGGGAAGGCAAGTGTAAGTTTGGAACTCGACCGCAAACGGTGTCCACTTCCAGTGGCCATGTAGCTAAATCTTTCAGACAGGTAAGAAGGAGAAGCAGGGACTTATATGTGCTTGCCACATCTACGACATAAAATATAAAACTATTTCTTTTTGCTTATTCAAAACGAACTTACGGTCATCGTTGGCTTCTCAATCAGAGTTCGTGGGTTCGAACCCAAGGTCGCAGCTCTGTGTTATTAGAAGTTTGAGTATGTGCGAAATTACATTTGCATTTTACCGTGATTTATTGAAGAACATCGCTTAGACAAAATTACGAAATTATTTAGAGGTAGTAATGGAGTGTGTGAAGGTCCCAATCTGCACTGGACGCGCGTGGGAATTCTGGCTCAAGGCGTTCTGAATGGAGGCATGTGGGATGCAGGTTGAGGTGCAGGTGCAGGTGGAGGTGGAGATGACGAAATTACTTACATCAATGACAATGGAAGATACCACTTCTGAGGTGTTGTACTCGTAGCCGTCTAGACATGGCTCCACAGGCCAGCTACTGTTAGCTTCTAACCCTCTACCGGATTCTATTATTGTCGTCCAGTTTACAGCATACCGCGTACACTTTTCAAAAGTTTCATTATCAATCTAAAATATTGTAATGACAAGAAATTTAAAAGAAAAAAAATAGTGGCACGTAATTAGGTGTATTTAGCTAGAGTTACCTTTCGCGGTATTGACAATATTCGACGGTTGTTCACCGACATGTTTTGCAATTCTGGTACTTTACACCAGTAGTCCGGTACATCAGTCATGAATAGCTGATTGAAAGCGCAGAAACCGCAAGGCAAGCATGCGGGTAAGCAGACAAGCCATAGTAGTAACTTCTGGTAGAGCCCAAACTCGCCAATTTTTGGCAGTAGGTCATCCAAATCGATAGCGTCATCGTTAGCTTCAGTGTTCTGAAGATTACAAGAAAATGTTGTCGAATTCTCCAAATTTAAAAATTCTAATTTACGCTTTCACACATTCACAATTTTACAAAATTTTCGCAAATAACGTTCAAGGTTTGAACTTAAAATTAAAATTTACCGAAATATTGTCTTCAGAAGTCTTGATACGAACTGATTTTGATTTTTTCGGCATCACCTTTAAATTTCACAAGTAAGTAGGTACACTAACGGAAAAAAACAGCGGACGTCCTTTCGCTAGAAGTTATTAAGCGACTTGTGTTGAAAGAAGCCGTATAGTATTAATCTAATTGATCAACGTATAGTTTGTTTTTCCCTTATAGGCATATTTAAATTCGACATAATAGAGTTTACGGTAATTAAATCAGGTCAGCGCTAGGATTACCTATTTCATTACGTTGATTTTAAATTAAAGACTTTAAAAGAGTTTTAGAAATAGCAAAGTAGGTATTGTTACTAAGCTAATTTTTAAACATTTATTTTAAGTATCTTTAATTTAAATTTATTATTTGATGATAAAGCAGCTACGGTCATAAGTGTTTACCTATCCCGGTTCAAGAGATAAAACTCTGTGACAGACGAACAGACGGTCAGCGGAGGTAAGTAGGTATATATAGTAATAGAGCCTCGTTGGGCACGATGAAAACTTCATTTTAGGTTCATACATCTTTAACTTCAGATTCAATGATATTTTTAGCCTTAATTCAAGACACCAAAAGGCTGGGCAAATGGGTCCCATTGAAAAACAGCGTTGCGCCTTATCGTAACATTATGCTTAGTGGGACCCAATTTATTTATATGTACTGTTCGATGTTTACTTGTATTTGTTCGTTCCTCTTTATATATTTTTTTTTTCTGTGTATCGAATATGTATATCAATAATGTTTCTCCCTTTTTCTTCTTCTTCTTCCTTGTACGTCGCCATCAGATATTTCGGAGCGGCCAAGGTGGTCAAAAATATCGGCACATGTACTCTATATTAAGGTATTAGAGTTCATATATCGATATTTTTTAAGATAAAGCTTGCGACATCTGACCATCGCAGGTGTTTTTCTATGCAAGGTTATGAGTATTTTTTTTTATTTTTTTAATAGCTTATAATGTGTCCCACTGCAGGGCAAAAGCCTCCCCTTTCTTATTCCACTCGTCTCTACTCTTGCCAGCTCTTGCCAATCTGGCTGGAATCGGTCCAGGTCGTCCCGCCATCTCCTCCTAGGTCTGCCTCTGCTCCGGTGCCCGTCGCATGGAACCAATCGGTGATTACTTGGCCCAGCGATCCGGATGCATGCGGCAGACGTGTCCCGCCCAGTCCCATTTTAATTTGGCGGTCTTCATTCCACATCGACAATTGAGTTCTGGAGCGCAGATCAGTGTTTCTGATTCTATCAGATCTCCGAACACCTAGAATACTCCGCTCCATAGCTCGCAGGCAAATCTTGAGCCTGGACTTCTGAGCCTCAGTCAAAGAAAGTAGTTGCCTCCTAGTTGCTATAAAGTTTAGAATTTGTATGGAAGCGAGGTGTCGTGTGCAATGAGGGCTATCGCGTATGAATTCGCCGCTAGAGGCGCTAGTGTAGCGTGAGGTCTCGGAAATGTCAAATCTCATAGTTTTTGGGTGAGCTACGCGGGTTTATTTATAATTAGAATAATTTTGTGAATATTTTGCAATACCTGAAATTAATTATGGGAATTATGCGTTACGGGGCAATTAATGTCTGTGTTTTGAGACAGTTTCGTCTTTCGGAAACTTTTGTCCTCGGACGAAACGAAAACGGGACTACGCAACACTGTGGTTGCTCGATATTTTAATCCAAACTTTGTTTTCACGCCCGTAATAACAGAATTTGAAAGCCACACTTAAAACCTCACGCAACAGTGGCGCCATCTAGAAAGACAAAAAACGATAGCCCTCATTAGAACGTAGGTACGGTTTCTTGGCCATCATTAAGTATAGTGAATAATGTTTTGCCATCGTGTTTTGTCGGAAAAGTTCATAATTATTTATCTCGCTTTCTATAAACTAGCTTGAAGTTTATTATTATTAGACTATCCTGTCCTATTGCTGAGCAAAGAACTCCCCCCCCCCCCCAATACTGCTGTTTACTGAAGCTACTTGAGAAAGCAAGGTAAATAACCCGACAAAATGCGATAGAAAAACATTAGCTAGATTTGTTATAAGTAAGTACTCTATTTAGTTCTTACCTATATCGTATGGAAAGCGACCCCTTATTTTTGCCGCTCAGCGTGTCTGCTTCCAGTTAGACAAAAGTTTCAGAAAATAAATGTGTAATGCGGTTTTGTTAAAATATTTTATTTGTGAAACGTAGATAAAATTGATACAAGTATTTTAAATTCTTAGAGATAAAACTTATATTTTTACACAATAATGAAAACGTGAAAATTGTCTTACGAACTTTATTATTCTTGAAACGAATTACAACGAATGTCCGTCTCTCATACCGTTCGTTGTACTGTCTCACGCGACGTGAAGTGACGTAACGTAACTACCAACAGTCTCATGCACACATACCCATCCCCTGATACAGTATAAGGGGACCAATATTTATACATTGTATACGTAATACGTATCTATCTATCCAAAAGTTTGGTTACGAGAATTGACGTCATATACATAGAAAGTAATAAAGCTTACTTTGTATATAAAATTTATCTAAGTAGATAACATAAACGTTAAATCTCTATAGAGGAAGGTTTTAAAACAAAAAAAGCTCATAATATAATTTTCACAGTATTTATAACAAGCAACATAACATTTTTATCCATTTAATCTAAAAGTTCATAAGTTATTAACATGTTCATGTAGTAAGTACTATAATTTGTGCATTTAGAATCACTCAGGTTCAATTAATTGTACGTGAACCAACAACCCTTTGGACTGATCACACAATATACAGCGAACTTTTCAGTTTACCTTTTGAGGCATAATACAATTGATTTTAGCATCATTATCAAAATAGGGCACATAGTTTTATGAAAGCACCACATTTTGCTATTTCCCTAGTTAATTTGTAAAATAGAGTTTAAAATTTGAGAAAAGTAACAAATTGTCTAGGTCGCAGGGTACTTAATAAATAGCTATCTACGCCCCGGTCGACAGGTTTGACATTTAAATAAAAACTTAAAATTTATTCTTACCAACAATTTCTATAAGGGTAGTTAAGACATTTTAATTTAAATTAAAAATGTATTTGGTAAGTGAGTACTTTTTCAAACTGTAATATAAGTTTCCGATGTAAGTACAGTATATTTAAGTCTGATTTCAAAATAGTCCTCCTTTCGTGTTAAGCTTAAAATTACTATAGAAGACTACTAAAACCTACAATATGCAGGTTGAAAGATTACGGAGGTAATCTCGTGCCCTTATAGTATACAAATTATGAATGTCCATGTCGTGGGGCCAATGAACAGCTGGACAAGCTTGGTCGCTCGCGCCTGGCAGGAGGCAGCGATATCAGGCCACGCGTCACCATACGTAACTTAGCATACTCACAACGTCAAAGAAAATACACTAGCAAACCGAAGTCCTTATCGACTACAAGTAAATACGTATTTGTTTCGGATGTTTGAAAATCGCTTATCAAATGAAGGCTCGGGTAGGTAATAAATGTATACACTTTTGAACATTCAATGTTTGGCTATTTTTTTGGTAACTTTTAAAATTAGTTACAAATATGTACAAGTTTGGAGAGAGGAGGGCGCTGGGGCGCCGCCGCCGCCGCTACGTCAGCAGCTTGAAGAACATGATGCCGAGCGAGATGTTGATGAACAGCACCAGGAGCACCAGCTGCTGGCGCGAGAACCAGTCCTGGAACCACACACTTCGAGTTTACTAACCTTATACAACTGGCCATCAGAAGTTAGGGAAAGTTCAAACTCAAACTCAAACTCATTATTTGCTTTGAAACAATACAAAATACTGAATCAAACCCTGTAAGGGCACTGCAATAATGCTATTATTAAATTAACCTTAAACTTATGAGCGCAGATATGGATATGTGCTCGTACCTTAAACTTAAACTTAGCTAAAAACATAGTCAACATAATCATTTTAGTAAAACACAAGATATTATTATTAATTGCATACTTTCTTATAGTGCTGGCTAGTGCTTATCCTCTAAAAATTCCTGTAAAGTGTAGTAGGATTTTTCTACAAGGTATTTAGTAGGTAAGTGCAGTTTTAAATGTTTGACCTTTTAAGCTTTTAATTAAATCTGGACTTTTATTATATATTTTGATGCACATCGCATAAGGCCCGGAATGAAATATTTTCAAGGTAGAGGTTGGCAAAGCTAATCGGTTTTGATATCGTAAATTATGCGGTCGGGTGAAATGATTTTTAGCTAGAGAGAAGAAAGTTAGATAAAAACGACTGAATGTACTGTGTGAAGTGAAAAAAAAACAGAATTTATTTTTCCTATTACCTACTTATAGATCTCTAAGAATTGTGGAAATTAATCTACTTAATTAAAAGAGAACTAAAGTTTTGAAGAAGTGTGATGTTTTCCGCCTTTATTAAATCTAACAAGACGAAACTGTATTTTCCAATATTATATTTTGATTGACCTTCCTTGAACATTTAACACGGTTCGATTACTTATCGCATCGACTTAGACCACGTTCACACTATGCAGCTAACTGTGCGGTTTGAGCACGCCGTCTCTTTCTCAAGCGATACTTTGGAGAGGGACGACACGCTAACACCGGCGGCTAACCGCATAGTGCGTATGAAGCTTAGCGCCAATTACATAATTAGCATAGTAGACGACTCACCTTGACTTGCGGACTGACCAGGTAAAGCAGGGGGTTGGCCCGAAGTTTCTCCGACTCTTCATACATGCGGCGAACCTCTTCCCGCCGCGCGGACCCTAGCATGGACACCTCCTCGCGCGACATCGCGTCCGGCGCGCGCGGCATGCCCGCGACGTCAGGCAGCGATTTCTTGCGCTGGAGCGTCTGAGGCGTACTTAACATCTGGAACGTTCAACGTAGTGTTACTCATTTGTTTTAATTTCTCCGGGTAGGTATTTATAAACTGTAGGCACATTGTGGTAACATTACGGTGTAGGTATGTAAGAATGACTAATAAACGAATAGAAAGATCTCAGTGATCGACGGTATTGTGTTGATATTGAATGATTATGTAAAGTAAGATGTCTAATCTTCCACAACATTTGAAGTCAACATGTCATAAACATTAGAGATAATAACACGACGCAGGTTTTTAATTTTCAAAGTATTATTACCTCGCCGCGGACATCTTTTTAAGTGAAATATTACCTCGACGGGAGGTACATTAATCCAGCTCTCTGACGCGCGTCGCGCCAGGATCGCCGGCGAGCACATAAGGTCCTCATCCTCCTCATCGTCCCCTTGGTACCACATCGCGAAAACTTCAAACTGTTCACATTTATTCACAAAATGATACGACCCAATCCTATGAGTCAGAGTTGCATTTCACCATATCGACCGAGCACAATTCTGGTTCAAGATACGTCTCGGTACATTTTATTTGAATGTCACAGCCACGGCGGGGTTTAATCGATATTTTTAACGGGTATTAAAGTACATTTTATTTGTGTATAATTAGCAAGGAGGTGATGCGCGGAAAGCGGCAGTGAGCGACTGTCTCTCGATATAGAAATAGAACGGGCTCGGCGACTGGCGGGTCGCAGAGCCGGCGGGCGCGCGCCGCCTCCGCAGTCCGCTCCCGCTGCGCGCGCGCCGCTCCCGTCTACACATTGATTATTACGATAGCTAACTCCGTACCCCAATTCCGACTTAAATAAATTGTAAACAGTTCAACACTTCAGATCTAGCTATGTACTATCTTGTCTTTAGTCCAAATAAACTGAACGTTCATAGAACTGATCTCATTGCTAACGTTTAGGTATTCTGTTTATTGCCTATTTATGTATGGAATGTCTTAAGTACAAACTGTAGTACGGTAATAAAACGTCTCGTTAGCAGTATCAGAGCTTTAGTCAATACTAAAAGCATTTTGCAATGAAAAAATACAGCCCCTCATGAATAAGCTTTCGGTCCAACAATTGCTTATGATTTAATGTTATAATTTAATTATTAGCACCCTAATTATTGAGAATATGATATTTATTAAAAAGTATGTATGCTGTTAAAAAGATAGGTTAAAATATTGATTAAAGGTACGGTCACGAGCGTTAATTTCGGACCTATTTCGTCAAAAAATCATTTGAATTGTCATACAAAATGACAGATATTCGATCTAAAGTAGGTCCCAAATTAACGCTCGTGACTGTACGTACGCAGTGTGCAGATAACAGAATATAATTTTACTTTTAGCGAAATTTTACTATTTTACAAATTTTATTTTTACGATATAATTTGACAATTCTATTAAGTATTTAACTAACCTACGTAGAATTTAACTAAAGTACCCTACGGAAACTGCGCCATTCTTCCAGATACTTAAAAAGTATCCTACTAATATTCAAAAATCTCATCCAAGCTCGTGCAGCTGTATAAGCGTGATTGAACCATCTACAAACAAACCTACAAACTAACAAGCATTTAAAGATAAACATTTAAAAATTCGTTTAATTAGGATAAATAAATATACACTAGAGTTTATGATAATTATTTCCAAATAGTCATAACTTTCGCCTAGTTTTTAAATAAATATTTTCTCTTATTACCGGTTTGTCGGGTGGGCCCTGTAAACTAACACGAGCAAAAAATTAAAACAGGTTTTGCTACTCAAACGGAACTATACTTTAGTTCTGCTACTTTCAAAAATTAAGTCATTTTATCATTATGTCTATTCCTAACAAATTAATTGAGTGTACGGCATCCAATAGTCTAAATGACATCGCCCGTTATGTAACAAAAAGACGGACTTCGCAATACATTGCTTGTCCAATTAAACTTAAAAAAAAAAAATCATAATACAAGTTATTTTCAAAAGTTGTAGAACTAAATTAGCTCAAAATGAAGAGTGGAAGCTGTGGTTCAATTTTTTGCTCCTGTTACAGGGCCCACCTAGTAGAGTAGGAACTTATTCCAACAATTTATGTTATGAAATAAACGAAGTACCTATACAACGAAATATTAGAACTATAAGTGCATATTAAATGATGTTATAACGGATAACTCACGTCTTAAACCGAGTTTAGCTCGACATGTTTCCGTTATAACATCATTTAATATGAGTGAGTCTCACGGTAGTTTCATGTTCAAAACTATAAGTGCGTTTATTTCAATTCAATCTTAATTTGTTATTCCTTAATATTAATGAAAAATGTATCTAAATCTTACATTAACGAACGTACTCGTTATTCAAAAGCGCTAACAAAACAATAGAATGTAGTTCTAGTCTGGTTCCAGAGCGCTTATTGCTGGTATGACTAAAGGTAAACAAATGCATATCTACAGTGTTTGTTATGAATCCAGCTAATTTCAGAGAATGGTGTTTAACGATGTGTTTGCAGATAAACAGACTGGTGAATTTATGATTATAGACGTACCTACGTGTTTTTGGGTATAGGTGGAATTTAACGACAGCAATCTAAGACGTAAGCATTACTCGTACCTCTAGTCGATCTTTAAGTTCTAACTTTAGTTTAAATGCGTGCATGTAAGTTCCGTAGTCGAAATTAAGTTAAAATTGTCACTAAAAAATTGCTAAGTACACAACACAGTGTATCTTCATAGAAGAATAATAGCGGTTGCGTTATTTAGGGGCTGTTTCACCACCCATTGATTAGTGTTAACTGACGGTTTTAAATGGGATGCCGTCTCTATTTGTTTTGTTCAAATAGACGTAGACGGCATCATATTTAACCGTCAGTTAACATTAATCAATGGGTGGTGAAACAGCACCCTAGTGCATTAAATAACACAATTATCCCGAATAAAACATATTTTTCATTTTAAAACATCTATTGAGAAAGAGTTAAATGATGTTCTTATATAGGTACACTTTGCGAACGTGGTCGTAGCGGTGCTACGAAGGTTCTACGGAGAGGCTACGAGTTTCGTAGAGCCGTTCGATTTTATATTTTGTGGCTATACTGCCACAATGGATTGCCGCCAACTGGATGGTATTAGATGGGTATATTTTTATATTTGGAATATGATACGTCAGTTTACTCTGTACAGCTTTTAGTACACTAAAAAAAAATGTTTCTCTATATTTCTTCAAAAATAATTAGGATATTTTTTTGTGTTAAATAGGCACTACAATTTATTTATCACATTATTATTTTATCATTTACTTTTAATAGGGAAATGATATTTACTTATTTCTCAAGTGGGTAGTTATTACTACATAGATAATTTAAAATTATAAATTAAGTATTAGGAAGCAAACCAAAGTCAATGAAAAGGCTAAATAAAGTATTTATTTTCCTGAAATTGTAAATATAAAACTTCATGGTCTTCCTTTTATTTAAGATGCTATGTTCATCATCATCATATCAGCCTTAGGACGTCCACTGTTGGACATAGGCCTCCTCCATAGACCTCCAGTTGCCTCGGTTGGAAGTGGCTTGCATTCACCGTGAACCCGCGACTTTTACCAGATCATCCGTCCATCTCATTCGTGGACGTCCTACGCCACGCTTGCCGATCCGCGATCTCCACTCGAGAATCTTTCGGCCTCAGCGACCATCTGTGCCAGATGCTATGTTACATAGTTAAAAATAATCCTTCCGATTGAGCCTTTTGATCGGTGTCATAAAATTTCCGGGTGTTTTTTTTTTTACATTTAGCTTCAAAATGAAGTCTTCTTTCAGTAAAATTGTCTGTCTATCTACAACATTTAAGTTACTTCCCCTCCATGTGGCATACTCTTGGGACGGGTAGCAATCATTATATTGAAATTTGCTGTCGATTTAATTTCATCGAAAACTATTCCACGAAATTCATTACTTATGTTTTTTTTTCTAATCACATAATCTGTACTTAATCATTTACTGTTTAAGTTTAAACTAAGAAACAATTGACAGACGCTTGACTCTTTTACTACGGATAAAGAAGAAATTTGATAATGGATCAGCCTTACGATCAAGCGGGGAAATGCTGCCAGCATCTTTGGTACATACCATGTCGCAGGGTCAATTTTTAGATTTATTATAGTTTTAGCTTATTTAATTTTAATGTAGTTTTAGATTTTTTTTATTGTACCTAATCTACCTTTTATACTATCTATAATATAAAAGTAAACCGCCAGAACAGGACAAAAAAAACGAGACAGAGCAGGATAGGATGGCGCTCTACAACACCATTTTGACACGTTTCTCCCAAAGAACGTATTATTTCTCTGGAATTCTAAAGCAATTTGATTCTTTGAACTTGGGAATCGCGAAAAACTTGAAAAAATATGATATTGGGTGTGTACATTTTGTATATTAAGCAAAATAAAATCACAAGTTCGAATTTCGAGCCAAAAACGACCGATCGTATTATCTATAGTGTTGTTATGTGTAGTATTGCAATTTAGGGAAAAATAAATCTATTCATTATCCTGCATTGCAGTCTGTAAAGCTCTTTACCCATTCATTGCCACGCACCAGATTACGCTGGGCTTAGAGTCGTGAAATTTGGTATGTAGATAGCTGGATGTCTGAAATAACACATAGGCTACTTTTATTGCAATATTCCCACGGGATAGTTGTTCTTACACAACACCTCAATGAAGATTACGATATAAATTTTGGGATTTCCTACAGGAATTTTGTAAAATCCCGGAATTTAAATTGGCACTACCAAATCGAATAGTTTACGCGTGCGAAGCCACGGGTAAACTCTAGTTCTATCAATAAAAATGATAATGGATGAAGTTAAGATTGAAGATATTCGTCTGCCAGAGGTGCGATCATGTGCTGCGCGCCGAGCTGTTTCCACTAGAGCTGTGCTGAGCGAGGATAGGTAAATGAAGCGTTTGTATTGGTTCATTACAAACACATTCCTCGCCATCCTCGCACATCTCTGATTGAAATGCAGCCTACATACAACTATAATTCGATCGCCTCTACGACACTCGTAGCTTATTCGTAGAGCCTTCGTAGCATCGCAACGAATATGATCCTAAGTGTAAATTTTACAATTGTATTATTTTTCTAATTTACAAAACGACGTAATCACCATATTTTACCATAGTGATAGTCTCTATTGTGTTATCGACTTAGTCGTGTCTATAGTAACCATTTTAAGTTCATCTTTGTGAACGGACTAAGTTTTACGAATAAAAATTTAATAACAAAAAATTTAACCAACTACAAAAAACCATGAAAATTATTTTCTACCAGTTTGAAGTCGGTGCCTCAGCATGAACCAGCAGGAGTCGACTTATCGTCGTCTACCTCACCTACATTATATTGGGCTTCAATTACTTCTGCTGGCTCGTGCTGAGGCACCGACCTCAGACTGGCAGAAAATTATTTTCATGGCTTTTTGTAGTTGATTCAGTTTTTTGTTCATAAATGACAGAGTTTTGAGTTAACAAACAAAAAAAATGTACAGTTTTACGCTCGGTTTTAATGAAAATTTGCGTTTTAAAGTTGAATATTTCACAAACGGATCGCTGAATCGAAAAATCATCTTGTAAACCCCCCGATGGATGATTTAAAAGACCTATCTAACAAACCCCACACTATAGAGTAGGGCGAGAAAAAAGCATCCTCTCTTTACGTTTGGAAGGCACATCAAAAAAAATATCACTTTGTCGGCGTGACTGATATGTACAGCTTTCTAGTATTTACTAACGGTTTCTGACAGACGACGGACAGACATGGCGAAACTATAAGGGTTCCTAGTTGACTACGGAACCCTAAAAACGGAAGACATACGCATCTTGTAGGGTGTGATGTTGTGTTGATGATGATCTATTTAATGACTAACTTAATTATGTTGATGAGGTGAAGGAGAATGACTTACGCTCAAGTCATACAAATGTTTCGCACAAACATTGATGTCTTGTCTTAAGTTTTGCTACTGCAAGGTTGGTTTTAGTTCATTAAATTAGTATAAGTATTTCCTTACCTTCCGTCCGCCGCCTCCGCCGCCGCCGCCGCCGCCGCCGCCCCCCCGTGCCACAGGCGGTGGTGCCGCGGGAACCTGCGGCATGCACAGGCTTTCGGTCCGCTTGGGCTGGTACGGCGAAGGTGATATATCTTGTCCCAATGTTCGCTTTCTCATAAGAGACTCCTCAAATGGCGTTTCTCGAGAACCAGCGTGTGATATCGAGCCCCGGCCAGTCGCTAAGTGTCCGTTGCCCGCCGCTGGCGTAGCCGCTCTAGAAGCTGGCCGCGACGCCGGCGCCGGTGGTTGCGGCGCCACTGAACCACCTCGCGAGTCCCTCGGCGGCACAGTAGCTTCTACTGACGGCTGACGAGATCTCCGTCCGTACCGATCCACACTAGAATCTCTGCTTGGTGGCCTTTTATAATGGTCGAAGTAATCGATCGATGTACGACCTTGAGCCTGGCGAGCCTCGCGCGGCCCGTTGACCATATCCTGATCCACCGAGGGTCCTTGTCGATACATTTGCTGTTCAGCGGTTCCCTGGCGATACATTGATTGGTCAGTAGGTTGTCTATATCCTTGCTGATCAAGTTGTTGCCGGTATCCCTGGGGATCCATATTTTGATGATATTGTTGTTGATCCATAGCTGGTCGATCAAGTAGCCCCTCTGAATGTACGGTTCCAGTTCTAATCTCGTTCCGCCCGTAGCCCGAGGCCCCGCCATCCACATACATAGAATCCTGTGCTTCATTTGTTGGCTGACCCAATACACTCGACCGCCTAAGCCCTCCTTGCCCTTGTGAGGAGTTCCATTCTTGTGGGTTAGGTCTTTGATTTAGATTTAGAGCTGGTCTCGTGGCTGAAGAAATTCTACGTCCTTGATTTGTAAACTGTTGACTACTTGGATCCATGCCCGGTTGATGTTGGATCGCATCCTGTCTATTAAATCGATATGAAGAGGGTGGTCCCGCCGGTGCACTGGGCGCACCAGGGCCATAAGCGCCTATTTGGTCATTTTGCGAATAAGGTTTCTGGAAATCTGGCCCTTGTGAATGTGAATTTGACCAATGATCTTGATTGGAATTGTAATACGGGCTAGTCGTCCGATCGTCGTTGTTGTAATTGGTATTATTCGCGAGTCGCGGGTCTGTAGACTGCGCTGGCTTGTTAGGGAACTGGGCTGAGGATCGTCTCGGGGGTACTCCATAAGGAGCTTTATTGGCTTGAGGAATCTGTGGATGCATCGAAGGGGTATGATTTGGAATGCTCTTTCCATCCAAGATTTTTTCAGATTCTTGTGATACAGGTGTAGCAACCTGTGGATTATAAGGTTTTTGTCTATATTTGTCTCTTAATCCTATTCTGTCAAAGCCAGGTTGCTTAAAATCTGGGGCGAACTGCTTTGCAGTCATTTGTGCTATATCACAGTCTTCTTTTGCTTGGTCTGCCGACTCATCGGCTTGCTCAGCTTTCCCTCGAGCTGTGGCTGTCCTGTAAAAAAATATTTAAATAGAAACATTTATTATCCATAAAATAGCATTTTTTTAGATGCGTAAGGTACGGGCTAAGTAGAAAAGTTAACGAACCTGGATGTCGCAATGTCGGCCTTTTGCAGTGCTATCTTGGAAGCCCGCTGCGCCGCGGTAACGGCGGAATCCACGCGTTCGCGGAACTTGGCGGAGCGCATGAGGAACATATGGCGACGTTTCTGGCTGGTGATGAGCACATTATTCTTGTATTTGCCCTCTTCCCGTGTACCGTCACGCATGGTCGTCACGCCGTAGCCGTACTTCCTGTTGGCCAGCCACTCGCCTTCGTAGCGGAGGCCGTCGCTTCGCTCGCTCACGCCGAACCCAGTGCGTTTGTCATTCTTCCATTCACCCAAGTAGGTTTCTGTGACACCAGCATCCAAATGTTCATCCTGTATTAAATAAAATGTATCTCTTTCATTTGCAGACTTTAAATATGGTGAAATTAGATGGTATCTTTCATTCGCTACGAGTAGGTATTTTGGATTTCGTTCGGGAAATAGGTAATAATAGATTTTATGTTGATATACTGTTTCTTGGGAATAATTTAATAATTGGATAGTGCAAGGATGTTAATTTAATAATGTATATTTTAATAATGTATAAGAATGAATGTAATTACTTTAGATCCTACATAATATAGTCGTTAAGATAAATTGTATGCCGTATTGACATGTTACAGAGAAACGTATATATAAGTCATACATAACACCTGTGTAACACACAATAAATACTTTGACTTTGACTTTGACTTTTAGAGAAATCAGAATCATATTATAATGGTTGTTTTACCTCAACAACAAAGCTAGCATTGGAGTCGGTGTGTAGCGAGGCATGTGTCATGGCCGAGTGTGAGCTGTCCACGGAGGACACCCATGAGGAGCCCGAGCCGCCGGAGCCACCCGAGCGGACCGAGCCCGTGCCCCTCTTGTCCAGCTCGCCAGCACTTTTCTGCTTGCGTAGCTTCTGCAATAGAAATAAACGTCAAAGCCTAGGTAAAATAAATAAACGTCAAAGGTACATGTATCCAAAATGTAGCAGGTACGACACTAGCGTTCGTCGCAGACATAAAGCAACCATCAAAACTCCCATTTTAATCGTCAGGCTAGTGCTAAATTTATGAGTGTTTTTAGTTAGTCTCACTGAATTTTTTTTAGGATGTATCCTATTAATACTACTAATTTTAGTACCAAATCCTATATAAATTCTTGCCAAATAGCAGGAATAATGAGAATACACCATAAAAAGACAATAGTGGAATAATACGATGTATTTATAAAAATATCGAATGTTGCCATATAAGTAGGTTACGTTTCAAGATTTTCATTTTTATGTTTAGATACTTAATTTGTGCATGAATTGAGTAGGTACCTAGTACCTACCGTGATGATACATGTTTATTATGAGATGTGATCCTTGTGCACTGTGTTCTACTTTATACAATATAATAATACCACCCCAAGAAATAGTGTTTAGGTTTGCTTTTTAGGCAAATTATGAAATCCATTGCGTATTACGTGCCTATAGCCTGTAACCTATAGCCCTCTAAATAGAAAGATCATGGATAGTGAAAACGGATATTAAAATTGGTTTCGTAAAAAGTAAAAAAGTTTCATAATACTCTCTTCCACGCTTAATCAAACACAGAGCGTTTCAAAGGAACGCAAAAAATATAATAAACTACCGAATACTATTTCAGGTATCGACAAACCTAACATACCTAAGAAGTTTATGAAATTGATTTCTTAAGGATTTCTTAAGGATCAAGCGTGGGCGTGGCTGTGTTTTCTACAGTCTGATCCAGTCACCCTGCCATTGCACAATTAAAAACAATAAATAAGCAATATTATGTTAAATTTCTATAGAATCTGACAATCTTGAAGCCATTTATCGCCAATTCACACAGACACCGGATGACGAATAATAATAATCTTAGGTAATGTGATTATTTGTAATCCCATCGCATCGCCAATGACCTAGACAATCCAATGTCCATGTCGTTGGCTAACTATAAACGTCTACAAGATTGTCAGATTCTTCATTGAAATGGAGTTTCTATATCACCGTTTTAGTCATTTCTCTGTGCCTACTTCAAAATTCTTCATAATATATCATCATATACTTATGTACGCTAATTCAAATAAAGTTATACGATGTGTAACGATGCATCTTAATTTATTTGTGTCCCTAACATAAACCGGGATGAATGAGACACAGCGGATGGACTGAATCAGCACGGAATGCAGCAGTGTAAACATGAATTCATTGGAATTCTGTATTTTTAGTAGAAGAAAATCTCAGTCAACTTGGTGAATTAGGTCAACGCTATTGTAATACGCAGATCGTATGGCAGTCACAGATTTTAAATATCTTAATCGTTGACTGACATGTTATACTATATATACATCTTTTGTTAAATGAGATATAAGCATAGCCCGTGAATACACATAACGAAAAAACCGTGCACGTCTCTCTTTACTATTAAAACTAGCGGCTCGCTCTGGCTTTGCACGGGTGCATTGATGCAAAAAATGAGATCAAAATCTTTCCTGACAGCATCTTCGGTCCTTACTTTTTATATGGAGATTTAATTACCTAGAATTATTACTTTTTCGTAGAATTTTAAGAAAACGCATTTTTCTGAAGTGTTGCGCAGTTTTTTATTCAAATACTTACATAGGTAGATGTTGAAAATATTTAAAAAAGAACATATCTACTATCTTTATATACAGGTAAATGAACTAAAAGAATTTTTTTGCTCACCCGCGACCTTATGATAGCTACGTTTATACAAGATCCTTACTTGACTAAACGCGATAACACTTTTCTTAATTAGGATTCTAAATCATTTAGGATCCTAAATTTGGTCATGTGTAATAAGCCCTTTAAATTACTTACCTTTTTTTATTTAAGGTAGTTTTATGTGACGATTAAAATTTATAAATAATTTGCGGGTAGTTTTGTTTGCGAAAAAATATAGGTGGGTACTTAGGGAGCTAGAGTAACCAATTAAAACGTTTTTTGTAGTTTGTTAGTCTAACATCTGGTAGCATGGTGTACGGTTGTGTTGCTCTGAAGATGAGCTCTGGTTGAGTTCGAAACGCGTCAGTGTAGTGTGGTGGTGGTGGTAGACGGGTTTGTGTGATTTGTGTGTGTTCTTACAGTGTGGAGGTGAAGGAACTGCATGAACACGCATATCTTGCATAAACGTAGCTATCAATAAATTATTTAAATACATAGAGCGGTCTCTTTAAAAACGTGCAGGGTGCGGTGATGTGAAAAATATCTACATATACTCCATTTATTTTAACATTTGAAACTTAACGGCAAAATTTACACACGTTTTTAAATGAAACAACGAAACTATTTAAAATTGTGCTAACTTCTATAGTAGAAACATAATAAATACCGGTAATAAATGTACGTGTAGGTAGGTATTTTCAGTCCATTTGTGTTCGTAATACCGAGAATCTTGTTACAATTTGACCGTTAATTCAAACCTTAAATTAAACGTCGTATATTCGAGATTTAAATCATGTGCAGTGCACTTCAAGTCTTGCATTTCGCTGGCTTGAGGACGTAAATTGCGATTAACGTGCTAACATCAAATAAATCAAGATAAAGATGCAAAATGTACTGAATAATTTACATATTTTTGCACATGCCTGCGAAAACCACTGTATAATAACAGAATAAACATATGAAATATTTGCATTATAAATGTGTAATCAAAAAGCAATATATAAATAGTTTTAACAAAGTTAAATTACTCGTATGTACTTACTTTGACTACATCTAGATCTTCTAAGATAACGGTTTGTGCTACCGGCTTGCAAATAAAGTAAAAATATTTTTAGTATGCAGTTAAAAGAAAATAAAGTTATTGCACTCCATGCATACACTGCAAATAACAAAAATCCAAATTATGAACCTTACCTAACACTTTTATAACTCAACTACACTCTCGGGCACTCAAATCCGTTTAAGAGCTACGGTGCCACAGACAGAAACACAGACACACATAGCGGTCAAACTTATAACACCCCTCTTTTTGCGTCGGGGGTTAACAACTCATGGAGGTATGAATGACCTCTCTCTCTCTCTCTCTCTCTCTCTCTCTCTCTCTCTCCATAGGTACAGTAATTAAAATATCTCAATACCACTGAAATGTCACAAATTCGATATCTACCAAGATGTGTGTAATTTGAGATGAGGCATCCGAAAATGATTCCCACGCTTGTTTCACGCGTCATTCGGTCCCGCTATCCAAAGTATATTCGCCAAGTAGGTAGAGTAAGGAATAGATTGCTGGTCTAGTGCATTTAAGGCCCGTCGTGCTGCGCATGGCCGTAAACCACACAGTTTAGCAAACTGTCTTACCCTCGAGTGATAAATACTGCTCTAAGTATATAAACTAAAATGCGTGCGTCATGATATCATGATTTTTTAGCAATAATAAGAGTTTTTTTTTATTCTTGTAAACAATAATTAAATAATAACCAACAAAAACTTGGAAAACCCCCGACTTTGTTACTTCAAAGTTTTGATGAAACATATCTAAGAACCATCGCTAGAAACCCTGATTTCAAATTTAAAAACCGGCCAAGAGCGTATTGGACACGCCCAAAATAAGGTTCCGTAACCATTACGAAAAATATAAGTAATATTTTTCTAAGAATTTTGTATTTTATACGGAATCTTCCAAGTTTAGGTACATTTTATACCTTAGGCTGCTATTTACTCTTAAACTACCAAAAGTCTTAAACTACTAAGTCTAAAGAAAACTTAGCCGTTATAGTTTTCCTTGAAAGTTTGATATACTTACTACCATCCCGAATTTTTTCAAATTTTTCCACTCACCGGCTTAGATTTTAGAGGGGGGGACGACGCTCGATTTTCATGAAAATTTGCAATTTAAAGTTGAATATTTCGCAAACAAATCGTTGAATTATTCATCATCATCATTGAACCTCTAATTGTTTAAAAATACCTATCAAACGATACCCCACACTATAGGGTTGGATGAGGAAAAAAAAACATCCCCACTTTACGTCTATGGGAGGTACCCTAAAAAATAATATTTTTTATTTTTTATTGTACCATTTTGTCGGCATAGTTTACATATATGTATATCCGTGCAAAATTACAGCTTTCTAGCATTGATAGTCCCTTTTAGCCTCGGTCAGGAGTTAAAAAATATAGTAGGTACCTACGCCAAAAGAAGTTGCGGAAAGTGATGAGATGACGCCCGGATTTGCAGGTTCTAACACTTCTAACTTAGGTATATCTTTCGGTCCATTGCATTGCATAGAGGTTTGATATTTGCTGGTCATATCGGAACGTATGCTAACTGAACTGCTATAAAAGTGCTAGTGGCCAGTACTTTTTTAGGGTTCTGTAGTAGTCTTACAAAAATATATAGCTTCATCATGTCCATCATAGCTTAGAGGCTGTTAGTGCTAGAAAGCAGAACTTTGCATTAGTGGAAACAGCTGAGCGGAGCACGGATTGGTAAATGAAACCTTTCTATTGGTTCATGAAAAACACATTCCACGCAACGCATCCTCCCACATCTCTGGTGGAAATTCAGTCTTAATGGCTTTCAAGCCGTATTAAGGTAGTATGCTTGTAGTATGTGTAGAGGTACACTTATTAAAAAAATGAAGTAAAAAAACGATGTAGGTTATTATACTTCAAATGGCAATGATATTGGTTGTAAAATGAGAGATTTTTTGGAACTATACATAGATTCTATAATTTTAAAATGTACAGCAATAAATAAATAATAAATTCACACATAATACAATGTCTAATGTAATGACCTAATGATACACTTGTTGTAGGTAACCAAGATCACCCTTCAGCATTGTGTTCTCCCTCTAATTAACTCCTTGTTGGAGAAAGCCCTTGAGACTTGGACTTGAGCATGCCTGTACGGCTATTAAGTACCTAATGTTAGAAAGTCGACACGAAGCACTTAGTCTAAGACCTAGACTCTAGAGTGCGAAAGTCTTTGTCGTCATTCATACATAAGTACCTACTTCCGTTCGGGAGTGTTGGTAGCGAGCGAAGCGTAAAAATGGCGCGCGATAAGTTTGTGAGATGAAATTCATTTGTATTTAATTGTTAAAATTAAACAGAATATCGTCACGCCGGCAGCAAAATGTACTCGCAGTGTGTTAAAGCCGCAGGGCGTCACTGCCGTGTGAAAACCTCGTGAGTAATAAAAATTTGCATAGTTTTTTTTAATGCGGACGTGTACCTACGAGTATTAGAATTTTTTTTTCATGAATAGAAGTAGGTATAAAAAACGTGTTTTGAAACTTTTTCTTACTTAAGAGGTTTTCACATTGCAGTGACGAAAGGTAAGAGACGAGAGAAGAGAGCGAAGAGGAAGGTAATGAGAGGTAAGCGGTGTGTGAGAAAAAAAACATTAAACAGGAATGCTGGCCTTTTTCCTCGCTCACCGCATAGCATTAACTAGTAGGTACCTTTCATTGGCGCCTTACCGTAAACAAGTGTAGGAAATGATACTTTGAACTTTGAGTCATCGAAATGCCAACGTCTATTCTGATACTTTTTTCCGATATTTGATTAATTATCTACACCTACAGCTAATTATCAACACTCTTTAACCTTGTTAATTCCTACGATCTACATTTAAAACTACAACTTTTAAGTGAAACTACCGTGAGACACAGACATAATTATTATAATAAAATTGTCGGGTCAGTCACGTACCTACTCGTAATAGCCTCGGTATGCGTGACATGTTTCGAACCAATACGTGGTTCCTTGTCTAAAGGGAGCATACATCATTGTCGGTTCTATATCGGCTATTTATTATTGAGTGATCCGCATATGTTACTTTACTGAGCGATTTTAGGTTTCAATGAAATCTGACATGGGCCTTACCTACTGAGTTCAATGGCTGTTGTCGAATATGAATAATTATTGACCAGCCAAGTGTTTTAGGTGGCTGCCGTTAAATTAGGTACACACTGTTTGTTCTAGTTTCATATTTTTTAAAATAAATACGTCAGCAAACTGATTACAAGGAATAAATATAACCATAAATGCAGCAATAGATCTTTGAGAACGTGATTCTTATTGGTGTTAGTATTGGAACCATCCTAACTAATCTGCAGTAGGTACTTTTGCCACTTATTGCGTTCACCTGGGTATACAAAATAAATGACAGTAACTTGTACGATTTGGGCAATGGCCAGACTAGCACAATATAAATGTGAGCAAGCTTAAGTTAAATAATATCATAACATGATTAGCATAACTACTGCGACGTACTTAACTTACGTGAACTATAAAATTGGATTGCAGTGAGTAAAGAAATTCGAAGACAATTATTGTGGAATCAAAGTGCTGACAAACCGTGATTTGTATCGATATGTGTGGACTGTGTTTTGTGGCAAAACCGTATCTCACCTACAAGTAAACATGCTATACCTATCTTACGAGTTACGATGCATGAAGGCAAAATGTCCTTTTGATTCTAGCGCAACTTTAATTAAATGAACATTTATTTTGTATCTAACGATTGTGATGTTTGCTATGTGAGGGGTTTTCAGGACAAAAAAATCATCTAGCCTGGTCTCTGGGAAAACGCGTGTTTTTGAGGTTTTGCCATGTAGTTGTTCAAGGTAGGTTAAACAGCATAGGTAGGTAGTATAAGTGAGATTCAATAGTGACGCTGAATGCATATTTAATAGGTCTGTCGTTTATTAGTATTTCGTTTGACATAGCTTTAGAGAAACCTAACCCTCGATTCCTTTTTGGAAAAACAAACGTATTGCTAGGTTACTTTTCTATGCACAGACGCACAGTCGATCAATTTGATAAATATTGGTAACCATAGGTATTTTGTCATCAGACATTTACGTCAAAAAACAACAGAAATACAATTATTTATGATAGGGTTTTATGAAGGCCCAGAAGTCAAGTTGATTGATTGTACACATAAGGCAAACCCTTGGCCCGAGAGGGCACCAAATGTAGGAGTTCACTTTCAAGCGGGGTCACTACAACTGTACTAATTACAGAACAAATAATAAGAGATATAAACGATGCCGTCGTGCATAACGGTACTCAACAATATATGTAATGTTTAACGGAACCACCACAGCATCTCTGCAATAACCCATTATTTTAAGTAGTTACCTACCTTAGTTGCAGATTGAGCTGGAAAATAAATAGGGCTTTTTAGGGTTCCGGAGCCAAAATGGCAAAAACGGAACCCTTTTTTTCGCCATGTCTGTCTGTCTGTCTGTCTCTGTCTGTCCGTCCGCGACTTTGCTCAGGGACTATCAACTACTAGAAAGCTGTAATTTTGCACGAATGTATTGTATGTAAACTATGCCGACAAAATGGTACAAGAAAAATTCAAAAAAAAATTTTTTGTGTACCTCTAGACGTAGTGATTGTGGGGGTGTTTTTTTTTCTCATCCAGTCTTGCAGTGTGGGGTATCGTTGGGTAGGTCTTTTAAAATCATTACGGGGTTGCTAAACGATTTTTCGATTCAGTGATTTGTTTGCAAAACATTCAACTTTAAAGTGCAAATTTTCATTAAAATCAAGCGTCCCCCCCCTCTAAAATCTAAACCGGTGGGTGGAAAAATTTGAAAAAATTCAGAATGGTAGTAAGTCTATCAAACTTTCAAGGAAAACTATAACGGCTAAGTTTGCTTGACAATTATTGGTAGTTTAAATAGCAGCCCTTGGGATTAGGATTTCGTATTTTGTACGGATCTTCTAAGTTTAGGTATATTTTATACTAAGAATAATAAGATAAAATATACCTAAACTTGGAAGATTCCCTATAAAATACGAAATCCTTAGAAAAATATTACTTATTTGTTTCGTAATGGCTACGGAACCCTATTTTGGGCGTGTCCGACACGCTCTTGGCCGGTTTTTAACTAGTATATGCGCGGTCGCGTTTTTAGACTGAAAGACATTTGTATTATAATACTCTTATTATTAGTTCTGTAGTAACTACTAACAGACACACAGTGCCTCACCTGTGCCCTTAGTGTAAGTTTTCGGTTACAAAGTACGTCTCGATCGCGTTCGCGTTAAAATCTCAATTTGTATGCAAACACGAACAGCACCTCTAACGGAACGTTTGCGATGTTCGTGTTTCCATACAAATTGAGATTTTAACGCGAACGCGATCGAGACGTATTTTGTACTGTGCCTTTACATATACATAACATCGCAAACGTTCCGCTAGAGGCGCTGTTCGTGTTCGTTTCCATATAAATTGAGATTTTAACGCGAACGCCATCGAGACGTATTTTGTAACCGAAAATTTACACTAAGGGCACTGACGTCACTCGTGCGTAAAAAGTATAGCACTCACGGAAAGTAAGCCTTTCTTTGGTTTTTCGACGAGCGAACCGCGTCGTCCTGATGGCTCGTCGGAGCTGGCTTTGAGGACGAAGCCGCCGCGTGCGTCGTCCATGCGGTGCGTGCGCCGCTCGGAGGGGTCGGGCGTGCCCGCCTCCACCAGCGAGGACATGGAACCGCGCGCGTCGCGGGCGCCGCCGCGGTAGTGCGACGCGAGCCCGAACGGCGCCGACGTCCGCACGCCGTAGCCGTGCCGCATGCCGCGCATCCATTGCCCTTGGTATGTTCCTGGAAAAAGTGGAGGAAGATATCAGTCAAAAGCTACAAGAAATTAAAAAAAAACACGTGAACGTGCTATAACATATAACAAAAAATTAAAAAACCCGACTGCCAAAACTAAAAGGAAGAAAATAAGTCAAGTGGTCTAGAACTCTGTAGTAGCTAATTTAAAGTTCAACAGTCGGGACCCATTATTAAGAGTTTTTGAGCGTCACGATTTAAAGGGGTCCCGACTGTTGAACTTTAAATTAGCTACTACAGAGTTCTAGACCACTTGACTTATTTTCTTCCTTTTAGTTTTGGCAGTCGGGTTTTTGATTTTTATTATTAGCTTTCATTTGATACCCATATTGTTACAATACAATTTTTTTTCATTCCTCTGCCATATTTTGTTATTTGGGTGCCAGATGAGGAAACAGTAGGTAGGTTAGCACTGGAACCTCCAAAACAGAACAAAGTACTTAACTGAGAATAGTCTTAGGGTGTACTTTAATCACGAATGGTAGTTATTCGGGGTCTGACGATGAAGCAGTCAGACTGGTTTACATTAAAGCGAGTTTTTAACTTTTATAATTAAATATTCTACGTTTTACTTTACACTTATATTATACTCATGGGGAGGAGGTAAAGTAAAAAGGTCGTCGTTTATTGACATGGCCCACCGCAAAGTAAAGAGTGAATCAATAAATTATTTAAGTACCTACTTAGTAAGTTTTTGTTAATACATGTATTTTTAGTCAATTTTATATTGTTGTAGAGGCTGGAAAGTAAGCAATAGATGAACGAGGTAATTTGAAGGCCAACCCGAAGGGGAGACCTTCGATAATACGAGTTCATCTATTGCACTTCTGGTCGAGAATAAACATTGTGCTTACTGCTTTTCACGACGACTGCGAGGAAATAAAAAACACTTATCACAAAACAAACAATAACAATCCAAAGACTGCGTTGCTTCCACCGTGTGAAACTCTTTACCGGCCCAGATTGGATAATAGCCTCTTACGTCAAAGTCCTAAAATGTCCAGTGCCGAAATTGCGTCCAAATCGTAAGAGGTCCATGTCTTCCAGCGTCTACATAAGTCTTGCCACGTCCAAGTCTCGGATGGTCCAAATCGCGAAATGCCTAAGTAGTAAAATATCCAATCTTTACTAATGTCTATGTCTCGGACGGTCCTAATCGTGGAATGTCTAAGTATTCAAAACCGGCCAAGAGGCTGTCAGACACGTCCAGGACGGGGCTCCGCAGCCGTAACGAAAAAGTAGTTGCATATATAATTTTTCACCTCAGCACCTCAAACAGGCAGGTTTTGCTATTAGAAATCAGTGAGCAAAATCGCATTTTGCTCACTCCGTGAGACAAAGTAACTTTTTAATTATTTTTTTAAAATGCTGAGTACAGTGTTGGGTCTACTCACCAAATTCCAAATATTTGAACTTTTCTTTGATCTGTCATCAAAGAATTTCAAAAAGCGAGAGATAGGATCAAATGTGTTGATTACAATCTTAAATTAAATTTTTGGTATTAAAAATATATTGATACCTAATAAATTACATGACATCGAAATATTTCCAAAATGTAAATTTTCCCGATCTTTTAATAAAGTATGCAACCTCGTTGCACGAAAACCGCTTCTCTTGTTTTTTTTTTTATAAAAGAATTCTGTTTACTG
Organism: Choristoneura fumiferana; assembly: GCF_025370935.1. NCBI lineage: Eukaryota > Metazoa > Arthropoda > Insecta > Lepidoptera > Tortricidae > Choristoneura > Choristoneura fumiferana. Next base: position 14,183,574 of record NC_133474.1, on the reverse strand, counting down.
CCTCTACAGTTGGAATAAATATTTGTTAAATTGTACGAATTTTTAACAAATCTATTTATGAGGCCTGTGCCCAGCAGTGGGACGTATATAGGCTGGGATGATGATGATGATGATGATGATGATTTATGTTTATGTAATATAAATCTTAATAAAAATTCATATTTAAAGGTTTAATAGCATTTATAATAAATTATACGTTTATTGTCAAACCTTTTTAATGATCCCAAGATGAGGCTTTTTGCAGTATTAAAAAATAAGTGTGACATTAGTACAAGATCAAATGAGGGCTATCGTTTTTTGTCTCACTAGATGGCGCACTGTTGCGTGAGGTTTTTAAGTATGGTTTTGAAAGTCTGTTATTACGGGCGTGAAAACAAAGTTTAGATTAAAATCATATTTAATACACCTTAAAACCGTACCATATAAATATCGAGCATGCCACAGTGTTGCATAGTCGTTTTGTTCGGATAAAAGGGAGGGCAAAGGTTTCCGAAAGAGAAAACTGTCCCAAAACACAGACATTCAATGCCCCGGAACGCATATTTGTCATAATTAATTTCAGATATTGCAAAATATTCACAAAATTATTCTAATTATAAATAAACCCGCTTAGCTCACCCAAAAACTATGAGATTTGACATTTCGGAGACCTCACGCTACACTAGCGCCTCTAGTGGCGAATTCATACGCGATAGCCCTCATTACAATGCATGTTATGAGTATGAGATTTGTATTGTATCTACTGGACACTTTGTTATGGTTTTAAATGTGATTATTATGATTGTTTCTTAATAATCGGATTCTATTTTAAAAAAATGTGTTTTTTTGTAAACAGGTAGGTACTTATTATGTGGTTTTATTCTTACGTTACATTTAAATTATGTTCTCGCTGCTGAGGTGAAAAATTGTATGTGTCACACGAGACCAAAGTTTTTTGCATCTCGTGTATACTTAATTATGAATCCCTTGCTGTTCTCAGGATTCTAACCTAGATACATAGTCTCGTAATAAGATTTCTTTTGAACATTTCATTTTAACATTCACAGATTTTTTGTGCGGGACAATGATTACTGCATTGTCACCAGGATTCTTCAAATATATTGTAGCACAAATTTCAAATCAATTGGACCTACGAGTAATCAATTCCTACCGTAATTGATTCAAATCAATATCTTATAACTTTAAACGCGCAATTCTTATATATAATTTCGGGAGCGTCCGACACGCTCCGTTTCTGAGTTTCGGATTATATACTATTATCATTTTCTAAATATATAAAACTCAAAGGTGACTGACTGACATAGTGATCTATCAACGCACAGCCCAAACCATTGTACGGATCGGGCTGAAATTTGGCATGCAGGTAGATGTTATGACGTAGGCATCCGCTAAGAAAGGATTTTTCGAAATTCCCACGGGATAGGGAATAAATGGGATTTATATTTTCACTTTGAAATGGCCCCATTTCCGTAACTATAATTATTAGAAACTTCAAATTTGGTATGCAAGTAGGTAATAGGTACTAAGAGCTAAAAACACTTTTCAGTATTTTACGAAATTCCGACGGGATAGTGAATAAAAAGGATTTGTATTTTCACTTTCAATTATTGACCCTTTTACCGTAACTATAATTATTAGAGAGTTCAAATTTGGCGAGCAAGTAGGTAATACTAACAGCTAAAAACAATTTTCAGGATTTATCAAAATTCCTATGGGATAGGGAATAAAATGGGATTTATATTTTCGCTTCAAAGTGGCCCTAACTCCGTAATTATAAATATTAAAGACTTCAAATTTGGCATGCAGGTAGATAATACTAATAGGTAAAAACTGTTTCAAAGATTTTCCGAATATCCCACGGGATAAAACGAATAAAGAGAATTTTATATACCAACTGAATCAGAAAACGCATAAGCTAATCCAATAAAACTGAGGACTGGAGATTTGGCAAACTGATGTAAATCTGGTAACAATTATTTAGCAGTGACATCTTGCTCATCCTGGCGAGGATCGTCTCCATAGAAGGGAACTCCTCAAAAGTTAATGGCACACGCAAAAGATTTTACATGATTGTTAAATTTCAATGACAATGCGTTTATATTATATACACCGCCTGATGCTGCAGCCAGGGTCGTCTGCTGATGACGGAACTCCTCAAGGGCTGATAGAATAGATACGAAATTTTACATGTACGTTCAACGAGCTGACACAATTACTTTGCCCACCCGCGACCTTTATGCGCAATGTGTGTTCATGCAGTTCCTCCACCTCCACACTGTAAGAACACACAAATCACACTAATCCATCTATCACCACCACCACTTTACACTGACGCGTTTCGAACTCAACCAGAGCTCATTTTCAGAGCAACACAACCGTTCAGCATGCTACGGTGTGAAATTTGGCATAGATGGACCCAAAAGTAATGCAGAGGTGCACTAGGGTGCACTACTTTACAATTTCTCGGGATATAATCCTATATGGTGTATGAAGTCGCGGGCAAAAGAAACGCGTAGTACTTTAACGTTTTCTAAAATTTCAACCCTGAATCAGCGAAGCAGGGAGGGTTTCAAAGCTGGTAAGAATCATAATTAATTTCGTATGTAGGTTGATTTTTGTATTACAAAATTTGCACCATCGGTCTAAAAGAAAATCTGTCCGTATTTGTATTTCCATATAATCCTCCGAAAATTAATCAAAACACGAAAAAAGGATCGCAGAAAGTAAGCGTATGTTACTCCAAATTTAACGCGAGCGAAGCTGCGGGCAAAAGCTAGTCATATTATAAAATAAGTGGTAACTATTTACTTAAGTGTTAAGACTTATATGTACATAGGTATAAGACTCCTTTGGTCCTTCCAACTGGCCAAGTTTAATTAGTGCATGTGACCGACTGTCCTTTCATTTCCGGTAAACTTTACCGGGTAACTTAACTTAAAACTTTAACAGAAACAGAATAAGATTCACTTAATTATCTTTATAATTAGAAAAGTAGGTACCTACACACATGGTGCCGGCCGGCAATATTTACCGTAGCGTAGTATAAAGTGGAAGACTCGCATTGCTGACATTTCTGTAAGTAGTGACAGTGTCAGGCCCTAAACTATGGTGACAGGTGTCGGGACAGTTAGGACTAGGTTAGCATATTTTCAGTGTCATCGAGATTTCTATCGACACAATATATTATGTACTAAAGACTGCAATCGAGATGGGTCTCAATTCAACAATAAGGTAATTGGTTCTCCGCACGTCTTTCACCTATTCGCATTCGCAAGCGCAACGCATCTTATTTCAAACCGATCAGAATCGCTACAATCAAGATAATTCGAATATGTGTGCACAATGTAATCATAATCAGTAATTCAATTAATTCATGCTAATCAAATAAACTCATGTTTATTAACTAGAGCTCCCTGCCTACACGAAAGTAAACTATTTATGCCTGACAGGTATAATAATATCAATTAGCGTGCAATCTACCCGAGTAGATAACGTTGGGCTAACAAGCACTACTCGCGGGACAGGCTCTTGCGAAGATTACAGATAAAAGCTATTAGTTAATGACCTTGACCGAGCGAATATCGTTAACAGAGGCTAATTCGGTTTGTTAATTAATTAACTACGTATTTGAGCAATTTGTGTTTGATAATGTTATTTCATTAATTGGCTTATGACTTCTCCTCTATGGTTATATGCTGGAAGAACAAATCTCTTTTTAGTGTAAAGGTGGTGGCTCAGTTTAGTGGCATTCAAATGTATGGAATTGTCAAACTTAAACTAATTTCAATAACTAAATTATTTTTTCTTGTTTTCATTAACAGAAATGTTATATCTGATTAGTGTGTTTGAAACGATTATATGTTGTAACGAAAACCTTTTTTTTGAATGGCTGTTAAGACATACCTAGCTTATATTTATGTGCATACTAAGTAATATTTTTGTGTACCTAAGTATTTATTATATATTATTATTTGATTACTCTTATTAGTTTTCCTCAACCTAAAAATTATATGAAATCTAATGTCAAGTGGATTTACGCGCTTTAAATGTCGAAATTGTGTGGCAGGCGTCGTAGGCGTCCTGGCTATAATAACACGAGGGCCACGAACCGGGGCGGCGGCGCGGCGGCAACGCGGTCGCCTCCACATCGCTCTCCAACCATTCACTTATTAAACTAAAAAAGCTTTTAGCTGTTACAGCCATGCCCTATATTTACTTCTGCCGATATAGTACGTGCCTGCTAAAAGTAACAACATCTACCTTATTGGTTAACACTGGAACGCCAGCATAGTATAGAAAAGACTACTTTTCTTAACTAGTCATTCATGTCCTAGTGACATGACATGTTGAGCTCGTTTTGAGATGTAATTATCCGTGTACGCATTGCATAATATTTTGGCACTAAGAAGGTAAGAAAATGTGAAAAACTCGCTCATCTGAGGGAGTTCTATAATGGGGACTAAGGAGATGACGTCAGCTCGGTGGCCGCATCGTCTAATTTTCGATTGCCAGGAAATAACAACGATGCAGCAGTTTTAAATGAGAGAATATTTGGGTGGTTAGTAAATGAAAGTATTGTTCTAAATCAAGTAAACAAATAGGCGGGCAGTCATGGCGTTCAAATAGTAAGGGGATTCTTATTCTTACAATGGTTCTATATCAAAAGTAGGATCACTTTACACGTTTAGCCACAAAATTGTTATCTGCGCTAAAGAATTGAAAGTTGTAAGAGGGCATTTGCAAACTTTTATGAAAGATAAGTATTTGATAAAGCCTTTTATATTAAGTAGTTGGTATCGCTGCCAAACAGGACATATACAATCCGTGAGGCCGGACAGCTTCAAAGGAGATTCTACTTTCAGCAGATGTATTGTAGTCTGTCGTGAGTTTTGAATGTCTCCTTTTTGAGTCAGCTTTTGTAACATAGGACATCGACTCATGGAAACGCTGGGCACCTTTCATTCGTCGGACGTCAAAAGTCTGTCATTTATTGTCAGTATTTATGTAAGTATATCGCCATGAGTATGGCTAGGTTCTAATACGAGTATGCAAGGTAAAAGCAGCCTAAGAAATAGTTAAGTAGCTGTATAGTTAATGCGAAGAAAAACACAATTAAATACCAAATCAATAGTGGAGATAATAATATCAAACCTACTATATCCTATTCCTACTTCTAAACTAACCAACTGATCTACACAAAGCAGCAAACTAGGAACCGGGTTCACATTTAAATTACTCGCGGAGTCTCTCTCAAAGTGCAGTGAGAGAGCCTATTCTAAGCTAAACCTAAGTCGAGTGGGTAACTCTGCTCCTAATTCTAACACCCGTGTGCTACTGGTATCCATCAAGGGGATTGGGTCGACAAATACCAGTAACGAAGAATAAGAGTGCGAATAAATAATAAATAGATAAACGGACAAGATCTTGGTGAATTTGGACACGGTATGGCATCTCAAACCTCCAAAACCCTGGGAGAAAGTTCTGTCTCTTCCGGTATAATACAAGACCCCGCCCTTACTCAATAGGCGTACTCTACACTGAAGAACGTTCCAGGGAATGCCAGCCTGTCGTTACCACCGCTAGTGACCTGGCTCTCATTCCCTAAGAATCGGCTATTACTGAGCCGAAATCCGGTTGGGTTCTCCGCTACCCCAAGATTAATACTAAACCAAACTTACAAAACAAAACACAAAAACCGTTTAAACTATTAAATAAACACTTCGAATCGCTATGTAGTCTCCAGCAATGAATATCAAATCACTCATATGTTGGCGATTAATACACAAAGCAGAAATTCTAATACACTATAATTAATTAACACAAGAAATTATTAAAACCCCAACAAAAATTACGAAATAATCGATACTTGCAATAATTCAGGGAGAACCTTCCGAACGCGTAGCAAAATCAAAGTCTCTTTCGTTCGTCTTCGTGCCCCTTTTATACTTAAGTAGTTACACTTGCAACACTGGCATCTCTGGCTTCTGTCGTTACATTTTACTTTGGCCACTTTCGCCTCTTTGGTCTCAATGGCTTCATTGCTACGATTACGTCAGAAATCTTCCTCTATCTGTCAGTCAGTATTGCAGTGATCTTATTTGAGTAGTTTAGTTAAATAATAAGTTGATATTGATAATTTTACAATGAAATAGTCTCAAATAGTATATAAAATTTGTAATTTAATAAATTAAGTTTTTTAATCTATATATATCTAAATATATGTTCCCATAAGACGAAATTACAGACCATCGGCTTAATGTACATTTGATAAGTAACACAGCGCCTTTTTGTGTGGCACGCTAAGTATCAATACACTGTATATATTTACTAGTTGATCGTACTCGTAATCAGTTTTCCTCAGTACCCCATTGTGTTCCTTAAATGTGATTATATGATTAATCTGTGGTTAATGTTTTCATAGTGGTTTATTGTACGCGCTGGTCTAAACGAGTGGTCGAAATTGTGTGGCGCGGGCGTCGTGGCAGGCGTGCCTGGCTATATATAACACGAGGGCCACGAACCGGGGCGGCGGCGCGGCGGCAACGCGGTCGCCTCCACATCGCTCTCCAACCATTCACTTATTAAACTAAAAAAGCTTTTAGCTGTTACAGCCATGCCCTATATTTACTTCTGCCGATATAGTACGTGCCCGCTAAAAGTAACAACATCTACCTTATTGGTTAACACTGGAACGCCAGCATAGTATAGAAAAGACCACTTTTCATATAACTCTCAATGTCATGAAGCATGTCCAAGTGACATCACAGGTTGAGCTCGTTTTGAGATGTAATTATCCGTGTACGCATTGTGCATAATATTTTGGCACTAAGAAGGTAAGAAAATGTGAAAAACTCGCTCATCTGAGGGAGTTCTATAATGGGGACTAAGGAGATGACGTCAGCTCGGTGGCCGGTCATCGTCTAATTTTCGATTGCCAAAAGCCGCAAAACCATAACAACGATGCAGCAGTGTTAAATGATTTCAGAATATCTTGGGTGGTTATTAAATGAAAGTATAAAAAAATGTTCTAAATCGAGTAAACAAACAGGCGGGCAGGTCATGGCGTTGCAAATCGAAAGGGGCTATTCTTATTCTTACAATGACGTACTAATCAAAAGTAGGTATTTAATCATCTTTACACGTTTAGCATACAAAATTGTTACCTACGCTAAAGAATTGAAAGTTGTAAGAGGGCATTTGCAAACTTTTATCGAGGTTGCTGGTGTAATAGATGAGGGTTGTGTGTTATAGTAAGTCGTGAATGGCTCTCGCTGCGTGAGCCGGGACATGAATGGAGCAATCCGTGCTAGGACAACACTGGCCGGACGAGCTACGCATTATGATGACTAATATACGACGAAGATGTCAAATGTAGTCACTATCGTGAATTTATGAATGACCAATCTCCATTATGAGTCACCTTTTGTGTAAAATTTGTGTGACGTCGACTCATGGTGTTGCTCGGGCACGGTTTCCTATCTTTTCGATGTTTCAAGGCTGAATTAATCCTAATTAGTTTGCAGACACAGTGTCAGTTGGCACGATATTCGACGAAAATAATAGAATAGTTATATTTCTCAATACGAGGATGCCGCGGTCGATGCTGCCGACCGAGGCTCGTCTTGAAAGCAGCGCGGTCGTTTTGGCTGGATGAGATCTGAGAAAACTAGTTCATCGACAATTTACTACATCTTTTATTGTCGGCATTCTTTAACGAGGACGTAGGTAAATTTTATTTAGCCGCTAGCTGATTTTGCCTTCCCTGCTCAGGCATGCATGGAACGTTGTTCGAATTGCGTTTTACTAGAACTGCTGCTATATTAGGCATCTAGAGGAGCTGTGTAAAGGTATCAGCGAAGTGCGAGGAAAAACCCGTCAATATGATTTATTAATTATCCTAGCCTTCCATCCTGGACTGTTCTCTTAGACCAAAGTATCTACATAAGTGCTTTATCATTTCAGGACAGTTTTGTACAGCAGAAAATAATAATAAAGGCATATTAAATATAGTCGTATTTGATTGAGCCGTACAACTGACATTGAAACTTAGTTAGCTGGTAGAGTTAACAATGTAACTATCAACTGTGTATCTAATACCTCGCCCTCCCTAGTAATGTTTCACTCAAAAATATTACAATGTATGTAAGTATATAAATTCGTTAATTCTCCAGATTTGTGCACGCAGATTAACGCGTCACCTGTATTCTACAAAAGCGATGAATTAATTAGATTCCAGGTGATTGGCGGTCATTTCTCCTGATTTGTCCACTCTCACTAAACAACGCGTCTATTTTGTAAAACAAAGCAACGCGTTAATTCTGACAGACTTCGAATGTCATTGTTGACAGTTTTGATTGTCCACTCTGGGCACACTGGTTTGGGCAGGTAAAGAGTTGCGCCCAGTACAATTACAATTAAGTTCTTTAAGCTATTATTTTATTTTTATTTTTACTAATAGGCTGTAAGTTGTCAGAAATAAAGTTTTTTTATTATTATTAGATGGAGTGTACATATCTGAAGATGATCAAATTAAAGTAATATTAATTTACGTAAGTGCCGTAACACAGTTGACAGGGGATCATATTTTTTTCGTAAATACATGTATAGAAAAAGCATACTGACCGCCATCGGCGTAAGTCTCGGAGCCGTAGCCGTCTTGCAGGCCGTTGGCCCAGGTGCCCTCGTACTTGGCGTTGCTCGTGGTGCTCTGGCGCACGCCGTAGCGCCCCTTGTAGCCCTGTGTCCACTCGCCGCGGTATAACCACCGCCCGCGCGTCTCCACGCCCAGCCCATGCCGCTTGCCGTTTTGCCACTGCCCCTCGAATGAACTTCCACTGTGGAACAAACGGGGATTGTTAAAATATAAAGGATTATATTTGAAGTAAACCTACCTACCAAGTAAAATATTTCTCTACAATATTTTTATATTTTGCCCTTGAAATAATTTAAGTTCAAACCAGAGCACAGAATAAGTAATAGTACAAGTAACCAGAGTAAAGAATTACAATACATTCACGTAATAGTATATTACTGAAAAGACCAGTACCACTACCATGAGTTTACAGTGACCGTACTCGATAGCGACGGCGTAAATTATTTGTATGGAGAATTGTACAGCGCCGCTACAAATAATTTACGCCGTCGCTATCAAATACGGTCACTGTAAACTCGTGGTAGTTTTACAGTATAGCATTAATTGAAACTTGTAGCTTTTAAAACAAAAACTACAACGACTTAGTGAACGAAGCATACGTAAATGAAAGAGAAATTCCCGCTCAATCTGTTTTTTTTTCTAAGTTTTTAACTTTTTAACTATGCAAGAAATCATGACATAGGCCAAAAAAAATATTTAGTTGGTTACAATCTTAAATTAAATTGTTATAATTCATCCATAAATATGAACTTAAACAAGTGAAAATTTAACACATTAAATTGGACTAAATCTCTGATTTTTCGGAATTTAGGCGTAAATTAGGTAGGTATACCTAAAATTTACCTTGAACTTGAGCAAACATACTTACATATACTGGTCGGACACGGTAATAATGAATACTTAAATAATGAGCTAAGAGTCATAATAAACCGAACTCAAGTAACCGAACTGAAGTTATGTCAGTCGAGAACCATTATTTCACGTGTTTGTATGAAATAAGCATTAAAAATAAAATAACTGTTTATGAGTTTGTGTGAGTCACTGAGATTGAGTTTAGTTATTAATACGGGATTTTCTTTCTGTCTTAGTAGCATCAGGGAAAGTCAGAAATAGACGATTATAGGGGAATAAGGATATCGTTTGTCTTGTATAACCATGCGTGTTTCCAAAAGTTATCAAAGCTGTACAAGTTCAACGATCGGTTGAAGTTTGACGTTAGTAGTAAAATCGAAACAATACCTACACGAGATAAAGTAACTCTTGGTAATTCTTGTATTTGTACTTATCATTGGTTTGGATAGTTTAAATGTGTAGCTGGAATATCTTAATTGTAGTCAAAACGATACTTTGGGAGCTTGATTTATATCTTGAAGTCGAAAATGAGACCTTTGAGACTTAGCTGTCACTTATACCACTTGGATGCTCTACCATCTGTGGCTCTACGTGGCACAACGATAATATGCTTTTTGAAAATGTAATGTTATTGTTATGTTAGGTGTCTTTGATACTTTCATTTTAGCAGTACGATATTACGAGTACATAAGTATGTATGTACTCAATTAATAGATTTACTTAATTTAATTTATTTATACCTAGCTAAATATTTAAATTAAGCCAGCGCTTTAAGATTTCTTAAGAATAAACCCAATATGCAGTTTAAACATGAATAGTTTACGTACTAAAAGTAAATGTAGTATTTGAAATAGGCCTATAAAAAGAACTCAATGTATAGTGGACACATTATGAGTCGAGTACGTAACTAAAGAAACGTGTTTCCAGATATTATTTACGAGCAGAGATAGCCACACGCTCTAAGAGTACATTTATCATGGCGGTTGCTGTTCATAAATCCATATCTACGTTTCTAAAATATTTTAACCGTAGATTACATGTGAATATTTGATAACCTATAAACTAAAAGTGTATAAAGCTACATAATAGATGTTTTCACCTCCTTAATTGGTAGGCAGTGGTTTTCGCATGCATACATGTTAATTCCTAAGAATATATTTATGTTGGAACTTCTCTGTCGCATTAGGTCAATGATAGATGTAAGTGTGTGTACAATAAATAAGTAAAATATTGCTAGAGTAAGGTACGAAAATCAAGAAAGTAGACTTAAAATAAGTTAATTCTTACAATAGTCATAGTCGACCAATTTGGAATTAGTTACGTGATTAACACAAACTACAATGAAATAACTTAGCTTAATCAGTCAACCTCTTAATGGGTAGCACATTACTGTTTTTATTAGTTGCAGCGAGATAATGGACCGGCCTGTTCTCGCCACGGGCAGCGGAACAGTTCGAGCTTAACCTCTATTTATATCGCTGTTACACATTCTGCGGTAGCGTAACTGAATAATACAAGTTAAATCAACAGACTTCAGTTGGAAAAGGCTTCGGCCTTGAGGACAATAATGAGGGCGGGTCGCCAAACTGTACCGGTACCTATGTTCGTACTTGTATTCCCACAGCCAGCCTACGTTGCCCTGAAAAGGTGCGTTGTGAAATGGAAAATGTTAAGTAAAGCGGCGGCCGAGTGTTTATCGATCGTATCCCGTCTAGGATCTTGAATAGAGGTCAAAGCTTGGGAAACGATTCGCATCAACACCTTGGCTCTGTTTAGTCTGTTAATGGTTTTAAGAGCTAAGAGATACCTAAGTACTTTGTTTTCAATAATGTGCAGTGGCACTGACAAAAAATATATATTTTTTAAATATTTTTAGCGAAACACTTACATATTTTAAAGAGATACCGTTATATTATCTTTCGAATCGTGTTAATAATTTAATATCTCTTGCGCAAGCATTTTATATCTTTCTACTTAGTTCAAAGTTCGCACTCTTTTTTCACACACAAAAACAAAGTGTAGGTAGGTACTTGTAGTACGAGTACCTATAAAGTGCGGGTTCGTAATAGCTGTGATTAGAAATATAGCAGCCAAAAGCTCTGAGCGACGAAACGCGGATTGACGGTTGACGGCACAGAGTACTTTATACATATACGTTGACGGCTTCGTGTGGAAAGAATAGGTAGGTACCTGCTTGTTATAATGATGTCAGGTGGATGTTAGCAACGGTCATTTAGACCTACTTTGATTCGTAACCTCCACGCTCAATCATGACACAATTGATAATGGCCCATTCGAAATCGACAAACCGATAATTAAATTGAATTGTGGTTTTTTGCCAAGAAATACTTAGCATTACGACTACGGCGGAGTTTTACAGTGAAGTAAAACATCGCGAGGAAACCTGCACACACCTGTGATGAAACTCAATTGTCTGTGTGAAGTTTCCAATCTGCATTGGGCCCGCGTGGCAACTACGGTCCAGCCCTTTCGTTCTGAGAGGAGGGGTTGTGCCCTCGAATGGGATATTTGCAGGCTGAGATGATGATGATGATGAACTTGAAGATTGACAGAATCCATTTAATTAATTGACTTTTTGTCTGATGATATTACAAATATTCGGTTAGGTAGGTACTTTTCTGCCTCTGTATTACATTATACTCGTCACGTATTTTATTACAAGCATTTATTTAGTTTAACCTGTCCCGTTGTCTCTCTCTGTCTGTCTGTCGGTCTGTCTGTCTGTAGTTAAATCTTGCAAATTAAATTTGATCAACTACCAGTAGTCAGATTGACTTAAAATTTGGAATACTTATGTAAATCACGTGACAATACAACAATCTAGTAGTGACATCCTGGTAGTCCAGCCAGGATCGTCTCCGCAGGAAGGAACTCTTCAACGGTTAATAGAATCGACTTGAAATTTGGTATGCAAATCTAGTTAGGGTGACAATGCAAGTACAGTCAACAAAAAGTACAGTCAGCAAAAAGCTTGTATTAAAAATAAAAAAATTATGGTTAGGTTAATTCTACCTAATTCCCTTCAATATAAATAAGCACTCAAGCACGTTCCTATCTAATATGCAAGTGAAACAAAAAGGTATGGGTACATATGTTCCCGCCTGTGTATACACTACGCACTATTTAATTAGAACTTTTCAATAAATACTGTATTTATAAGTACCTAGAGGTTCATTTCACTATATTGATGGACGCGTCTACGAAGTATCTTCTTATTATTATACACTATATTCTAGTTATAAATATCGATTCTATCTCCCAGATTGAGTCCGTCCAATCTGCAACAGATGTAGATCTAATCGCCCTCGGACTCACTCGACTGTTAATAAAAGGAACATGATCGATTTTATTGCTATTTCAATGGGGTTATGTATTTACTTACAATCGCAGCAACTATATACTAAACTATAACTGATTGCTAAATTATAGTTCCCGTAATAGCCTAGTGGTTTGACCTATGGTCACTCAAACATACATAAGGTCGTAGGTTCGAGCCCGGGTTCGCTCCTCTGAGTTTTTAGAAATTTATATGCGAAATCACATTTGAAATTGAGCCATGAGCTTTAAGATGAAGGAAAACATCGTGAGGAAACCTGCACTAATTTATAAATAGTATTCTAAATATTCCCTAAGCGTCATCAAAAACTAAAAGAACGGAATATTTCATACAGATGAACGGTTTTCGCTTTGTTTATATGCCGAATAAACATTTTTTTATCGTTTTTTCGCTGAGCCAATTATGTTTGTCAGTTGTGGCTGTGTTTTTATTATAATCCCGGTTTCATACGTTTGACAAACTGCAACAAATGCACCGGAAACATGATCGGAAACTTTCTTATCGCAAAAACACATCAGTCAATAACTGGGTGAAATTACCTTCAAGATTTGACCTTACGATATATACAAACGAACAAAACTTTCCATGTTAATAAAACTTTTTTAACAGAGACTCATCAGAGGTTTCATGTCAACCAAGGTCAACGCTATGTTTGGGCTGCTACGAGCGACCGTCTACGACGTAGCGCATTTGTAGCTTGTAGCGCCTTTTGCAGTAGGTAGGTATGTATATAATTTACGTAGGCGACAGGCTAGCAACCTGGCACTATTGTACCTTTTTTGTCAAACTTACAGTCAGTTCAATATAGGAATGGACAGAAGGAAAAAAGGCTCTTTATAATGCACGCTTTAGGAAGTCATTTAAAAAATTTCATTATTTTAGTATACGGTCCAAACTTAATTCTAATTAAAATATCGAAGACGTCAATATTAGTTTCAATTATTCATTAACTAACTGTTGCCCGCGGGAACTATGCAATTTTCGGAGATAAAAGCTATTCTATGTCCTTCCCGGGGACTTGTACTACGTGTTATTTTTTTAAAACAGAAACGTGTTCCTATAAAATACCTTAAAAGACAGAGGTAAAGAACATTCTGCAAGAAACGGGACGTTTATAATATTGTTAACTCAAGAAATATTCTATATATTATTTATAGTTTTTAATCGCCAGTTTGGATCAAAATGTGACGACCTCTAATCATATACGAATAGTTAACTTTTCACTGCACCAAATTTGATAAAGTTTGGAATGGAAAAAGCTTGAACTTCATAGCAGAAACTACGCATAGAATATTTTTAAACATGGAATGAGAGCGGATGAGTCCACGAAACACAGTTATTAAATTATGTATAAATATAAATCGAATTGATATTATGTAGCAAATTACGGGTTACAATTGTGTTATTTTGTAAGTACATTACATTATCTACTTACAAAGTAAACAAAATTATGACTTCATCTTATTACTTCTTGTATTCATCATCATCATTATTATTAGGAACGACTTCATAAAAAATGTTTAGAACCCCTGCTTCTGGGACCTGCTAGAAGCTAGAGTCCAATGTTATCCTAAATAGTCTTATAAAACCTAAAAAAATGCTAAAAGTGGCTCCGAAGCGTTAACGTTTCGTGTGCTCTGCCTACCCCATTTGGGAGTACAGGCGTGATGTTTGTGTATTGTGTGTGTGTGTGTGTGTGTGTGTGTGTGTGTGTGTGTGTGTGTGTGTGTGTGTGTGTGTGTGTGTGTAATTTATCTGTATAAGTATGCAGCAAAACAAGATAGCTTTACTCTGGTTCTACGATTTTTGCAATCAACATCATACAACATTAAAATCACAACGTTCTCCATTACATGTAACTAATATAATAAATAAAAAATTACAACAAACATTCTTATCTGTGGCGTACCGTGGGTGGACTAATGTAGACGCGGGCGAAGTCATAGAAAGTCAAAATTACAATTACATTTTTTTTTCTATCAGTGAGGCCCCCTTTCTATCGTTCCGAAGATCTATCCAATAAATCTATCTTACCAAACATGCTTTGTTATACTTTTTAATTAATAAATAAAAGGAGATTTTAAGTCTGGTGGTATCGCACTTAAAGAGGCCTCGCGAGGCCCTTTTAAGTGCGAGGCCGTGGGCGAGGGCCCACTTCACCCACGCCTAGCTACGCCACTGATACTTATGCTGTTTAAAATTAATAATTAGCAAAATACTTACACAAATATTTACAAAGTTTTTTTTTATGATATGAGTATAAATACGATTGCCTTAAAACATATAAATATTAAATGATGTTTTGCATTCAATCTGGTCCGCGAACTTATATTATTCTGGGATACCAACTAGACTGAACTCGGCCCCTATTGATGTAGTTTTTTCTGAGTCCACACACAATACAGACATACAATCTTCTATATATATAAAAGAAGAAACTGACTGACTGACTGACTTATAAATCAACGCACAGCCCAAACCGCTGGGGCTAGAAACTTGAAATTTGGAATATATATTTCTTAACACATGTAGACGCGCACTAAGAAAGGATTTTTCGAAATTCCCACGGGATAGGGAAATATCTAAACCTTTTTTCGCTTCTTTGTTTGTAGTCGAATCTCTGAAACTGTTGAGCCGATTTAAAAAATTCTTTCACCGTTAGTAAGCTACACTATCCTTGATTGACATATGTTACTTTTTATCCGGGATAATGCAAAATTCCCGCGGGATAGAAATATATTAATTAAATTTCGGAGCTGCTTTAAAAAATTCTTACATATAATGTGATATGACTATCTCCAAATGACAAAAGCTACTTTTTCTACGGGAAATTACAAAATTCCCATGGGATAGAAAAAACTAAATGCAACTACGGAGATGATTTTAAAAATTCTTTCACCAATAAAAAGATACACTATTCCTCATTAGTATAGACTAGGTACTTTTCTTCGGGAAAATGCAAAATTCCCGCGGGATAGAAATAAGTGAATTCAACTTCGGGTCTGATTTTAAAAGTTGTTTCAACAAAAGTAAGCTACAGTATTCCTGATTGACATAGGATATGTTTTTCCGGCAAAATGAAAAATTCCCACGGGATAGAAATAAGTAAATTCAACTTTGGCACTGCTTTTAAAAATTCTTTCATATGATATGACTATCCTCGATTGACATAGACCACTTTTTTTTTGGAAAATCCAAAATTCCTATGGGATAGAAAAAACTGAATTCAACTTCAGAGCTGATTTTAAAAATTCTTCCACTAATATAAAGCTGCACTATTGCTGATTGGTATAGATTACTCTTCTTTGGGAAAATGAAAACATCCCGCAGGATAGGTAGAAGTAAATTCGGAGCTGATTTTAAAAATTCTTTCACTAACAGTAATCTGCAGTATCTCTGATTGACAAAGGCTGCTTTTCTACAGAAGAATGCAAAATTCCCGCAGGATCGACATAAGTAAATTCATCATTGGGGTTGATTTAAAAAGATATTTTACCAATTGGGAGCTACATTATCCCTGATTGGCATAAGCTACTTTTCTCCGGAAAAACATAAAATTCCCGCGGGATAGCAAAAAGTGAATTCAACTTCAAGGTTGATTTATTTATAATTCTATACCTAACTCTACCTGAACAGTACCATGACTGGATGACTGACAGACAATGCATAGCCAAAACTACTGGTGCTAGAGACTTGAAATTAGCATAGATGGACCTAAAGTAATACAGAGGTGCACTAGGGAAAGATTTTTAGAAAATCCCATGGAATAGGAAAATATCTCAACTTTGTTGGTTTCTTTGTTTGTTGGGGGTAATCTCTGAAACTACTGAGCTGATTTAAATAATTCTATTACCAATAGAAAGCTACAATATCCCTGATGGACAGACTTCTTTTTTTTTAATGCAAAATTTCCGCAGAATAAAAATAAGTGAATTCAATTTCGGGGCAGAATTTCAAAATTCTATCAATAATAGAAAGCTACAATATGTCTCTCATCGACAATTAAGAATATTAAAATAGATCATAACAGTAATTCATGTCCCGCGGGACTTTAACAATTTCTCGAGATACAATCCTATATCCTATATCGTGTAGGAAGTCGCCGGCAAAAGAAACGCGTAGTACTTTAACGTCTTTAT
>NC_133474.1:14115978-14161752 GCF_025370935.1 Choristoneura fumiferana | reverse complement strand
TTTTATGGCAGTCGGGTTTTTGATTTATTAAATGCAATGTTTTTTATTTTATACTTTTTTGATATTTCTGTGAAAATAGTACATTAAAAGTATTATAACCCATATATATTTAGAATGGGCTAATTATTAGCTTTCATTTGATTCCCATATTGTTAAAATACATTTTTTTTTATTCCTTCGCCATTTTTTTTTGCAGACGCCATATTGAAATATTATATACCTTATGTTACTCCGACAGTTATGACGAATCCAATGATACCTCATATGTTACAATCCGTCCAGCCGTTTAGGCTGCAGCGAGGACCAAAGAAATGGACATACATACTTACATACATAGATACATACATACTTACATACATACATACATACGCTCGAAAAACATAACCTTCCTTCGGGCAGTCGGGTAAAAATAATTATGCACTACCTAGCTGTTTCCCGCGACTTCATCTACGAAGAATTCGTTTACCCCTATCCCGCGGGGACTATGCTGATTTCCCGCAAAATTAGCCTATGTTAATTTAGTATAAGTACCTAGTAATATTTTTTTATGTAAGCGTCGTCGGTGTCGGGGGACCGCTAAGGTTAATACTTTAAAAAATACAACATATGTACTTTAGTTTCGTGTCTCAATTAATGTGTCCACATCTAAGAATGCTTTTTAGATACCTACTGTAGGCATACCTCATGATACTTTATTCTTTGGTACGTATGCTATACATCCAAGGTCACGAGTAAACCTTGAATTCCTTAATACAATATTATCATGCTCAACATATCAAGTGGGATTAAAATCTTGAGAAGCTACTGAGACGCTTGTTCAATTTTTAATGACTGCGCGTTGAAAATATATGTACTTAAGGGCTTCTGAAACATAGTCCTTGTTCCTTGAATAAACAAGTACCATTAAGGACTTATGAAGCTACAAGTTACGATTCAAGAATGACTTAAAAACAGTTGTTGTACAGGGCCACAATTTTTAATGGCATAGAGATCTAAGTACTTATGTCGATTACGACATTTTATCATCATCATCATTTATCATCACCTCAACCGTAGGACGTCCACTGTTGGACATGCCTCCCTCATAGACCACCAGTTGCTTCGATTGGCACCGGCTTGCATCAACCATGAACCATGAACCAGGTCATCCGTCCATCTCGTTGGTGGACGTCCTACGCTGCGCTTGCCGATCCGTGGTCTCCACTCGAGAACTTTTCGGTCCCAACGTCCATCTGTTCTCCGAGCTATATGGCCTGCCCATTGCTACTTCAACGAGCTAAGGACATTTTAGCGCTCAACTTTGTCAGATAAGCCTATTATATATTTGTATGCTATAACGCACGTAACTCTGTGGATTCTCTCATTCGATATGCATGTCGATTTCTCGATGGCACTGTGAATTATCTTCAAAAGATAAATGCGGAGAACAACATGTCATATCGTTTTTACTTCTCATGCTCTTAAAATATTATTTATTCTCTGCATATCGGGACTAAAGCTCCTTATTAATCTCTATAGCGATTAAAGTTTTTTTTTTCATTTACTTTGAAAAGCCTTATGGCGTGGAAATAATAACCTCAAAATGACAACTCACAGTGGTCCCCGTGAAGGTCATAATTCAAAGAAATGCAGGTTGTATTTTTAAATATTAAATGCTGTCATGTCATTGTACATACAACAAATGCTCTTTAAAACAATAAATAGAATTAGGTACGTTTTTTCTCTTTTTATTCTTTTTATGACGTGTTTATTAATAATATAGAAATGGCAGTGGGTCTAGCCTGCAACAAAATTTTACCTAAAAAATTTGTTGTATTATTATTTACTTAAACTTTTAACTATGTTCTGAATCTTCCTATGATATTTTTTTCGAAATTTAGAAGTCGAATGTGTCTAGTCTAACGGCCATAAGTCATTTTCTGCGGAAATTTGCGGATTGTTAATTTAGAAGCCTTCTACGCCTACGTAGTTTTAATCTTATTGTCCATCATTTTGCTTTGATTTTGTTTTAATAAATGTATTTTACATATATTATTGTGATTAATATTATTGTTAACTGACATTTATTTACAGAATGAAATTTATTGTTTGATTATTATTGTTCGCGTATACTTTCTTTCTTCGTGCGAAATAATATAGGTAGAGCACATTTCATCCGAAATAAATGAATTATTTATTTTATCAAAAATGCCAAATGCAAATGTGAAGTCGCGGGTTCGCGGTGGATGCAAGCCGCTTCCAACCGAGGCACTGGAGGTCTATGGGGGAGGCCTATGTCCAACAGGGGACGTCCTATGGCTGATATGATGATGATGTGATGATAATGATTCCAAAATGTGTTTTGCATGTGATTAGATATTTAAGTTTGATTAATAAGCCCTTCTACATCTACACCTGAAACACAGGAATTTTCCTAGTTCAGGGTAGTAAATATGTGTTATTTGTCCCTTTTAATAAAAGTAGCCCATAAGTTTCTTAAAATTGTATTTTATGGAAGATAAATAACGATTCACAAACACACAAGCACTTATGAATATCAATAAAATCTACCACCGGTTCGGAAAAACCTCTGTCGAGAAGAATCCGGCAAGAAACTTGACGAGGTATTTTTTTTTAAACAGATTTACAATATTATTAAATGATAGCTATATATCACAAGTATTTAACACAACTTTATTTTTAACACAGTATAGGTTCGCTATTTGAAAAGATTGCTATTGCGTCCATGATATAATCATTAACTTTATAATACGCCTTAGATATTAATGTCTTCTTGACAATAGATCTCAATTTTGTATCAGTTTCATTTATAATATTTTTTGGAATTTTATTATAAAAACGTATGCAATTTCCCAGAAACGACTTTTTGGTTTTAGCCAGTCTGTAAGATGGAACTTTAAGCTTCCCTGTGTTTCTAGTAGCCTTTGGCTTATCGACGTTAGTGGGAAAATCACATATATTCTTCCTAACATACATGATTATTTCAAAAACATAAAGCGACGGCAGAGTTAGGATACCTGTTTCCTTAAAAAAAGATCTTAAAGATTCACGAGTCTTCAAATTATTATTATTTTTAATTATATTAAGGATGAATTCATTTTATTATACATAGTCCAATTAGTTTCAAATAGTTTTCAAGTTTGAATCTGTTGACTAAATGCAAGCATTTAAAGCGTCACTTTACAAAAAAAACCGCGGAACATTTTTTTTGCTATTTGAATTTTAAATGTCCACTACTCGTACTACTATGCAATACAATATATATATTCTTTATTGCACCGCACACCATAAATCAGTACAAAAAACTTATAATATAAACACTTAGATTCAGGGTAGACAATAGACGGTCTTATCGCTTAAAAGCAATCTCTTCCAGACAACCATTTGGGTACAAGAACTTATGGTTATATCAAACAAAAATAGGTGGCGGCAACAGAAACAGAAAACAAGAACAAAAAAAACAATAATATTAAAATTAATACAAATGATATAATTATATAAATACATACACGTATTATATTGAGCGTACCTACGTTGTAAAAAAGTAATATTGTATTTTTTATAGAACGTCGTTTTTTCCTCGTATTCAAAGTGAAAAGTAGAGTGCTTAACGCGAGACTAAACAACCATAATGACACTCGAACTATTAACATCTCGTGTCATTATGGCTTATTTTAGTCCCTTGTTGAACAGTCTACTATTAATTTACCTAGTTTATATTGCACACTTAGGTACTTACTTTAGGTAGTTACATTTAACATCTGTAGAATGAGTTAAAGTCTGGATTCTGGATATAAAGTACCTAGGTAAAATAAGATGGTAAGATCTCTCATCTCACTAACTTCTGTCACCCTGTGGTGAAGATGTGTAAAAGCCTGTAAAATGTATTCCAGTGTCTCCGGTTGATTTGACAATTAGGTATTAATCTTTTTTGGAATCACTTTTTTCTGTAAAACTTGTGCTATTCCTTTATACACTGTGTATTTAAATAGATCCGGAATTTTTACCAAATGGTTAAAGTCAATTTGACAGAACACCCTTCGGTCGATGTTCAATATGGCGTCAAAGGAGTGCTTCCGCTTAAATCAAAAATTCAGATTAAAATCCTTTACAACCCTGACGAACTAACTAACCATCTGCTGAAATATTCTTGGTAAGTTTCATGACACCTTTTTTTTATTTAAGACCGTTAACTAAAAGAGAAGTTTTTTTCAGATCAACATTAATAATGACTATAGAGCTGATAAGTAATGTTTAAAAATAATCATCGATCAAATTTAATCAAATAAAGAAACAGTGTGTATAAACAGGAAGTAACTCCGACAAAGAAATTTTAATATTTTTTCACTTCTCATGCTCTAAAAATAGGTCAATATAGCGAGATATTACGAGGCGGGAGTAAAGTGAGTACTTTAGTCCCTAAGGAGTAAAAGTAATTAATTTTTTAATATACTTCAAGTGACTTAGATAAACTCAAACAACCAGTACTCGCACAAATAAAAGATTGTGTGTGGACCATTTTCATGACGAAAATGTTACGTTCTTAGTCTACGTGATCTTTTACCGCATATAAGGTGGCGCCATTCTGTTTTTTCCAGTTTCCATTTCCCCCATGCAATTTTGTATATCTGTGTCTGGTTGGAAGAAAATACTTACCGCGAAAACTTTGAAATTGTTGTAGAGCGTAAATCGTAAACGATTAAAGACGGCCAGATGGCCTAGTGGTTAGAGAACCTGACTACGAAGCTTGAGGTCCCGGGTTCGATTCCCGTGTCGGGGCAGATATTTGTATGAAAAATACGAATGTTTGTTCTCGGGTCTTGGGTGTTTAATATGTATTTAAGTATGTATCTATATCTATATAATTATATTTATCCGTTGCTTAGTACCCATAACACAAGCTTTGCTAAGCTTACTTTGGGACTAGGTCAATTGGTGTGAATTGTCCCGTTATATTTATTTATTTATTTAATTAAATTGATTATTCTCACAATGTCGTCAAAAGATAGTGAAAATTATGATGTCAAGCAAAGAGCAAAACACATCATTGTTACCTAATCTTTTGCCGTCGAAATCTAGAAAGATTTATTTTAATTTTTTGATTAAATCTTTTTGTACTAAAGCGACTATTTTTTTCTCGCACTCAAAGTGAAAAATAGAGTTTTTCCCTCGAGACTGAGTCGATATAAACCCTCGGATAAATAGACACCCTCGCTAAGGAATATATTGGCTTATTTTAGTCCCTCGATAAAAAATTACTATAAGACATTCCTCCTTAGTCAGTAAGACAATGAATTTACTCACGAACAGTCACAACAGCGAATGTGTTTCAAGTACCACAATGGTACCATCCACAGTCGCCATGTGTCCGACTGATCCATCCAGGAAAATAGATGCGAACAGATGTACGTATGCAAATAGCTACAGCTCCGTATGACTTACACTACCTACTGCATAGAGCAGAGTTCCTTCGGTAAATTAATCTGCGGTAAACTATATCCTTACTTATAGCTAGGTAAGTAATACTGCACGATCTCAGATTACTGCTTTATAGGTATTCGATATGACAACCTAGCTAGATGCAAGACATTGGTTGTAAACGTAATCTGTAATAATAATATCAATGACGTCGGGTAATCCCAAGTTTCGATAGATCAATGACCTGAATAAAGTGGGTTGCATTGGAACAGGCTAGCTGGATGAAGAAACCGGAAGGCCTGGCACTGAGACACATTCTGAAAGAGCCATGTATCGGTACATCGGGCCTTCCTTACAATCCAATATAACTAACCAGTTAAAATACCTACCTATCGTATAGATTGACAAGACTGACGGCAAAAGTTTTAACACAGTCAATTCAATAGTACTGTTCTAATTCTCAGAAATACCTACGGTGTTTAAGTTTAATTTAAAAATACTGGATCCAGAGTCTTGAATCTTGTTATCATGAGAGCACAGAATAGATGTAGAGCACTTTTGTGTCGTTTTAATACATACGTATTTATTTTATGAAACTACACAACATACTGAGTGCGATCATTTGATCAACCATTTCATTAATATTCTGAAGTTTTTTTCTGATTTATTAGGTATCTACCTACAATTAAACAAGATCATCATAATTATTATTATGTTGTTTATGGCGTTGATCATTTCATGCTAAGAAACTACGCAGAAGCACCGTGCTAAATTGTTCCCAATTAGAAATGATAAAACAATGATTTTAACCATGACTTCCTATTGAACCTGTAAATAAGCATATGTCTGTAGCAGTGACAGCAGTCAATTGATATTGTATTGTAGAGCGGCATGATGCGATACCAGTGTTATCACGTGTCGCTATCAGTGGCTATAGATCGATATGAACATTTTGGCCGCTATTAGGCCATGAGGCACTTTCACCGCCGTTACACGCATTTTCTAGCGAAACACCGAACTCAATTATTAATAGCAGCCTATTTTTGGAGCGGCTTCGGACGCCGATTCGCGCTCGGGCATGTGCGAGGCCCGGGCGAAGTCACTCTCTCACCTGGGCCAGGTGTAGACGCCGGAAACTTCGAACCCGAAGTGCCAGGAGCCGGCGTAGGCCCCCTGGCTCTTGGGTCCAGTGCACACACCATGGCCATGGGCCTTGCCGTCCTCCCAGTCGCCGCAGTAAGTGCCGCCATCGTCAAAGTCGAAGCGACCGCCGTTGAGGGTTCGCTGCGGGGGGTTTCCGCTAGCGGCGAGCGCGGCGTCGGCTGGCTCGCTCGGCTGCATCACGCGGACCCGTGCTGCCGCGGAGGGGAGGGCCTCCCGCGCGCGCCCTCCACCGAGCTCGTGGTATAAATAAACATCAGCTGGGCATGTCGCGCCGCGGCGCGCCGCCGAGTGAACACCGCTCCCGTCCTGCGCGCTGAGGACTGCGCCTCCGGGCGCCGCGCGCCCGCCCGCCCTCCGCCCCACCGCCCGCGCCCGCGAACCGCCCGCCGCCCGCCGCCCGCACTGCGCCGTTCATTGTGCTCGCTTTGCCTCGCCGCGAATACTCCACTACATCCGTCCGCAACTCCTGGCTTGTCATGGATCCCGCCCGCGACTGACCGCCGCCAGACCTAGCCTCCGCTTATGCTGACCTTAAGTTTTAAAACTTATTCTTCTCTGAAAGATAAATTATTTAAGACATCCTTTTCATGACTTACTTTGTTTACACGGAACTTAATGAACGATGAATTTTGCTAATACCCGGCATGCTTGTAAAAACATTGTTAAATTCTATGTGAAGGTAGTTCTCTTTATAGTTTGTGGTGAAGGCAAACCACCTCCTTGAGTGGTCATCTCTATTATATAGAACCTTAGACTGGTAATGTAGGTACCTAATGTAAAGCTATTTACATAAAGCACATGAAATTATAAAATTATGGGACGAACAAATGTGCAAAGACAAACTTATTCCCTAAAGAAATTGCTTCCGTTTAACATTTAAAGTAATTTCTAAGTGGCCTAATTTTACACCGTGTTTTTCTTGATTTCCGTTAGCTCCGACAGACCGCTCAATTAATTGATAGTAATTATGTACCTACCAGGTATTGTATTGTATTGTATTGTAAAACTCTTTATTGTACATAAAAACACATGAAAATAACGTAACACAGGATAATAAGATGTATAAAGGCGAACTTATCCCTTAAAGGGATCTCTTCCAGTTAACCTTTGAATGATTGACAGGATATCAGATACAAGAGTAGACACTACAAGTACAATGAAAAGGTAAAAGAACCGAAATTTAAATTAACTCAAAAAAAATCATTTCAAATACACATACATATATAGGTACACAAACTAATACATAATAATGAAGTCAATAAACAAATACATATCAAGACAAATAAACTACATGCAAAATACATATATACATATACACCACATATACACAAAACAGAACATACAACATTGATAATGAACCCAGGTAATGAACTTTTTGGCTAAGCCGAAAGAAGAAATTAATAAACAATATAAGTTCACATTGCAGTGTTGTTAATAGTCAAATTGTAAAATTCACAAACACATTGACGTGATACGCTTCTTTCTTTCTTCTTTTTTAAACTTTTTTGTGCTAAACAGGTATGAATTTCAACACTTCAGATACAGACCTGAATAATTAGGAACCTTTTATACTAATTTACTACGCATTACTTGATTATATTTAAAACAAACTTGCTGACTACTCTCTGAAAATTAACGGAAATAAAGAGTATCACGTCGTATTCATGCCTTGTCTACAGGTCAGCTTGCTTAAAAATGACACAGGTATAATTCAACACAGAAGTAACAAAATTCTCTACTTGACAGGGAAATAGTAAACCGGGGTTTTAGAAAATTTTGGGGCTACTTTGATAGATTTACAATGATTATAGCTCGATTGATTTCACTTCCAAAGATAGTCTAAAAAATGGTGAAAAAACTGTTTTCCAAAGTAGCCCCTGCATTTTAAACTAACCCCGTTTTACGGCATTTCAAAATTACTTAATAGGTAAGTAGATCACTAATTATTTGATACGAGGAAAACACAAGTCACAAAAGCAGGGTTAAGTACCTCAACAACATTACAATCATGTTCTCTAAGCCTACAAATATTGAACAAAGCCATACATAGCACGTCGCAATCTACGAGACACAATTCAAAGATGTTAAGATAGCAAATGACATCAAGTTTCCACCCTTTTAGCAAACAAATTTGGAAGACAGGCAATTTAATGACACCGAGGTTCTACGTAAGTAGGTACCTACACTTCCGCATAGCGCTGATAAGGGGCCGAGTCCCTGGGGAAGCCGCTTCGCTCTAAAGTCACGCCATTTGGGGACTCCGTTTTAGCCAATAAAAATGGTTAAAGGTAACATCAATTAATACAACCTGAGAAATAGTAGAATGTACAACAAGAGCATAAAACGAGCCATTTTACCCGAGGCGTTCATATAGCCACCCGAGCCGGTGCGGCGAGGGTGGATAGAGACGTCGAGGGCCAAAAGGGGTTTAGTCCTCGTGTTTTACACTCTGCTTTTCACTTCGATTGCGAGGAACAACAGTGAAAACATTGTTTACTTAAGTGCTAGGTACCTTTTATTTTTCATTAATTGCTACATAATTATAAATTTTTAGTGTTTTTGAATTTTAGCTTTACATAAAATAAAAATTATTGAAAAATATAAAGAAACTTTTGTTTGTGGCTGTTGACACCTGATTAAATGGTGCTTATTTCCGAATTCAAAATCCGACCTAAGTACTTAATTAATAATAATTCGTACCAACTTTGAATGAAACCCTGTTTCACATATTCTATTCAGGGGTGGAATGTTAGAAAACTTTAAAGTACTACGCGTTCCTGAACCTGAAGTTCGCGGGCAAAAGAAACGCGGGAATTCCCACGGGATTAGATTAGGTAAGTGGGGTGTAGCTAATATACGACTTGTTAATGCACGCTTAATAATGCACGGCCTGATAATCCGTGCTTATGTGCACGAATTATCATGACGTGCATTATCATCCTGTACCGAACTAGCAGGGAACCAATAATGTACGCGCTACGACGTGATAATCCGAAGCATTATGTGTTCCGATTAAGTATCATGCCTTACGATTTCCGTGATTGAAATAAAAAAAAACCTAAAAATGACCCTCACCCTAAACCGGCCGGGTCGGATCTGCTCCGACTAACTATATCTATCTCGCCCGCTGCGCTCGCTCGATCCACGGCGGAAAATGTCTATTCATTCGAATCGATTGGATTCAGATTATCACGTCGTGCATTATCACTACGTACATACCAGCGCGCGCAATATTTTGTACGCCCTGAGTGGCCCTGATAATGCGCGACCATGATAATGTACGGCATGATAATCGGAAGCAATAATGCTTCGGATTAACACGTCGTACATTATTGCGCGTACATTCTGAGTTGTACGTTATTGTTTCCCGGTAAGTGAATTCTATAGAAAGCGAAACTGTCCCTGTGAATCGAAACGGGTTTCTCTTATCTAGGGAAATCGCAAAGTTCCCGCGGGATAGATATAACTTTATAAATCTATTTAAAAAATAGACACACACATAGAACTCACATATAGAAAGCTACAATTCTTGACTAAGATTGGCTACCTACTTTTCCTTCGGAAAATGCAAAATTCCCTCGAGATAGCAATCTTTCACTAATAGAATAACGCAGTCATAAGGAGATTCACTTCGGAATGAGAGATAATAAGCTGGAAACTTGTATACAGCTTCATTTTGGTGTCCTAAACTTGAAACTCGAAGTTCGTGTCGTGCGGTCCCTCTAAGACTTATACTATTTAATACGAGAGCGAGAGGGACGGTACGATACAAACTTCGAGTTTCGAGTTTCGTAGTAGCTAGCCTGGCGCTGCAGCACACCATACACTAACAAACTCATTTACCGACCTTGGGCTTTATGACAAGAAAATTAGTACGGGCAATGACTTATTTACCGACCACGTGTTTCATGACAAGCACATTAAGGTCGAGGGTTTTATTTGGGGGTTGCAACCAAGGTAGCCTGCATGTTACAACACTGTTTACGAGCAAGTGTGATGAAAAATATTTATTAAAAAAGTAAAAAAAACATAGGCTGTATGGGCTTTATTTCTTTGCCAGTCTTAGAGGAAATTATAAAAATAAAGTTATTTGATTTTGGGTGACATTCTTTCCCGGGCCGGATAATACTGACATGGAAATAGCGACCCTGTTTTTCGTGTTTACGCCCATAGAAACCGACATGAGCGTCTATGGGCGTGTACACGAAAAACAAGGTCGGTATTTCCATGTTAGTATTATTCGGGCCGGGAAAGAGTGCCTTGATTTTGTTTGATTTGACATTTATTTGACAAGCTGACTGCAGCAGGGCTACTATGAAACTCGAAACTCGAAGTTCGTGTCGTACTATCCCTCTGACACTTATACTATTTAATACGAGAGCGAGAGGGACGGTACGATACGAACTTCGAGTTACGAGTTTCGTAGTAGCCCTGCTGACTGGCTTGGCTTGATTGTATGTGTATTGTGTATTGATACTTTTGTGTTGTTTTGTGTGCAAATATCGCAACAGGCAGGCTGTGTATTATTTATTTAACAATCAATCCACTTTATGATTAGCTCCTTTTATTATCAATAAATATTAATCCCGCCCACATCCCTCTCATTATCATGTGTACCTACTTGTGTGTAGTGAAACAGACGCCCTCGTAGTGTTTATGTAGCGTTAGTCGATAATGTGACTTTAATAAATTTATTAATGTGTGGAGTTTATATTAAAGAATTTATTAGTCACTCAGTGCTTTGTACTCTCATTGGATAAACATTACTTTGTGACAACTGGTCGATAATTCTTGTGAGTATAATTATTTATTGTTGGAATGTTTTAATTTTCATCTCGGTTTTTCAATATTATCGTGTTTTTGTTTATTAAAGTACAATGGAGAATCCAGAAGCCAGTGGAAATAACAGGACAACCCTGTCCACTTCGTCATGGTGCCACCCAGCAAACAGAGTGCACCGTTTCATGGCATTGATGTTGATGTGTTTCCTTTGTTTTGGTAAGATACATAACCCTTACATTTCCTTGCACTATTAATGATAACTTTGGACATTATCTTAATACTTCTGTTCATTAAGATTGGTTTTTGGAGTCTTTTTGCATTTTTTATTTCAACTCCAAACTTTTACAGTCATCCTGTGAAATCCAACGAAAATACAAAGTAAAACATGGATACACAGAAAAAACCCAGAAAAAGAGACAGTGTCTGGGAATCGAACCCAACACTGTGCTGCATGCTATAACCCCTACACCACCACTGGACAGAAGTCTAGACACATATTTCTTCCACCACACATTTCAGCCAGCTTTTTCCTTTCTTAGCCACTTAGCACATATCACTTAAGCCCTTCTGTACATATTACAAAGGCAGAAAATTCAGTGGGATTTCTAACCAGTAACATATTTTTTGTTTACTAAAAAATAGTAAAAATTGTACTTATGAATAATTTTTTCAGGTTCCTATTTCTGCTATGACACACCTGGAGCTCTGGCTGATAATTTCAAAGATGACCTGCATTTGAATACATCCCAGTTCACACTAGTATATTCCATTTACTCTTGGCCAAATGTGATCTTATGTTTTATTGGTGGATATTTAGTAGACAGGTATATACTAATTCTATTTTGCCAAGAGCTATTACCAACCATCTTTTTCATCCATTTTACATACTATCCTGTTTGTAACGAATAGCCTGTGTACTTCACAATATATTGAGACTAGTAAATACTACAAAGTCGCATAAGTATCACAAAACATGTAGTAGTAAGCTTTATTTTGTGACTCATATAGCTATTATGACATGTGATCAGTACATCTTGTTTACACTGTGTGCAGTTTTGTGACCTGATTCTGCTATCAATGAACTGGAACTATAACAAACAGATGTACTTGAATTAATTTATAAACCCTTGCAATATTAAACATACATTTGTTTCTATCATGTTGTAACCTATGACCAACTAAGTCAAACAAAACTTTTCCTTATATTTACCAGACTGGCCAAAAGAGGGTTATTTTTTTATCAGTGGACAGAACTGTCTCGGACATAACTAAAAATTAACATTTCTGCTGATTTTAATCAATATTACAATATTTCTATATACTTTCATGAAAATACTTTAAGGTCTTGTATCTGACAAGACCCTTTCCAGCCATAACATGACAACTCAATAGGTACAGCATCTGATTTAAATTATCATGTCAGCTGTAAGACGTCCACGGTCCACTGCTGGAAATAGGCCTCCCCCAAATCTGATTTAATACTAATATTTAATATATTGCAGGTACTTTGGGGTGAGATTGGGCACTGTTATTTATATGACCATTGTCTTCATTGGGGCAATGATATTCGCGCTTGGGGCATATGTGAATGCATTCTGGCTGATGATACTTGGCAGATTTATATTTGGGTAAATAGTGTCTATACCTAGTTATTACACCTTTCTATTTTATAACTTACACAATACTATATAAATGATATAATATCAATAGTGTAAAAATGCCTTAACTCTCCATAATTTTGTCATAATAGTCCTGTATTTTTTTCAGAATTGGAGGAGAATCACTTCAGGTGGTAGTAAACAACTATGTGGTGCTCTGGTTCAAGGGAAAAGAACTTAATATGGTGTTTGGCCTGCAGCTCTCCTTCTCCAGATTTGGCAGTACTGTCAACTTCTGGGTAATGGAACCCATATACAAATGGGTGGCCACATACTTTGTGGGCTATGAGCGTCTTGGAGTAACTTTGTTCATTGGTAAGCATGTTTTTTTCTATCATGTGTACATTTGTATAAAACACTATGTCCATGCAATAGGAGTGAAAACGACGTCGATCGGCTCGGCCGACGCCTAATCTAATGTGTTTTTTGATTGGCTAAGTGCGGACACAGGTCATACAGACCCAAAAATGCTTACTTTAACGTTTCAAACTCTTTACAAGTTCATTCTCGAAGCACAATACACAAGTCGCTTAACTTCAAACTCAAATAAATCCACTCAAGCACTCTAACCATTTGGGAGATAATTGAAAAAAAGGGATAATAACATTAATTCAGTGATTTGAAAGGCAGTATTTTTTTAATATTGCTAAAGCATTAAAGAAAGCGATCCTATTCGGCAAAATCAGCATTAAAACTATTCATTCTTACAAAAAACTAAAATGTTGATTAGATTTACCTTCACATAAACATAATGTAACAGATTTGCTTATGGTTTATGTACCGATTGCAGATGTTAGTGACATCTTGTCTTGTCTTGTCTTGTTTTTTTGTGTTTTAGTAAAACTAAAAAAAAAAAAATTACCTTCATTTGATATAATCGATTGCAATTTATCTATGTTTGAAAAACTCAGAATTTTGATTTAACAGACCTGGATTCTGGATTCTAGATTTGAAACTGACAAAAAAAAAAGAAACCAAAACAAACAGAAAAAAAAACTTGCTGATTGGCTTGAATTGCACTTATCTAAATTTGAAAAAAAAACTCAGATTTATCGGATTTTCATAAAATATTATGATTTTAACTGTATTTTTCTCAAAAACCACACGGAATTATACTTGACCGATAATTTTTTTTACCCTTTTATTTAATACGAAAATCTTCAAAAAGGTCAGAAATGGATTTACCTGAGTTTGAGGTTAAGCGACTCACATATAGTAATGTACTTAAGAAGCGGCCACACCGCTGCTTAAAAGACGGTGCGCATACGATGCGTCACTGCGATTCCGTACCGTCACCGTTTTTTAAGCAGCGGTGTGGCCGCTCCTTTATTTAGAATGTCATTCGTTTTGGTTGGGTGCTCAGTTTAGCTTTGAGAATATAATAAATAAGCAACCCTTAAAACATTTCAAAATTTCTGGGTTTACTTTTATTTTTACTTAATAAAAACCATTGTTATTAAGACACCAAATCTTGTAACGGCCAACAAAAATTTATTATTTAAAATTTATAAAATTAAAGCTCAACATTAATTCAGTTTCTGTTTACTTCCAGCTGCACTCACTTGCCTCATCTCGCTCTTATGTGGACTTGTTCTCGGATGGATGGATTACAGAGCAGAGAAAATTCTGGGTAGACTTGAGGAATCAGAAAACAGTGAGCCATTCCATTTAAAAGACATACTTCACTTCAAATCAGTATTTTGGCTTGTTTCTGTGATATGCGTGGCCTATTATTTGGCTATTTTCCCATTTATAGCTTTAGGAAAGTGAGTATAAAGATGACTACTTTTAATGTAATGTTACATTATATTTTGGTAAAATCGTAGCTTTGGGCTATTCCTACTTGTCTATAGCACTTTATTGGCACTGTGAATTTCTGGAAATTTTATTTGGGAAAGAAATGCCAGAAATTCGCAATGCAAACAAAAGGCTCATTTTGCCGTGATCATGATCAGGTAGACTAAAGTATTTCATGCGAACAAATCACCGCTAAGCATACCTATAGGGGATTAATGTGATTGATAAACGAGAAACAATTGACTTAGCTATATTAGTTTGCTGATCGAGAGTTGCCTAAAAATATAAAAATCAAGGGTTCTTAACTCATTAGAAATGCGGCCCGCTAATTATTTTTACCGATAAAAACTTTATAAACAAAAAACAACAGACAAACACCCACACGATACACATTCCAGTGCGCAATGGCAATATGGTCGCGTCTAATCGCCCACCTAGCCGCACGTTTGACAAGAACTGCGTGCATCATAGCATTCATAGCACCAAATTCAGTGTGCGCGAGTTGCGCGACTGATAACAATGACACCCTTCATACAGTTTGCTATAATAAAGCGAAAGTGGCTATTCTGAGACGTTATCTAAATATTTATCATCATCTTGGCGAATACATTTAGTTAGATTCATAACTTGAACTTTTTTCAGGTTGTTTTTCGAACGGAAGTTTGATTTCATTCCGCAAGATGCCAATACGGTCAATTCCATGGTGTACTTACTATCAGCAGCGCTAAGTCCATTTTTTGGCGTCCTTATTGACAAAACAGGCAGGAACGTGATGTGGGTTATTATCAGTAATGTCACTACTATTGGAGCTCACTGTTTGTTGGCATTTACTTTCTTCAATCCATACACTGGAGTAGTAAGTAGTTTTATGTACTTTTAGCATACCTAAGCGAATATTATTCCAATTGTCTCAAATAATAATACATATATGTATTACGTGGTATTACATACTTTTAATCTTTCAACGCTTTCAACTGTATTAATACGAAACTTGCAATTATGCGTAGTTCTGATGACAACAGAATAATATGGTATGGTTGATCTGATGATGGAGTCGGAAGCTAGACATGTTTCGGCTTGTTAGAATAGTCTTAGTGTGTTTTGACTATGATCCAGGGTCTGATAATGGAACAGTCAGGTAGGTATTGGACCTCCAAGACAGAACGACGTAACCTAGCAGTGTTTGGGTTTGTTAGAAGAATGGTCTAAGGGTGTATTTTGTCCATGGTCTGATGATGGAGTATGTAGGCAGTTACCATTAAAGCGTGTTTTTTAAACTAACTTAGACGTAAAAGTAGTGGTCAAATTACATAAATTCCGACAAAGCTGAATTTTGGGGAGACCTTGGGTACACCATCCTACTAATATTATAAATGCGAAAGTTTGTAAGTCTTTTTGTTTCTTCAACACGTCTAAACCACACCGATTCCATCCCGGAAAAGGGTCAATAGGGGAAAAGCATAGACATAAATCGGGAAAGCGCAGATAGTTTGAATCCCGGCATAGGGTTAGGAAAATTGCATAAGTGATCGAATTTTGCGCGGACGGAGTCGCGGGTAACGGCTAGTTAGAAATAAAGTGTCAAAGTCCCCATTCATCCCATGTGTGCTAAAAAGTTATTTGGTGTCAAAGGTCAAAATTTGAATTTTTTTTTTTTCGAAAACTTAGTTTTTATCACAAAGTAGCCTAGCCAAGAATTATAGATCTTAAAATTATCTACAAAAATGGTCCTTATATTCTTTTTTCTAAGAATCAGCATTCCCGAGATGGTTTTTAAAAAAAAAAATTGGAACTCGAATAACTCTTAAACTAAGATTGGTTTTCTGGAATCTTTTTGTTTTTTTTATTTCAATTCCAAATTTTTTGTTACTTTTACGGTCATCCCGTAAAACCTATATCGAAAATACAAACTGAAATATAGATGCACAGAAAAACCAGAAAAATAAGACCAGCGCTGGGAATCGAACCCAGGTCCTCTGCATTCCGTGCCGTGTGCTATACCGCTACACCACCGCTGGACAACGATGCAGACACGAATTTCTCCTATGCACCTCATATTGTTTGCTTGTGTTGTTTCTTATTTAGCCACTTAAGCAGCAACACTAGCGACATCTATGCCGTAGCCCTCACCGAGAAACTTTTCGGCACTCCATCGAAACTAACCGCTCACCCGGACAAGAGATATCGTTATTAAGCAATCAAATTAAGATTGGTTTTTTGGAATCTTTTTGTATTTTTTATTTTAATTCCAATTTTTTTGTTACTTTTACGGTCATCCCGTAAAACCTATATCGAAAATACAAACTGAAATATAGATGCACAGAAAAACCAGAAAAATAAGACCAGCGCTGGGAATGAGGACTTGTGTTCGATTCCCAGCGCTGGTCTTATTTTTCTGGTTTTTCTGTGCATCTATATTTCAGTTTGTATTTTCGATATAACTCGAAAACTACTGAATCCCTGGTTAGTGGCCATAAATAAACAACCTACTTCCTACTAAAGATTTTTGGAGGTTTGGATGTTTGTTACTCAATCACGTCTAAACCGCAAACCGATTTAGAAGTAATTCGGTATACAGATAGTTTGAGTCCCGGGGAAGGACATAGGATAGTTTTATCCCGGAAAATTGCATAGTTCCCGCGGGATAGCGATAAACGAATACTACGCGGACGGAGTCGCGGGCAACAGCTAATACCAAATAAATAAGCTCTAAAATAACCACTTTCAAGGGATAGGTCCGAATAACCAGTAACCCTGTATACGTGGCATAAATGTGCTATCATTATAATGTAGGTAGAACGTGACTCCTTCAACATTTAGAATCGCGATATCCCAGGAATTGTAATTCCAATGGCGGACTAAGACTTTTTGAGATCTTTAATTTTTCGAAAAAAAACACCCAAATTTTGACTTTTGTCCCCAAACAACTTTTTTAGCACACATGGGATCAAGTGTACCCACGGACTCCACCAAAATTCAGCTTTGTTGGAATTTATGTAAATTGAAATGTCTATATTGACCGGAGTATAAACCATACTTCCTATGATTTAAAATACCACCTGTTGGGAAAACAAAAATGTTTCGTAAGATTGAAAGAGATTTAAATTTTTTAATCTGTATAAGAATTTATATAACAATTATTATTATTACACTTATTTCAGGTGTTATTGGGGATTTCGTATTCACTCTTAGCTGCTGGTTTGTGGCCTTTGGTGGCGCTGATTGTGCCCGAGAATCAACTGGGTACAGCATATGGCATGTAAGCATAAGGCTACTGTACTGTTGAACGTGTTCGTAATCACAATCACTTTCACCATATCTTTCTGTCAAATGTAATAGGACGAGGTTAGAAAGATATGGAGAATGCGATCGCGAGCACACGCGTTCAACGTGGCCTCAGTTAGTTAACTTGATACATTAACAAACATGTTTTTTTTGGTTGAATGTAGGTTTTTTTTTTATTATCAATGATGGATTACAAACTTTTTATATAATGTTTCAGCTGCCAGGCTGTCCAAAACTTGGGACTGGCTACTGTTATACTCCTAGCAGGAGTTATCGTTGATAAATATGGCTATTTGATGTTGGAAATGTTCTTCTTGGGCTGCCTGTTTGGTAAGATTTATATTATAATTAGAGATGTACCGATTATGACTTGGCAGACCAGCCGATTAGTCGGTTGTAAAGAAGCCGATCACGGTTTCGGCGATTTCCGCGACACTTCATTAACCAACTTATTCGCGCGCTAGTCGCAACCGACGCCTGTAAGCGTGTCGAAACCTGTTGGCTTTATTTACTTCATATTAAACGTTTGATTTTGTGTAAAAGGTTTTTCAAATCAAATCCTTTACTGTTGGCCGTATTGCCTAACATTTCACACACACATGCACAGCGGACATGGCAAGGCTTTACAGACTAGTCGGCACGTCTCTAATTATAATATAAATAAGTATTTTGTTTAGTAGACATAAATTTAATGTCTTATTAATTTTATTTTCCCTTTTCAGTATCACTGATAGCAGCAGTTCTAATTTATATCATTGATTCAGCTAACAATGGTATACTTAACCTTTCTCCAAGCGTTAGAGATTCTATTAAGCCGTAAGTACTTGTTTATGAAAACATGCTCGATACCATTGTTGTAATTGTTGTAACAAAACCTGAACTAAGAACTTAAATTTGATTTATAGGACTAGAGCAATTGACGAGACTGCGAACTTGTTAGATACTGAAGAATTTACTGACCAGGAGGAGACTGATTCTAGGCCCCGAGACTGGGAAGAGGAAGCCGCCACTTCTCAAGATATTGCGCAAGTTCAGTCAGACAGAATACGCAGTAGATACCTCGCACAAATATTGCCAAACACAAACATTCCTGACAGACAATAGTTCATGACAACATTATCTTTTGTAAATAAATTTATTTTGTAGATATTTGTAATCTCACAGTCTGGAATTAATCCTAACTAATGCTTAATTAAATGTAAAATGTAATAAGTCAAATTAATTATATATCTATTGTAATAAAACATTTAGACAATGAGCTTAGTTTATTTGTTACTTAATACTCATCATCTAGTAGTTTGTGCATAATATTATCATTACATACACATAAGTAGATTTTCAGAGGCATCTTAATTTATTCAAACAAATAGCAAATTATTTAAAGGTCAAGGGTGACAAGATAAATAGCAATTATTATTTGACCTTATCTTCAATGTGCCATTGAACACCATTGCCTGGTAATGGGCTATTGATAAAAGGTAAAACCCATGTCAAATACCATCTAGTCCCAAATACTTCCACTATATTTCTTTTCAATCCCCTGTTGTATTCCTTTGTTCTTTGTTTTCGTTCTGGTGTAGTTTGACCTCTTAAAACATTATTGAGATGATAGTAAACCAAAAACCCTGAAAAAAAGCCTACTAGAATGTTAATTACAAACATTAAAATATACAGACTTTCATTGCCAAAATCCACTACAAAGCTTGCTAATGGAAATATAAACTTAAGAATAGCTAGACCATGATTCCATGAAATGAATTTAGCTATGAACAAAACATTATAATAGAATGCATACATCATAGAAATAAAAATATCCAGAGTAAAGAGTAAAAAATATCTATAGTTAAAATATCCAACACATGAAGTAAGGTATGTGCAATGATGATCTCTTTTCAAAATACAAATATTACAAATATCACAATGCCAAGCTCGTGGCGGCCTAAAACATTCACATACAGAACATAAAGTCCAATCAGCATTATTTACATAACTCAACTGTTTTCCTTTAATACTACTATCTGTTAGCATACCATATACCATATTTCCCATGATATTAAGTAGCAAAAAGAATGCAACACACATGTGAATTACTTGAGTACTCTTATTTTCTACAACAACAGGTAACACAATGCATAATTCAAAGTACAAGAAACCTGGAATCAGAACAAACAATAATATGATATAAAACAAGTGTTCTAAAACTCGTTTAAGGGTTCTGTTTTTTATGGAATCTAACTTTACCAACATTGTTCTTTCAATAATCAAATCAACACTTAATAATACTAATGAACCAAATCAAACTGTTTAAAGTTTAAAGCATCCAGAAATCATGCCAACTCAACGTAAAATGGGTTTGATCACATACAGAAAGTTCTAATCTATTATTTTCTAGCCATGCCACATTAAGCCAAGGACTACCTGTAAATGAAAAAAATCCGTTTAACTGAAACTTAAAGACACTAAACATGAACGTATTTATGAGCTTTGTTATTGTAACGCTGAACCAATATCGTCGATCACTGTAATAGAACTTACGATTACAGCTTTCAAAATTATCGAGAATCATTTAAGAAGTAATTATTTGCTTCGTTATTCAGGAATGCTATATCTTTTTATGCAATTTAGTACGCTCTACAATATCCTATCCTGAAAGCACTGAAAGAAATCTGTTAGATAAACACGTGTCGTTCATTAATTTGTTCTGACAGTGACAGTGACAATGTCAAATGTCAATCAGAAAAAAAAAATGGCTTGGTAACGAGACCTTTAAGCCAAGTCTTTATTTTAATCAGACAAAACTAGGACAGAAAACGAACATAAAACCGGGTCTCCACTGAGCGGTCCGCCGCGTGAGGCAAACGCATGATTTTGTTGGATATATGGCTCAAAACCTACACCTATTAGAGGCCCTGCAGGGCTACTACGAAACTCGAAGTTCGTGTCGTGCGTTTCCTCTGCAGGGCTACTACGAAACTCAAAGTTCGTACCGTGTGGTCCCTCTCGCTCTCGTATTAAATCTTTGATTATTAAATAGTTATAAGTGTCAGAGGGACCGCACGACACGAACTTCGAGTTTTGAGTTTCGTAGTAGCCCAGCTGACACATACTATTTAACTTTATTGGGAGGGTGCGAAGTACTAGGTGGGGGTAATGAAATCTATCGCAGCGCTCATAGTGGCCAAAAGATGAAATAATCTAGGCTCTGTCATCTGTCATACTCATATGAATCTGTCATTAACAAAGCAATTTGTATAGACTTTAACTACCTAATTTTAGTAATAGATGTTTGTGTTATGATGCGAGCTTGAATTATTGAACACTGTCCCTGTTTTGTTCTTAATTCCTCTACATCTCGGACATGTTCAGCAACAATTTTTCGTATGAAACGGTTTGTGGTTGAAATTTTATATTGATACTCACAAAACCGGTCTTCAAAATGATACTCATTTTGATCTGAAAACGATATTTAATTTATTACTAGCGATATAAGAACAATTATATAATTTTACTATTATTCATAGAAACCAATAATATAGCTTTATCTTTTCGTTTTACAGTAAAAGTATAACTAAATATGAATGAAGTAAACAAACCCTGACATAACGAACATAAAACATTACCTCATTTAATTTTAATGACCAAAAATGAATTCTCAACCTTTTGTCCATCCAAGTCACGGTATCACAGTAATTTTGTATTATAAATGAATACGTTATAGGTTTGGTTTTTGTCACAATATCGCTATGAAATTTCAAAACGTCAGAGCATCAGAGCCAAAAAAGTTGCGGACGCTAGGTGGCGCTGATGTCGTGCACAGAGCCAATACCGGGTGGGCCCTGTAACAGGAGCAAAAAATTAAAACACAGGCTCAAGTGCTACTTAAGTGGAACTACTTTAGTTCTGCAACTTTCAAAAATTAAGTAATATTATCATTATGTTTATTCCAAACAAATTAATTGGTATTTTCAATGTACGGCATCCAATAGTCTAAATGACATCGCCTGTCTCGTAAACGTAACAAAATGACGGATTTCGCAATACCTACTGATCTATGAGGAGATTCGTTGTATGGAGACTTCCGAATAAATTCTCCCGCCTATGAAACTTGGCACATGATGAAAATAGGTACTTAATACAGATTATAGATATACAATAATCCAACTTTCTTTACGAGAAGTTAGATATTTTTAGCTAAACATGAAAATCGTTATAGCTCTCTGCGAAAAATTCGTCAAGACTGAAATTCTTTCTGTATACGTATCTATGTACAACTATGTACCTATGTATCTATCTATGTACTCGTCTGGTTTTGGCCTCAGGTGACCCCAGGGCTGGCACTTACCTCTCGCAAAGATTAGGAATAACAGTTCAGAGAGGTAATGCTGCCAGTGTCTTGGGGTCAATGCCTGGGGCAGAAAATTTGGATGAAGTTTTTATTTTGTAACATAGTTTAGTTTATAAATAGTTTTAGTCTTGGATGTTAGATAGTATTTATTGCTTTTCCTTGTTATTTCTTTATTGTACAAAATAAAAATATTGGTTGCAGTTTTACAACTTAGCATATGTATCTAAAACTATCCAATTATTTTTGCGTTTTCAGAGATACCGCAAATTTAACTTTTAACATTTTGCACTATAACTTCTACTGAAAAATTTCACTGCTGATTTTTTTTTTTATATGCTTTTATATGTTAAAATACATAGCTTTTCTTAGTTATCCAAAAGTTTTTCATTTTGAAACATATATTTTTATTATTTTTGCTTAATTAAGTAATGTAAAAATAGCTCTGTCAATTCTTATAGGTACATCTATTGGTCATTTCATTACATATATATTAAAACAGTTTTATCAACTATCCAGCAAATTTTCGAACATTGATATACTTGTTATAAGTTCCCAATCCGCACTGGGCCCGCGTGGGAACTATAGCCCAAGCCCTCTTGTTCTGAGAGGAGGCCTGTGCCCAGCAGTGGGACGTATATAGGCTGGGATGATGATGATGATGATGATGATGATATACTTTTATGATATACTAAACGCAGACGAGATATGGTTCGCGGTCTAAAGTCAGCGATACGTTCTTATTTATTACCACTCACGTAAGGTCATTGTAACAAAAGGTAGGTAGTATGTCAGTCAGTAGCGAATTTTTTAACAAGAAAGTAGGAAGGTATATTTCGAAATAAAACACGTCATTCAGATCATCCTCTTGTCTTCAAACCAAAGCTTCAAACCAACTTCAAACTTTTTGTTTTTGACAATCACCGAGAAGAGTACCAACCAAGTTGTCAGTGATCGTTTCATCTCTTTCATTTGGAGCTTGACGGTTTTTTCGCATGTTTTATTTACACTGTCAGAATTCCGGATTAACGGATTTCTTTTCCGTCATGTATGAACTGATTTGATTTTTTTTTTTGCATTCGACTAGGAATGCTTTCAATTAGGTCCCATAAGCATCAAATCAGGATCTGATGATTGGATCCTAAGGAAATCGAGGGAACTCTTCAAATGTTGTAGGGACACCTATGGTAATTTTGATATATTTAGTAGTCACTCGTGCATTTGCTCTCAGTTGACCATCGGAGCTATTACTCAATAACAAGTATTTCATGGGTTGAATTTCAATTACTTTAACACAGTTGCTAAGCAATTTATGCTCCTCGTAATGCATATGGTGAAATGAAATGGGTGGTGAAGCACCAGGACTCCTCAATAAAGAAAGTCTCTGCATCGGAAAAAGCAATCTTTTGTAAAAGGTGACGAGCAGTAGACATAAAACTATTGTATCTTAGATTAAAAAGGGTAAAAAAAAAATATAAAAAAAATTGAACAGACTACAAAAAACCATGAAAATATTTTTCTACCAGTCTGAAGTCGGTGACGAGCCAGCAGCAGTGATTAAAGCCCAATATGTAGTGCGTAGGTGAGGTAGGCGACTATAGGCACAGAATAACTAATAGTACACTATAGGTCCACTCCTGCTGGCTCGTGATGAGGCACCGACTTCATCAGACTGGTAGAAAATTATTTTCGTGGTTTTTTGTACTTGGTTCAAGTTTTCTCTGTAGTAAATAAAATCATTAAAAAATAAAAATCAGTAGAGCAATTTTTCAGTAGAAGTTAGTGCAAAATGTTTAAAATTAAATTTGCGGCAGCTCTTTAATCGAAAAATAATTGGATAAATTTACATACATATAAATAAAAGCTATTCTAAGTAGTACATAGGTACGTATACAGAAAGAATTTCAGTCTGAGGAATTTTTCGCAGAGAAATGATTTTCGTGTTTAGGTAAAAATACCTAAGTTTTCGTAAGAAAAGTTATTGGATTATTGTATATCTATAATCTGTATTACCTATTTTCGTCATATGCCAAGTTTCATTGGCGGTAGAATTATTCGGGTTGCAAAAGCCTCGTTGGTCGGACTATACATTGCTCCAATTAAACTTTAAACTATTATAAAAATCACTAGCTTTTAGATAAAAAGTAGCCTAGTCACTCTCTGGCCCATAAACTATCTCTATACCAAAATTCACGTCGATCCGTCGCTCCACTTCGACGTGAAAGACGGACTACTTTTGAATTTGGATGGTTGCAATGTAAATAGAAAGTGCGACAAAATCTTAATAAATGTGGCAAAAAACGAAACTAAAACAGGCATAATTTTACTTTATGACAGTTCGTTAATAAAATAGAGCGCCCTCGTTCTAACGTCACCATCGTTCATTAACATATTCAGTGCCAGCCAGGAACACGCTAGGCGCGCTCTCTGTTCGTAGGCAGTTTTCGCTGCAAAGCGGAAAACCGCTGCTCGAATGCGCTAAGCGAATGTGTTAAAATCTTTATTTGCCGGCACTTTTGCCACACTCGTTTGGAGTTTCGTCCGATAGTTTCAGTTTCAATAACACAAAATTCAGTTCAAACAACCAAGTATAAAATAATAATTTATTAATTTACAACGATGAAATATAGATTCATGCATGCTGCTATATAAAAAATACTGCAGACAGATAAAAATTGCTTCGAAGGAGAATTACAATGTATAAATAAGTGCCAATATAGCCTGATAAAACGTTAACAAATTCTGGGTTTCATTTACATCCTTGTTAACTATGTTACTTATCTATCTTATCTATTAATCATACACTTGCTATTACAAATAATCCTCGATCATTCGTGATTCTGTATGTCATGAACATCAACACAAAATCTCTGATACAATACAATGTACCCATTTATGTATAAATAGAAGTTGGCAGTAGGGTAGGTTTACTTGTGGAATTTCTTGCTTGTGTCTTTGGCCATATCAACAAGGGTTTGAGCAGGCTTGAATGGTGCTCCATAAAGTCCTTGGAATTCTTCCATCTTCTTCACCAATTTGTCAGCTCCAAATTGGTCCACCCACCTTTAAACATAATTATTAACATCTCTCTCATTACATTATAGCTTAAAATATTGCTAAATTTATCACGGCGTGTCGAGAGTTAACTCGTGACCACGGCCGTTGCAATGTGGTCGAAAAGTCAAAGTCATTTTGGCAATATTTTAAGTTGTGATAAGTCTCGGGCGAGCTACTAGTTATGTATGACAAGACAACATACCTGAACGGTCCACCAGTGAATGGCGGGAATCCGAGACCGAACACGGCGCCCACGTCGCCTTCCAGGGGGCTGTGCAGGATCTTTTCTTCCAGAGACAATACAGCCTCATTTACAAATCTGAAAGTATGTATGTATGTATGTAAACTCTTTATTGTACAAAAGAAAATTAACAAAATACAACTGACAAACTTTAAGATACTTGTACAAAGGCGGACTTATCCCTTTAAGGGATCTCTACCAGTCAACCTTTGAGTGGATGAGAGGAGAAAGTTTATGAATTCATTTGTATTCTTATCTCGTGTGAGAGAAGTACGCTGAATAGGCGCTTGCATTTGAACTGTCTGGGAAGGTATTCTATCTTACAGAAAAATACTGCTGGAAGAGTAATCTATTACAACAAATAGTGATAAAGTGGTGGGCGATGCTCAGGCGCGTGTTTTTCAATATTAACACCAATTTTTCACATTTTAATTTACTTATTACTTTCGTTCCCAACACAACCTTTTTATCGCTGGCAAAAAACACACTGAGTTGTATGCGAAATGTTGTCATTACCTTGACACCATTCTTAATTGCTGGTCTTCCACCGTGTTGGCCCCACGCGGCTCCAGCGAATAATTCTTCACTAACGTAACCGCATCCTGGTTAATTTCCTTGTTTTTGGATCCCTTCTCGTAGACATAGAAGCCCTTGCCAGATTTACGGCCCATGAATCCGGCTTTCACCAGGTCTTGCATAATGTTGATGTTACCACCGCTGATGCGGTCACCGAACGCCTGAAAAGTAGAAATAGATGATGATGATGTGTTCCTGTTATCCCTAACTAGGGACATAGGGTGCGTAGAAGAAATAGAGTTGGTAAATATGAATAAAGGAAAATATAATTCGGTTAAGTTATGTTTATAGTTTACTACCTGTTGGTCGACTTCGTAAAATGTATAATCAAATCTAGCCATGTTACCTATGTAATTTTTATTTTTTATACTTAATTTCTAACGTTTCCTCCAATAATGTGCGAGGATGGGTTGCCAGGAATGTAAAGTAAAGTAAAGTAAAATAATCTTTATTGCCAAAAAAAACCTAGCTCAGTACAACTCACAAAAAATAAAAAATAAAACATACAATAAAATTTAGAATAAAAACGAATGAACGAATGTGTTTTTCATAAACTAATAGAAACGCTTCATTTACCTCGCCTCGCTCCGCTCAGCCGTTTTCCACCAGAGATGAGCTGTGCGAGGCGAGATAAATGAAGCGTTTCTATTGGCAAATGAAAATTGAAAAACACATTCCCCGCAACATATCCTCGCACATTATTGGTGGAAACGCAGCTTTACTTTGTTTTTCTACATAAAAAAATAGTGTTGCGAGAAAATTTCACATACT
This sequence comes from Choristoneura fumiferana, assembly GCF_025370935.1. Classification (NCBI taxonomy): domain Eukaryota; kingdom Metazoa; phylum Arthropoda; class Insecta; order Lepidoptera; family Tortricidae; genus Choristoneura; species Choristoneura fumiferana. The sequence continues at coordinate 14,134,661 of NC_133474.1, read as the reverse complement.
TATAATTTTAAACTAATACGTTTTCTATTTTTGGTTTGTTAGTCTAACATCTGTTAGCATGGTGAACGGTTGTGTTGCTCTGCAGATGAGCTCTGATTGAGTTCGAAACGCGTCAGTCTAATGTGGTGTTGATAGATATGGGTTTGTTTGTGTGATTTGTGTGTTCTTACAGTGTGGATAGTGGATATGGAGGACCATGTTTCTTGTATATACGTAGCTAATCATAAGGCCGCGGGTGAGCAAAGTAATTGTTTCAGTTTATTGATATGGACCTCCGCAAACGTCTGATTCCATAAATAGGGCATATTGGGCAAAGCTCTGCGCAGGGGGCGACACTAGCGCAAACCCCCATGATAACGTCAGTTCTCTTTATATTTTGTCGCCATGACAGATCATGACCAAAGAGTATTAAGTACCTTTGAAAATCATGATATATTTATTAGTAACAAAATAACATGATATTTAGATCGATACTCTCTTCGTGTTGTCTATTTATAACAATAAATATTGTTGTACCTTGTGTTGTTGTGAATAAATGTATTTTAATTTGTTGTGTTTTAATTAACCAACGATAGAGTTATATTTCCAAATATTTAATTGAAATTATATAGTATTATGGCATACTCAAAAAACTGTTTACGGTTTTGTGCTAGTGCTGCACTCTGACGGCAAAAAATTGCAGTAATATTCCCTAATATATAATTTGTTTAGAAAAAAAAACTTTCTGCTAAGTTTCTTGCGGCGCATTCTTCTTAGCAAGCTCTGACGACCAGATGGCCAAGTGGTTAGAGAACCTGACTACGAAGCTTGAAGTCCCGGGTTCGATTCCCGGCCGGGGCAGATATTTTGTGAATAATACAAAAAAATATTGTTTTTGGGTTTTGGATGTTTAATATGTATTTAAGTAAGTGTTTACCTATATAAGTATGTTTATCCGTTGCCTAGTATCCATAGTACAAGCCTTGCTTAGTTTGGAACTAGGTCAATTGGTGTCAAGTGTCCCACCTAAGGTCCCACCCATGATATTTCAATTTAAATGATGGTCTTTTCGAAAGCGCTGGTAGTATAAAGTGTCACTGACATGTACAAGGGCCTACTTGCAGAAAAACGTTTAGGTTTTTGTTTTTTATTTTTATTTCGATTCGTCTGCGATTCGAAGTTGTTTATGGCGTGTCCGTGGGAACTATATACAATTTTCCGGGATAAAACTATCGTACGTCCTACTCTAGACTTTTCTTGCACATTAGAACCTCAATGATCGTGTGCTGGTCGCTTAAAAGTATTCCTTTTTGAAGAAAATTAACATTGTGAGCATGAGCGCCAGCAGGATTATTTTTAGGGGGGTTAGTGCATCTTGCGTCTGCATCTGTGTTTTACCATTATTGCGTATTTTTTTCTCTGAGGCTGGTGAAGGCGGCCTTGAATGCAAATTAAAAAAAATTTTCAGAGTCAGCAGCGATTATTTTTATGTAATACGTTGTTGGTAACGGTTCTAATATTACCTTGGCGAGGTCAGCCGCGATGTGCGAGCCGACGTCGATGCCTACTTCATCGGCTAATGTTGCGGCACCGACCGGGAATCCGAATTGTGTCGTCATTTTGTCGAGCTCCTTAGGATCTACTCCCTCTTGGAGTAACCTGAAATTTATATTTTATGTTAAAAATTAGTGAACATTAAATTTGCTTGTTTGAGAATTCGTCTTTTTATAAAAGACCGCCGTATTATCGTATAACACGCGGGCGCTGGTGATCGCATTAACGATATTGGTTCCGACTGTATAATACAGTCTATAGACAGCTAGCCGCGTGCAAAGTGGGATTTTACGCAAAACTGTTTATTGTACGCTGCCACATACAACTCAAAGGAATAAAAAGGGCATCCCCATTTTATTTTAAACAAACAAAAATATTTATTTTAGGTAACAATTATATTTATAACCAAGACCTGCTTTCGCATTTATAATATTAAGTAAGGGCATGTAAGGGGTTAACAAAACAGCATAGACAAATAAGAAATAATAAAGAAAGACACATAGCACACGGCACTTGGCACTTGACCATGTTTGTGTTGCCGTAGTTTGTTTTGACTTAAGACAAGTAAGGGCTTCATCCAACTGTTGCCACTGACCTGATGGCTTCGCTAAGCATGGTGGACAGGATGCGAGTGGTATAGAAGCCAGGCCCGTCGCCCACGGTGATGACAACCTTGCCCTGGCGGAGACCCACGGCCACGGCGGCCGCGGACGTGTCCTTGCTCGTGCCCGGGTGCGTGATGATCTCTAACAGCTGCATCTTGTCCACCGGGGAGAAGTAATGCATGCCTGCAATTAATAATAATAATAAGTAATCACGGTAGTCTTTTATAGGAGATTTGACAGATGCTACGAAACCTGATGTTTCGCGCCCTTTGCAAGTCTCGATTTTACAGGCTCCCTTTTCACGCAGAGCACGGATCTAATTGTAAGTCTGTGAAATGAACTTCATAAATCAGAAAGCGATAATGTGAAGGAATTAATAGTTGAGAATCGGTGACTGTATTTGCAATGATAGGTTAGTCTGTTTGTTCATAATATCATTCAAAATTAATATTGAAATTGGTTTAACATCCGACTGGTGAGAGATTTCTTTTGGTAAACAAGGGTACTTTGTTTGTTTATCTATATATACAAAAGAAGAAACTGACTGACTGACTGACTAACTGACTTATAGATCAACGCACATAAGTTCTCGATTACAATGAAAAATTATGTGAAATGTATAAAGTTCCCCCTGAAAGGGTAAAATGGGGGGTAAAGATTGTATGGAAATTTTCTCATTTCTGGACTTAGCATTATGAAAATTGGTATACTTACAGGGTCCTGATTAAAAATAAAAATGATCTGCGTTGGCAAAGTTAAAGAAAGAAGAAGTAACTTTCGATTTATTAGGGGGGAGTTTCTATGAGACTTCCTTATTTCTAGACTAAAAATATGGCTGGTCACAATTTAAAATGATCCGTATGGTGTTGGCGTCTTCAATAGGGGAGGGGGTTTTTCATGAAAATGAACAACTAAAATGTGGAAATTAAATTGATATTTAAAATGATATGTGAAATAAATTTGCAAATTATTATGCAGTAGGTACCTAACTTAAAAATTACTAATCGGGTTGTGCATAATAAAATCAATAATATTTATCATTTACCTAATTTACAAAATATTAAGTACATGTGCAATTTCGAATATATACCTACTTCGGGTTCTAGAGTAAGATTCGGTTCTCGCCGGAAGCACACGAGATAAGTAATTTACTCTCGTGCTTTGCATAAAACTCCAAAACTGGTAAAGATGTTGTTTATAGCGAAGTACTTTAGTAAACTGTTACCTATCGTTTACGGCAGTACTTCACTATGCACACAGATACAAATATCACAATTATAACGGGGGTTAATTAAATCATATGCCCTGATAACTAAAGTACACGCGGACGAAGTCGCGGGCAAAAGCTAGTTTTTACTATAAATGTGCCAAAAAGCATCATACCTATGACTTTCTCAGGCCTGCTGCTACCAGCTGCGATTTTTGTGATAGGAATGGCGCTGGTATTGGTGGCGATGATGCAATGTTTAGGAACAACGGCTTCCAGTTCCTTTATCACCTTATGTTTGATGTCAATATTCTCAAACACAGCTTCAATGACACAGTCAGCATTCTTGAACTTAGCGTAATCCAATGTTGGCAACAGGTTTGCCATGTACTTATCCTTTTGGATCCTGTAACAGACAATAAAATAAAATTATATCGGGACCTCACAAAGTTAGGTGCCTTCTAATAGGCTACGCCAATAAGTATTCAAATTGATATATATTAATTCGGAATTATAATCATTGGATGTAATTTGCATCAGCATACTGAAACTGAGCTCACGTCAAACTTATTCCTTCAGTGAAACTGTTAGCAAATGATCGCGATACAAAGATCTTAAGGATCAGGAAAACTTGTTGCAAATTAAATCCCCTTAAATATGTCTTACCGAGCTCGTAAAATTGTTATAAAAACTAGTAATAAATTACCCCGAGATCCTTTTCCTTTTAACGGCATTGTTAAGCCCAGTTTGGATCTGTCCAACTCCTCGGTAGAGGCCAGCATTGGTGGCATCTTTCATAACCACCTTATAGCCCTTGTCAATGGATACATGGACAATACCGGCACCCATCAATCCGGCGCCCAACACACCAATCTGTGAATAAAACAAAGTGTTTTAAATTAGACATTAATTTCATTTGTCTACAGATATGTGCACGATTCTTCAAAATTATCTCCTTTACTGAAAAGCTGATGCGTATGAAGCTTGAAATGAGGTACTATTTTTTCCTTCTAGTCATCTTAATTTCGGTAGCCATGTGCTATTTTTTTTAATTGGTAACTGCCAACTGCTAAGTTTGGGTATTATTGGTTTGAAGTTGTAGATCTAATGAGCTCACATTGTACTGCGCATACTCACAGTCTTAACATCTACTTCGGACTTGCCAAATCTGTTTTTCTTGCACTCGGTTTGTCCTCTGAAAAGTCCAATCAATCCCTTACTCTGTGGAGTCATGGCGAGCTCACCAAAGCCCTGAGCTTCGGCTTCGTAGCCCGCGGCGCGGCCTTTGTCAACACCGGTCCTGACTACTTCAAGGATCTAAAAACAAAAACCCATAAATAAATAAAATATTAAGAAAAACTACAACCTTTTTTAAAATATTGCTTGCTTATGTAAATATTCAATCAAAGCTCTTGCGGCTTTTTTTTTGTAACTTGATTAATGTAGTTAGGTTACTTAACCACTTGTAATGTAAACTACTAGTAGTTAAGGTTACTTGTAGTTAACTACATGTAATCGTAATCTGTAATCAGATTTCAAAATGTACCTACACTGTGGTAATGACGTTTAACTGAGCGTTCAAAACGGTCGAATAAGTGTATTCAAATAAATTCATATTATTTACCTTCAATGGGGCAGGGTAAAGGCCGCGAGAGGCTTTCATAACTTGTTCTTTAGCCTTATTGAAAATCATGTTTTTAACCATATCCCATTCCATGACCGTTGCAGTAATTTTGTTCACAAGCCCGGATTTGGTCCTGTCGACCTTTAGCTTACCCGACGCAATGTCTTTCGCGATTTGAACAGCAACAGTCTCTAAATATTTCATTGTATTATCAGCAGGAAAACCCAAACCTAGAAATTAAATTTTACCCATTAGTTTTCAACTGAACGGTAAGTTTTTATGAAAGATGACATATGAGAAAATAGTAGATTGTACAACAAGAGCATAAAACGAGCCATTTTACCCGAGGCGTTCGTATTAAAAGCGCGTTGCGAAAAAAGCGAGGCGTTGAATATATATTTTTTTAATTATTATATAGCCACCCGAGCCGATACGGCGAGGGTGGTAGACACATCGAGGGGGAAATGGGTTTAATTCTCGAGTTTTACACTGCTTTTCACTTCGATTGAGAGGAAATTAAATAGCAACAGTGGAAACAATTGTTCACTTACTAGGTGTCTTTTATTTTTCATGCATTGCTATATAATTATAAATTTTTAGCTTTATTGATATATTTTGATTGATTTTTAGTTTTACATGAAATAAAAATTATTAAAAAAATATATAGAAACTTTTTTATTTGTGGCTGTTTACACCTGATTACCTTGGTGTTAAACGAAGATTTTACTTTATGCAATAGAGTATAAAAAGTCATTTTATGTCGCCTAGATCCAGCATAAACACGAACTTTACGAGCATGAGAAGTAAAAGATATTGTTTACCAGGTCCAAGTGGAGAAACTAGTAAATCGACGATTCCAAGCTTTTTGGCTTTATCAGCTTTCACTGTTTTGCCTGTAAGCGCTAGGTCCAAAGTCGTAGGAATGGAGGTAAGAGCAGGCAACCTGAAAAAAAAAAGTAGTCTTCAAAAGGTGATTTTGATCACAGATTTTAGCCAGACTACATTGAATATTATCACAATATTATGACAAGTGGTTCTTTATTTTATACCTTTGAGTGCCACCACCGCCAGGCAGAAGTCCCAGCATAACTTCAGGGAGCCCAAATCCAGTCTTTTGGTCCTTGACTGCAATTCGGTATTTGCAAGCTAAAGCAGTCTCCAGGCCTCCTCCGAGACAGCTCCCTTGAATAGCCGCAATAAAAGGCTTGCGGGACGCCTCCATTCTTCGGAATATTTCATGGCCTAAACAGAATTAAAATATAATAGTAGATTTTACAACAAGAGCATAAAGCAAACCATTTTACCCAAGTCGTTCATATGGATAGACACATCAAGGGGAAAATGGGTTTAATGCTTGAGTTTTACACTCTGCTTTTGACTTTGATTGAGAGGAAATTAAATACCAACAGTGGAAATTATAGTTCACTTGCTAGGTACTTTTTATTTTTTATGGATTGCTATTTAGTTATAAATTTTTAGTTTTATTGATATATTTTGATTGAATTCATTGATTTTTAGTTTTAGTAACATAAAATAAAAAATATTAAAAATATATAAAACGTAACCACATTATTTAAGTAATGCAAGAGGCACTGGTCTCTAACTTTACATAACGCCATTCTTCATACACCTCATTTGATTATAGTCTGGCGACAGATTACATATATATATATAGGGACTTTTTTGGCTGTTGACACCTGATAACCTTGGTGTTAGACGAAGATTTTACTTTATGCACTAGAGCATAAAAAGTATTTTCTTAACCTAAAGTACAAACTTCCTGTTGTCATATAATTATAATATAATGTTACAGATACTAATAATAAATTTAGGAGCTATATGCATTGTTATGTCAAAGTCCTGACACAAAACATGCTCATGTAAGTTTTGGCTTTAAGCCACAATGTGTTATGGAAGTAAGCACATACATATTGGTGGTGTAGGTCAGCTTCCTGAATTTATTGGACTTTCGTCAAAATGATTACATAAATCCATATACAAGTACAGTTATGTCCAATGGCAGAATTTGTTACCATGTCAATGAAATATTCATACTTAAAATTGTGAATAATAAGTTTTTGTTTAAAAATTCCATTTTCAACGCAACCTGTTTTGCTGACTATACTCTTTGTTAACTCTACTTGCATTGTCACTGAAAATACATTTCCATACCAAAGTTGATGTCATTAACTATGAACTATCTGTTCTGCAGAGATATTGAAAGACATTTTGACTTTGATAATCCTTACCGCCAAGACCTTGAGACCACCAGAATTTTGCTACCAGATTATTTTATTGTCACCGGATATACATAAGTTACTAAATTTTAGCCCAATCAGATACTAGGAAGTGGTTGAGTTTTGTAAATTTCTGGGACATGTTTGTCTCAACCTGAAAATTCAACCACTTCCTAGTCTAGTATCTGATTGGGCTAAAATTTTTTAAAGTTAAGCGCTTGTAATAAAGTCATAAACATAAATTACCATTTTTGGACAGGGTGACTACTTCTTCTTTCGTTTTGCAGGCTTCAATCATGGAGATATCAGCACCAGCAATAAAGCATCCTGGCTTCCCAGATATCAGCACTGCAGCTTCAATGGATGGATTTGACTCAACTTCTTGTAAAATGTTGGTCATTTCATTCATCACCTCAGTGTTAAGGGAGTTTACCTATAAAGTGTTGTTAAGAAAACAAATGAAATTAATTACTTCAATAAGTGTTCTAAAAATAAAAGGTATACTTAAATTCATCCAGTCATGCCACAATAAGAGACATTCATTAACCCAGGGATGGGGAAATAGATTTAATGATGGGCCATACACAATAATAGCAAATTTCCGCAGGCCAGGGAGCATTTATCGAAAAAAAAAAAAATTCTGATCAAGTAACAACCAAAATAAATCATATAGGTATCTATAATAAATGTATTGTTTTGATGTGCTGGGTCAATGTGAAAGATGAAATTTTGACTGTTCATTAAAATTAGGCTCCAAGTTACTTGACGTAGCTCGTAAAACACACTCAGGGATGACAAGATGAATTTAGATGACAGGTCTTGATCGCTGGCCGGATTAAATCTTGTTGCGCGGGCTGCTATTTTCCCATCCCTGCATTAACCAATAACAGAAGATTCCTTAACTAATTCCATAAGACAATAGGGCTTGTTTCAACTGTAGTTCTTGTGTGTTACAAAAACAATGTGTGTTGGTGGTGGTGGTTTGGATTTTTAGTTGGAGCCGGAGGACATATTATTAGTCTATTTTTGTAAAACAGGAAACAATAGTTGAAACCCTTCGGAGCCTCACCGAAAATTGCTGTATGAAAAATTGATAGTAATAAGATGCCCATGAGAGCATCAAAATTAAAGTATTAGTCCACTGGTTAAATGACCAGAAGAGAAGAGCCATATAGTAAAAAAAATATGTTCATTTGTTTAGGTAAGATAATGCTTAGAAATAGGCATTTGATTTTAATTATATTTTGACTTGGTATTCTTATTTAGATTTTGGTTCATAAGTTTTCAAAATTACCTAAATATAAAAAAAATAACTGGTGCTCAGGAGAACCAACACTATGTAACTTAAGATCTAAATTACATGTATATAGGCAACATAACATGTATATAGATAATTTGTACTGACCTTAACATTAGGGGAGTCTAATGTCACTACATACACACCATTGACTATTTTACACTTGGTGTGCACATGGCTAGCTGCCGCTGCTGCATAATGCCTGCTCTGGAAGCCTGGGAAAATCGTAATTATAATAAAAATCTCGATCTGTCCGAACTATATATTAGCACCCGAAAAGTTTAAAAAGTCAAACTGCTCTTACCTGTAAGAAATTTAGCATCGTTTCTGTTTTTTAGGATCTTAAGTGCACTAATTAACCTTTGGTTGGCCATTTTTTGAGGACTCAACTAAATCAAAGAAATAACAAACTAAATGGCTACTTAATAATTTTAGAGCCAGACTTTGAACCTAAAACTTTCGTCGTGGAATAGGATGTTGGAGGGGGAGGGAAGTGTTCCATCCAACCGAGGAAGGGGGGTGATGATAAATTGAACGACTCGAGTGAATGAAAGAACGAAACTAGAGGTGAGACGTATTTACTGGAATAGGTTTTGGCTTGGACGCGTGAGTACGCGTTCCCGCCCGCGACTGTTAGCGTACGAGTATTTAGGAGTACGGCGGCTGACAATGTACACTTTTTAAATGAAAATTTTATAAAAATTGCTGACAATCCTAAACCTGTATAAAGTATGAACAAGGTTTTTAGTCGGTATTTAATATAAGTTAAAATTCTAAAATTAAACAAATATGAAGTGTGAAGACTGAACTGTGACGTGAATTCGGTAGTTCGATATTCGTAAAACTACTAAAACTATTACGGTGTGTACGTAATTACGGGAGCGCATTTACGGGAATCATTTTGTTTACGCAATGAGTCAATTGAGTTAAGTACTCGTAGATACATACACTCGTGACATGTAATAATGATATTACCAATAAAAGAGTATGAGTATGAGTATGATAGTCGTGGACCTAGTCTTTTTGTGGACGCGTACTCGCAAGACTCAGTCCGCGTTTTGCCTAGTATGGTATATTTATCTTACTCTATGTTAGTAAGTCTCACCTCTAGAAACCAAGAAACTGTATGAAGAAACGTCAAGTTTTTTTTATTAATATTCAAATCAAAGTACTGATTCAAAGAGAATAATATAACCACTACGTTTTAAGAGGCGGGACTCCCATACCATGACGAACGAACACATCAATCAAGAATGAAGACCAAGTGACAATATATGGGTGGATCAACTATTTCTTGTTGTTATTCAGTCGCGTCAGCGAGGGGACAGTTTAATAAAAGAAATATTGTGTCACATTATAGTAACATGCTTATTACATGACCAATTTTACTTATAATAGAAGGGGCTTAAAACTAAGAAGAAAAGAAGAAATGTATACATTTTTATTCAATATTTTTATAAGACAACGCTCACGGAACTGAAATTTACTAATTTTATTTATTTCCTGGCAATGGTTAGAGAGGGACACACTGCTTGCGATTTCATCCGAACCGGAGGGAGGCCCATTTAGTTCTTATGTCAATGTTGTTTAGGTCGGTTTTTGCTTGTCTGCTTTTGGCGAGTGTTTATTCTTGTACGTAGTACTTACTATTTCGATGACGCGTTATTAGGGGCTAGCAGCCTTATTCATACCTTAATTGAGGTTTGATCGGTCTGTTACTTAGCAGACTGATTAAGTTTATAGACGGTTGTCAGAAGTATGATCATAAACACTTGCTAGCAGTCTGCTAGTTGTTGAGCTGCTGATAGACGGATTAGACGCGTTATGTTGGCCACCTGACAAATCAAAGACAAAAAATGCCTAATCGATAATAAAAAAATTGACAGCAGTGACAGCAAATTAGCAGGAAAAAATAATAAAAGCGAGATGTTCCCGCCATTTCCGATCCGCATGTTTATGTTGTGCAAAAAGCCATAAATTAACTATGTTAATCATCCTAATTTTCATATTTATTGTTAATTTATTGTTGCTAATTTAGAGGATTTTTAATACAAATTCCGAAAATAATTTTCCAGTTTTTTTTTAATCTTTGCGTAGCCCTGCTTCACTATAAATATTTCGGTATGGTTTTTCCTTGAAAGTCAGCTGTTCAACTTGTGCGGCCATTTTGTGACTTAGCAGGGAGATAAAGGAGGGTACGGTCCTCTAACTAGCAGAGCTTGATCGACTGATAACGCTAACAGACGTTTATGAATCATGTTTTTTGCATCGGGCCTTCAGGACCTTCAAGGAGGCTTACTTTTTATGAATAAGGCTAGGACATTATTTATTTTTATTACTATCTTATTATGCCCGCGACTTCATCTGCGCGGATCTAGGTTATCGCGCGGTGGCGCCCTCTACCGGAATAAAAGGTATCCTATGTTGATCCTTGGGGTTCAAACTTCCTATATATACCAAATTTCATCAAAATCGGTTCAGTGGTTTCGACGTGAAATCGTAACAGACAGAGACAGACAGAGTTACTTACTTTCGCATTTATAATATTATAATATAATATATAATTAAAATAATATAATAAATAATAAAATAATAAATAATAAAAATATAATAATAATAGTAGGGAAGTAAGGATTACATTTCGGGTCGTACCATAACAGTGTCTTCTCAATCAAATGGGTGACACTCTTTCCCGGCCCATATAATACCGGGATGGAAATACCGACCCTGTTTTTCGTGTACACGCCCATAGAAGCTCCTATCACTCCTTTCAGGCAGGTTACTCCGAAACTCGAAGTTCGTGTCGTGCGGTCCCTCTCGCACTCGTATTAAACAGTGTAAGTGTCAGAGGGACCGCACGACACGAACTTCGAGTTTCGTAGTAGCCTTGCAGTTTCTATGGGCGAGTACACTAAAAACAGGGCCGGTATTTCCATGTCAGTGTTATCCGGGCCAGGAAAGAGTGTCACCCGTCACCCGATGAAATGTCAAGTCAACTGAACATTCCATGATTCCATTCCATTTATTTGATGTTATGCTATTTCATAGAGTACATTTTGTGCTTTTTCTTATAAGAAAGACCAGCAGTCTTGTTGAACATCGTGCTGTAATAAATAATCAAAAATAGTCTTTCAAAAGTGCATAATTTTCTAACTTTGACATTAAATGATTCTGTCAAAATTCGAATTCAAAACAAAGTTTTAGTTTTGTAGTTTTAGATGAGTTTTAGGCTCGGAATAAAGGACATAAATACATAATGTAGTATTTTGTTAGTGGCGAATCCAGCGAGTGCGTTTTGACTTTCATGCGAAGTTTTCACGTGAAGCTGTAAGTATTAGACCGGCCACAAGCCGGCCATAACCTACCGATTCAGTAGGGCTATTACGAAAATCGAAGTTCGTATCGTATCTTATACAATTTTTTTAATGAGAGTGGGAGAGGCTACTATACGAACCATTACGAATTTCGTAGTAGCCCTGCTGGAGTGGCTAGTCTGAAATTCTATCCAAATTCGTATCATGCTGTCCCTCTTACTCTGCGCTATTAATTATAGTCCAGTCAAAATAGCATTGAAGTCTAGAAGGTCACAGAAGAAGGGATTCTAAACATTTTTTGTGAAGTAATAATGATGATGATGATGATGAATAAAAGAAGTAACAAGATGAAGTCATAATTTTTGTTTATTTTGTAAGTAGATTAATATGTAACACAATATTAGTAGCAATTTGCTACATAATATTAATTCGATTTATATTTATACATTTAATAACTGTGTTTCATGGACTCATCCACTCTCATTCCCCGTTTAAAAATATTGTACTCATAGCTCCTGCTATGAAGTTCAACCTTTTTTCCATTCCAAATTTCATCAAATTTGTTGAACTAAAAATATTATAAACCTCCCATTTCTTGCAGAATGTTGTTTACCTCTGCCTCTTTATGTATGTATTTTATAGGAAGACTTTTCTGCGTTTGGCAAAATACAATGACAAGTCAAAAAAAAGTCCAGCGGCGGTGTAGCGGTATAGCACGCGGCACGGAATGCCGAGGACCTGGGTTCGATTCCCAGCGCTGGTCTTATTTTTCTGGTTTTTCTATGAATCTATATTTCAGTTTGTATTTTCTATATGGGTTTTACGGGATGAAAAAATACACAAAGATTCCAAAAAACCAATCTTAAGTCAAAAAAGCAATTTCTTTTTCCCGCGTAAAGCGGTGCGTTCAAAAGTTTGCAACACTACATCGGTCTTTTTCTTTTGTGAGAAATCTTTACCCTTCATAAGGGCCCCCAAACAAATTTTTATACGGGGCTCCGCCAAGGCACGCTACGCCAATGTTCCAGTACCACCTGTGCGACATGCAATGTTTTTAATTTTTATCACATTTGTGAGCAAGAGTTTATAGGTACCTATTTGTAATTCAAAAATTGCCTATACCGTTGGCGCAGCTTGAGGGCAGACTCATAAATTTTCACAATAACTGAAATGGCTTTTTTTTGTAGGGTTCGCCAATCAACACTCGTATATCCCTCCTATTGTCCCAAATGTAATAACTTATTCCCTTTTCACTTCCATCATCTCCAGCAGTCTATTGCCTCCTCACCCATTTCTTCTACCCTGTGTCCAAGTACAAGCCAGCAGAAATGGAGGAAGAAGATGTATATGCCTCAAACGTGCCATCACCCGCCATGTAAGTAAGACTCCTTGGTGCCTAGCTCTACCTAATGTTGTTTACTAAAACTAGTTTCTATTAAAGAGGTTTGGAATTTGGAAACTGTTTTCTTTCAGGTTCACGGAATGTGACGGTAGTTCTGCAGGCGACAGAAGCAACTTTCGGCGTCCTACAAACGGCACCGATATTTTCGCGGCCTTTATCCTGGGTAATGTTCATTCCCTTATATAGTCAAATAATAATAAGACTTATTATTTGTTCGTAGGGGTGATACTATTTACCGGTCCGGATAATACCGACCTGATTTTTCGTATACATACATGACACACATAGACGCCCATAAAAACTCATGTCAGTTTGAGTTTGGGCCGGTAAATAGTGTCACCCGATTTGAAGACGGTTAGTTTGTAAAATTCAGAATTCTCATTTTTATTCTTATCCTTATTCTTATTATTTTCCAGGTAGCGAGAGCGAAAGTGATGACGGCGATGATGATGACGCAGTAGCCCTACCCGTCATCCCGAGAGTATTCAGGGCTACACTGGATACGTCAGAGAACGAGCCTATAGATACGATTCAGCCGCCGCAACAGTCCTCGTTGCCATATCCCACCTTCCCTGCCAAGTCACCTTCGTCATCCACCACCCTGTTCGAGCCAAACGATTTTTTTGATTTTAGGTGGAGTCCATTTCCAATTCCTCCAATTCAAAGTGACTTGAGGAGGGAATTGTTCTCCAACATCAATGTTGGTCCGACACTTACAAAAGCTGACCCGTATGAAATATTTGTTCACATTTGGGATCGGCAGTTTATGGAGCATATAGTCTCGGAAACTAATAAATATGCTCAGCAGTTGGCGACCCAGTTTATCCTTAACAACAACATCCGTCCCTCTAGTCGCATATGCGACTGGAAGGACACTTCAGTCGATGAACTGTACGTATTCTTGGCTATAACTATAGCGATGGGGGTTGTAGCTAAGGGTCAGGTGGTGGATTACTGGAATAGCGATGAGAGTATATTTATTACGCCCGGGTTCCGCGTGTACATGAGTTTAAGGCGATTTCAGCTCCTCCACAGATGCCTTCATTTTCGTGATAATAAAGATATGTACAAACAGAACCTGAGTCATTCCGAGGCCAAACTATTTAAGATCCAGCCCGTACTAGATCATTTGAACAGTGTCTTCCAGTCATCATATAACTTGCAACAGAACATTGCGCTTGATGAGTCTCTGTTGCAGTGGAAAGGATGGTTGGAGATCAATCAATTTATCTCGAACAAAGCTGCAGCTGTAGGCATCAAAACCTACGAGATCTGTGAATCACAAACTGGCTACTTGTGGCGGTTTGTGGTTCACGCACGTAAGCGTTCAGTAACAGCGGTTCCTGACTCGGATCCGCTACAAGCATTCATACCGAACCTTGTTTTGACGCTTGTACAAGGGCTCGAGAACAAGGGCCACACGTTATGGATGGATAATTTCTATAATTCACCGGCTCTAGCCCGAAAGTTAAAATCGCTCGGTTTCGACTGCGTTGGAACACTACGTACCAATCGTCGGTTTGTACCAACAATGCTGGCAGATGTGACCAGGGCGAAAATGCACCCGGGTGAGATCATTGGCTTGACCTCAGGTGATGTCGATCTCTTGGTATGGAGAAATAACAACCGAGTGGCGATGATCTCTACGTACCATGGGAACGCTACCGCCGAAATCAAGGGGATTACCAAACCAGCTGTTGTGCACGACTACAATTACATGATGGGAGGCGTGGACAAGAAGGATCAGATGCTGGCTGCATTTCCCATCGAGAGGAAACGGACAAAGGTGTGGTACAAAAAATTGTTCCGCCGTCTCCTGAACGTCTCCGTCTTAAATGCATATGTAATATGTAAGCATAGCAAGCCCATTTCTCATCGCTCCTTCCGAATGTCTCTCGTTCAATCTATGTTAAAACACCATCTCCCCGGCACTTTTCCTCCTGTAACTTTATTGCAAGGCCTGCGAAATGTCTATTCCGTCAGGGACCATCATCTGGCGGAATACGACTTGGACCCGAAGCTTAAAGGCCGAAAACGGCGACTATGTGTGGTTTGCAAAAAACGGGTCACTACATACTGCGTTGGGTGCAATAAGGCTGCATGCCTGACTCGATGTTTTGTATCTATTCATTAGTCTATTTTTATATATATATTAATATACTCAGTCGCACAAAATTTGGCCCACCCTTCATACAAAATTACCGATTTTGCATATACATTTGAGGGCCAGATTTTTTGCCGTTCAGTATATTTTAATGTGACAACTTATTTTATTTTTAAGTTTAATAAACGTCTTTGGTACGTAGGTACTTGCCTATTTTTATTACCCGACTGCCCGAAGGAGGGTAATGTTTTTCGAGCGTATGTATGTATGTATGTCCATTTCTTTGGTCCTCGCTGCAGCCTAAACGGCTAGACGGATTTTAACACATAATGTATCATTGGATTCGTCATATCTGTCGGAGTGACATAGGCTATATAATATTTCAATATGGCGTCTGCAAAAAAAAAATGGCGGACGAATAAAAAAATATATTTTGTATTGTAACAATATGGGTATCAAATGAAAGCTAATAATTAGCCCATTCTAAATATAGATGGGTTATAATACTTTGAATCTACCGTTTTCAAATAAATATCAAAAAAGTGTAAAATAAAACATTAAACTTAAAAAATCAAAAAACCCGACTGCCAAAACTAAAAGGATGAAAATAAGCCTAGTGGTCTAGAACTCTGTTAAGTAGCTAATTTAAAGTTCAACAGTCGGGACCCATTTAAATCGTGACGCCCAAAAACTCTTAGTAATGGGTTCCGACTGTTGAACTTTAAATTAGCTACTTAACAGAGTTCCATACCACTAGGCTTATTTTCATCCTTTAGTTTTGGCAGTCGGGTTTTTTGATTTTTTTAATTTAATGTTTTTTGTATAGGTATTGAGTTTTTTCTCTAGTACTAGTGTATTCCTTACATGTCAACATGTCTTCATGAGGGGGCAGGAGAACATGTACGTATTGAGGTTTGCAGGTTTCTAAGATGAAAACTTGAGATTTCTCGTTCAAAGTATTTCATTTCCGAAATACAAAAATGTCTTACAGCAAGAATAACGAAGTAGACAACTTAGAGCAGATGGTGGCGCCATCTAGACAATTTTTTTTTATCCTTCAGTATTGCCATAGTTAACTTTTCTTTTCTAACACTCCCACTAAAAGTTAACTCACTTAACAGTAACAATTAAATTGACACTTTTGATTCAGTGTCTTTAATAACAAAAATAAAATTACTTGCTATACATAATGACTTCTTAGATATGCAAACATTGAGTGGATAAGGCTTTAGTTAAAATGTCTGCCAGTTGATTTTTACTTGGTACATATTCAATCTTTATCAAACCTGACTCTACCTTTTCCCTCACAAAATTATACTTAACATCTATGTGCTTTGTTCTCTTGTGATAAGCAGGGTTGTTAATTAATTTAATGGCACTCTGATTATCACAACATAGTGTTACACAATTATAATTCTCACCTAACTCAGACAATAATTGTTGTAACCACAATATTTCTTTTGCAGACTCACAAGCAGCAATAAATTCTGCTTCAGTAGTGGAGAGAGCAATGGTCTTTTGCTTTTGGCTGCACCATGTGATTGGTCCTCCATTCATTTGAAAAAATGTAACCGGTAGTAGACCTACGACTATCTATATCACCTGCAAATCTGAATCAGAATATCCAATGAGATCACTGCTTTCTCCATATTTTATACAATAATCTTTAGATTAATTAGGTATCTTATTATACGTTTAACCCCGTTTACATGCTGTTGACTATAGTTATTTACATATCTGCTTAAAACATTAACAGCAAATGCTATATCTGGTCTCGAAACTGAACACAAAAATAGTAATGATCCTATAGCTTTCTCTATATGGAAAGCTCGAAATGCTTTCATCTTCACTTTTAGTAAAATTAACATTCATGTCTGCTGGAGTACTTACTGGGTTTGCATTTGACATGGAAAACTTTTCTATTATTTGCCTAATGTAATCTCTTTGGGATATAACAAATACAATTGTTCAATCTCTCTATTTCCATGCCCACAAAATATGTCAAATTTAGCTCTTTAATTTTAAATTCTTGTTTTAAATAATTAATAATTTCTTTAATAATTTGTTTAGACTCTGACACTATTAAAGCGTCATCAACATAAATTATTAAGAACACTTTAACTTTCTTAAAGAAACCTATATATATACAGTTATCAGCCTGTGATTGTACAAAACCATATTTCTTTAAAAAATCAGTAAATCTTCTATTCCAACACCTAGAAGCCTGCTTCAATCCATACAAAGCTTTATTCAATTTTAAAACATAGTTACTATCAAATTTTACACCTTCTGGTATTTCTATATAAATGTCTTCTTCAAGATAAACATTGAGAAATGCTGTTTTTCACATCAAACTGTTGAATTTCTAAATTATACTTAGCTGCAATTGACAGAATAATTCTTATTGAATCATACCTCGTGGTTGGAGAAAATATCTCTTGATAATCAACCCCTTTTATTTGATTAAAACCACGAGCACACAGACGAGCCTTGTAGCGCATAATTTGACCATTGACATCCTTCTTTACAGCAAACACCCATTTAGTAGTAAGAGTTCTCTGACCTGCCTTTTTTTACTGGAGACCAAGTTTTGTTTTTCTTCTAGTGCAGTCAGCTCTTCTTGTATGGCTTTGGACCATTCCTTCTTGTGTGGGCTTCCCATGCTTCTCCATAAGTTTGTGGGTAATGACAGCTCAACAAGATTTGCTTTTGCTTCCTTCGCGGTCTCAAATTCACATGACATATTGTTTTCCAACTCTTCATCTAATTCTTGGATGGCTCATAGGAAGGATCTTCACAATTGCTATAATCATTCTCAGTTGATGAACTTTCTTCTAGTGCAACATCTTCCTCGATGACAACACAGATCCAGTGTTAGATTTATTATTCACGGTATCATCATTTTCTTCATTTAAAACAAATATTTGAGCTATATTTCTTCTTATCTCAGGAACCAGATTTTCATCAAATATTACATTTCTTGACACTTTTACTTGTTTTGTATTTAAATTATACATTCTATAGTTGGTATTATCATAACCAACAAGCATCATTTTCTCACTTTCTTATCAAACTTAGTTCTGAGCTGGTCGGGAATATGAACATATCCAGTACTACCAAATATTTTTACATGACCCATTTGAGGTTCATTCCATTCCATAACTCAAAAGGTGTCTTATTGGGAGTCTGGCTCGAGGAGGTTCTATTTAATATATAAACTGCACAGTTCACAGCTTCAGCCCACAAATTCAATGGAACATCTCTTGCATATAGCATAGAGCGAGCACTCTCTACAATAGTGCGTAACTCTCTCTCAGAGCGACCATTTTGTTCTGGTGTGTACGGAGCCGTACACTCATG
>NC_133474.1:14115566-14115963 GCF_025370935.1 Choristoneura fumiferana | reverse complement strand
TGTTAATATTCAAATAGCTCTTACGATTATGAAGAGAAAACAAATTACATGTGGAGAGCAATCAGTTCGGCCCAACTGTAGAAAAGAGGCTAGGCAAGACGCATTCTTAGTAGAAATCCATTAGATCTCCTGACGAAAGGTGGCAGGCAAAGACATAGATGTAATGATAGGGTATACGAACGAAGAAGGTATATTAGGTATTTCAACATTTGCAAAAACTTGGGTTGACTCATTTAGCAAAACTCCAGATCTTTTTCTTCCTGCGAGCATTGTTACCAACAGTACTCCGGATAAAGTTTCAGAACTTTCTCAAAGAGCTTTCAATCGCTATTTTGGAGACAAGGACTTAAATGAGCAAGGTGTCAGGGGAATTGTGACGTACATGACAGAAAAAGCT
>NC_133474.1:14044597-14115466 GCF_025370935.1 Choristoneura fumiferana | reverse complement strand
TCGGTACTCGGCTTGGACTAACGAACGAATCTTTCTCTCTCTCACGAATCTGTACTTCAGTTCAGTCAGCGGGTGGGGCACCGCAGTACCGTACCGACACCGACCGACCGAACCGAGCCGGGGCGGATCGGCCATAGATAAATTAATAATCGCTCGAAGAACCGGAGTCAATAAGGAATCGGATCAATAAGCGGATTCGGTACCACACCGGAGCTGGATCTAGTGAGTCAGATCACTTCGCGGAGTTGAGATTACCCATGTCTATAACCACTACGTTTTAAGAGGCGGGACTCCCATACCATGACGAACGAACACATCAATCAAGAATGAAGACCAAGTGACAATATATGGGTGGATCAACTATTTCTTGTTGTTATTCAGTCGCGTCAGCGAGGACAAAAGTAGTACAGTTTAATAAAAGAATATTGTGTCACATTATAGAACATGCTTATTACATGACCAAATTTTACTTATAATAGAAGGGCCTTAAAACTAAGAAGAAAAGAAGAATGTATACATTTTTATTCAATATTTTATAGACAACGCTCACGGAACTGCAATTTACTAATTTTATTCAGTGGGTTGAAACTCCATACAAAAATCTAATGTATGGAGCTAGTGACTTTTTTGTACCAACCTCTCCAAAATAACTTATTGGTTGCCATATTTATGAAATGATCTGTGTTTAGAAGATTTCACTTAAATTATAATATTTGCAATTCTTCACATTTAAGCTGTGAAAAAAAAAAAATAAGCGGAAAAAAATATTACTAAGATAAATAATACAATATAAAATAATTCTGACTGGATATCCTTTTTTATTTAAGTAAATGAAAAAAATTAGTTCTATTTTTCAATTTTATATGGCAGCCCACAAACCTTCATCTGCTGCGTGGGAACGGACGCCTTCGCGAGATTTGTGTTTACTGTTTGAATTTTCGTGTATTTTGTGTTTTTGTTTTGTTAATAGCGTTGAGTTTGAGATTATTTCTCCTCCGCATTAACTTTTCTTTCACTAAAGTGCATTTATTCGAGACAGGACTAGTTTTTACCGTTATTTTCACGGCTGTCCTTTACTAAGAAACCATTCAACATGAGAGATGCGAAATTTGTGTATTCAAGAAAAAACATTGTGAAAACAAAATGTTCTTTGCTAGATTTCCTCTAAGTGAACATGTGTAAGTAAAGTTACTGATAAATCTGATAATAGGTGTTGAGTTATATTTGGCTGGCCGACGTCAATTCGTATTATATAGTATCACGACAATTAAATTTATTTCAGTTGTAAGCAGTGGGTGAAAGTAGTTGGCAACGAGATTTCACAAAATCGAAAACCCGGCTGAAGAAGAAAGCCATACCAAATTGGGACTTCCCATGCCACCTCTTTCTGAAGAAATTCTTGAAGGGTTTCCCCTAAAGATGGCAAGAACAGCCAAGGTAAACACTTTATTTTATTTTCAATTTATCTCTATTGCAACTTGACTTACTGCATCTTATAAAATAATAATAAATAATAAAAGATATTGATTTAATAGTTTGTTTACAAATTCTACATAGGTACATAACAAATAATAAGTACAATCAAACTATCAAAAGGGAAAGCGACTCAGCTTATGCCTGCACCTTGCAGAACAAAGTCCCTTGGCTAACAGGCGCTTTTTTCAGTCGCCCCCATAAACCATAACCCTAATAAATACCATCAATACACATGCACATATTTTTTTTACATACAATATATGTTATAAATTAATTGCTTCGTCATCAAATAATAATGCTAGGTATTTTGAGTGTATAGTATAGTTGCCGGTCAGAGCATTAGTAATAGACAGAAAAATTGGCTATACTTCACCTGTATAAGTTAGTGGAAGCTTCTGGCTAAATTAAACTTTGTTTCAGGTTCAGCTTTGGAGTTGCCCAGTGTGGAATATTTACATGCACAGCCTTCTACAAGTGGTGCGCAGTGTAAAACTGACAATACAACAGGTAAGCTATCACTGATAAAAATCTATACCTTATAGCATAATTTAGAATTTTAGAGTTGATCTGATGATAAAGCTAGCGGGTGACCATAGGAACACTGTGATAAACAACACAACTGCATCGAGTTGGACTCGTTTGTCGTCTTGACGAGTACTTTGGTAACCAGGGCATATAGTACAGTCAGCAAAAAAAAAACTTATATTAGAAGAATTTTCAGAAAAACTTTTATTGAACTGTTTACGAACCTTTCATGTACGAGTCCAACTCGCACTTGATCATTTTTTCTGTATTGTCTGTGTTTATGGTACACTTCATGTAATAACACTCCTCTTTTTGCGTTAGGGGTAAAAATAGGTTGAGCTGCTTAGTAGTTAGAGGAGATAGAAATGGATATGCATACATACAGGTCAAAATTAATCCTCCTTTGGGCTTCACCAGAATCGGGTAAAAACTACAGAATTAATTTCATTACATTTGGCATGGCAAGTAGATTGTTTATCAGAGGTATACAAAATTATGTATTGTCAACTAACTCCAAGATCACCTTCATTTCATTTCATTCATTGACAAGTAAAGACATATTTGACAATAAGGCAAGAAATTGTAAGAAAGTTGTCTAGGTAAACATAGTCATTGACCTGCAATATGACAAAAATTGGATTGTGCGTACCAATTTTATTTTATCTTGCATTAGTTAGTGTAAGCTACTGGCTAAATTTAACTTTGTTTCAGGTTCAGCTTTGGAGTTGCCCAGTGTGGAATATTTACATGCACAGCCTTCCACAAGTGCTGTGCAGTGCAAAACGGACAATACAATACTACAATACAATACTTGTGTAACGTGAAACTGTATTTACCTATGTAAAGAAAAACAGATCCATGACATGAAAATAAATTATTATTAAGAAAAACAACTTTTTTTTCTTTAATTCGATCATTTAATTAATAAAAAGCGCACCACTACGTGCCGTTTTTGACAATATATCGATAAAAAAGCACAACACTGCTGTTACAATATCGATAATATCGACTGTTCCTAACAACACTACTTGTCAATGTGACTTTTTCGGCCCTGTTTAGTCTGTGCAGTTCGTTTCTTATGTTGCACCAAAAAGACACTGAATTTCATACTACAATCGTGGTATTGTTTTTGTATGAGAGTTCGACTCTTAAAACGTAGTGATTATATACTCTTTGATTTTATTTATTTCCTGGCAATGGTTAGAGAGGGACACACTGCTTGCGATTTCATCCGAACCGGAGGGAGGCCCATTTAGTTCTTATGTCAATGTTGTTTAGGTCGGTTTTTGCTTGTCTGCTTTTGGCGAGTGTTTATTCTTGTACGTAGTACTTACTATTTCGATGACGCGTTATTAGGGGCTAGGACATTATTTATTATTTATTACTATCTTATTATGCCCGCGACTTCATCTGCGCGGATCTAGGTTATCGCGCGGTGGCGCCCTCTACCGGAATAAAAGGTATCCTATGTTGATCCTTGGGGTTCAAACTTCCTATATATACCAAATTTCATCAAAATCGGTTCAGTGGTTTCGACGTGAAATCGTAACAGACAGAGACAGACAGAGTTACTTACTTTCGCATTTATAATATTATAATATAATATATAATAAATAATAAAATAATAAATAATAAACATATAATAATAATAGTAGGGAAGTAAGGATTACATTTCGGGTCGTACCATAACAGTGTCTTCTCAATCAAATGGGTGACACTCTTTCCCGGCCCATATAATACCGGGATGGAAATACCGACCCTGTTTTTCGTGTACACGCCCATAGAAGCTCCTATCACTCCTTTCAGGCAGGTTACTCCGAAACTCGAAGTTCGTGTCGTGCGGTCCCTCTCGCACTCGTATTAAACAGTGTAAGTGTCAGAGGGACCGCACGACACGAACTTCGAGTTTCGAGTTTCGTAGTAGCCTTGCAGTTTCTATGGGCGAGTATACTAAAAACAGGGCCAGTATTTCCATGTCAGTGTTATCCGGGCCAGGAAAGAGTGTCACCCGTCACCCGATGAAATGTCAAGTCAACTGAACATTCCATGATTCCATTCCATTTATTTGATGTTATGCTTTTTCATAGAGTACATTTTGTGCTTTTTCTTATAAGAAAGACCAGCAGTCTTGTTGAACATCGTGCTGTAATAAATAATCAAAAATAGTCTTTCAAAAGTGCATAATTTTCTAACTTTGACATTAAATGATTCTGTCAAAATTCGAATTCAAAACAAAGTTTTAGTTTTGTACTTTTAGATGAGTTTTAGGCTCGGAATAAAGGACATAAATACATAATGTAGTATTTTGTTAGTGGCGAATCCAGCGAGTGCGTTTTGACTTTCATGCGAAGTTTTCACGTGAAGCTGTAAGTATTAGACCGGCCACAAGCCGGCCATAACCCTACCGATTCAGTAGGGCTATTACGAAAATCGAAGTTCGTATCGTATCTTATACAATTTTTTTAATGAGAGTGGGAGAGGCTACTATACGAACCATTACGAATTTCGTAGTAGCCCTGCTGGAGTGGCTAGTCTGAAATTCTATCCAAATTCGTATCATGCTGTCCCTCTTACTCTGCGCTATTAATTATAGTCCAGTCAAAATAGCATTGAAGACTAGAAGGTCACAGAAGAAGGGATTCTAAACATTTTTTGTGAAGTAATAATGATGATGATGATGATGATG
Organism: Choristoneura fumiferana; assembly: GCF_025370935.1. NCBI lineage: Eukaryota > Metazoa > Arthropoda > Insecta > Lepidoptera > Tortricidae > Choristoneura > Choristoneura fumiferana. Next base: position 14,110,779 of record NC_133474.1, on the reverse strand, counting down.
ATGATGATGAATAAAAGAAGAAACAAGATGAAGTCATAATTTTTGTTTATTTTGTAAGTAGATTAATATGTAACACAATATTAGTAGCAATTTGCTACATAATATTAATTCGATTTATATTTATACATTTAATAACTGTGTTTCATGGACTCATCCACTCTCATTCCCCGTTTAAAAATATTGTACTCATAGCTCCTGCTATGAAGTTCAACCTTTTTTCCATTCCAAATTTCATCAAATTTGTTGAACTAAAAATATTATAAACCTCCCATTTCTTGCAGAATGTTGTTTACCTCTGCCTCTTTATGTATGTATTTTATAGGAAGACTTTTCTGCGTTTGGCAAAATACAATGACAAGTCAAAAAAAAGTCCAGCGGCGGTGTAGCGGTATAGCACGCGGCACGGAATGCCGAGGACCTGGGTTCGATTCCCAGCGCTGGTCTTATTTTTCTGGTTTTTCTATGAATCTATATTTCAGTTTGTATTTTCTATATGGGTTTTACGGGATGAAAAAATACACAAAGATTCCAAAAAACCAATCTTAAAAGTCAAAAAAGCAATTTCTTTTTCCCGCGTAAAGCGGTGCGTTCAAAAGTTTGCAACACCCTACATCGGTCTTTTTCTTTTGTGAGAAATCTTTACCCTTCATAAGGGCCCCCAAACAAATTTTTATACGGGGCTCCGCCAAGGCACGCTACGCCAATGTTCCAGTACCACCTGTGCGACATGCAATGTTTTTAATTTTTATCACATTTGTGAGCAAGAGTTTATAGGTACCTATTTGTAATTCAAAAATTGCCTATACCGTTGGCGCAGCTTGAGGGCAGACTCATAAATTTTCACAATAACTGAAATGGCTTTTTTTTGTAGGGTTCGCCAATCAACACTCGTATATCCCTCCTATTCTCCCAAATGTAACTTATTCCCTTTTCACTTCCATCATCTCCAGCAGTCTATTGCCTCCTCACCCATTTCTTCTACCCTGTGTCCAAGTACAAGCCAGCAGAAATGGAGGAAGAAGATGTATATGCCTCAAACGTGCCATCACCCGCCATGTAAGTAAGACTCCTTGGTGCCTAGCTGTACCTAATGTTGTTTACTAAAACTAGTTTCTATTAAAGAGGTTTGGAATTTGGAAACTGTTTTCTTTCAGGTTCACGGAATGTGACGGTAGTTCTGCAGGCGACAGAAGCAACTTTCGGCGTCCTACAAACGGCACCGATATTTTCGCGGCCTTTAACCTGGGTAATGTTCATTCCCTTATATAGTCAAATAATAATAAGACTTATTATTTGTTCGTAGGGGTGATACTATTTACCGGTCCGGATAATACCGACCTGATTTTTCGTATACATACATGACATACATAGACGCCCATAAAAACTCATGTCAGTTTGAGTTTGGGCCGGTAAATAGTGTCACCCGATTTGAAGACGGTTAGTTTGTAAAATTCAGAATTCTCATTTTTATTCTTATCCTTATTCTTATTATTTTCCAGGTAGCGAGAGCGAAAGTGATGACGGCGATGATGATGACGCAGTAGCCCTACCCGTCATCCCGAGAGTATTCAGGGCTACACTGGATACGTCAGAGAACGAGCCTATAGATACGATTCAGCCGCCGCAACAGTCCTCGTTACATCCCACCTTCCCTGCCGAGTCACCTTCGTCATCCACCACCCTGTTCGAGCCAAACGATTTTTTTGATTTTAGGTGGAGTCCATTTCCAATTCCTCCAATTCAAAGTGACTTGAGGAGGGAATTGTTCTCCAACATCAATGTTGGTCCGACACTTACAAAAGCTGACCCGTATGAAATATTTGTTCACATTTGGGATCGGCAGTTTATGGAGCATATAGTCTCGGAAACTAATAAATATGCTCAGCAGTTGGCGACCCAGTTTATCCTTAACAACAACATCCGTCCCTCTAGTCGCATATGCGACTGGAAGGACACTTCAGTCGATGAACTGTACGTATTCTTGGCTATAACTATAGCGATGGGGGTTGTAGCTAAGGGTCAGGTGGTGGATTACTGGAATAGCGATGAGAGTATATTTATTACGCCCGGGTTCCGCGATTTCAGCTACATGCCTTCAGTGATAATAAGGCGAAGAGTCCTCCACAGATGCCTTCATTTTCGTGATAATAAAGATATGTACAATCACAGAACCTGAGTCTTCCGAGTCATCATATTTCCAACAGAACCGTACTAGTCTTGAACTCTTCCAGTCATCATATAAGATCTCTGCAACAAAATTGCGCAGCTGATGAGCATCTGTTGCAGTGGAAAGGATGGTTGGAGATCAATCAATTTATCTCGAACAAAGCTGCAGCTGTAGGCATCAAAACCTACGAGATCTGTGAATCACAAACTGGCTACTTGTGGCGGTTTGTGGTTCACGCACGTAAGCGTTCAGTAACAGCGGTTCCTGACTCGGATCCGCTACAAGCATTCATACCGAACCTTGTTTTGACGCTTGTACAAGGGCTCGAGAACAAGGGCCACACGTTATGGATGGATAATTTCTATAATTCACCGGCTCTAGCCCGAAAGTTAAAATCGCTCGGTTTCGACTGCGTTGGAACACTACGTACCAATCGTCGGTTTGTACCAACAATGCTGGCAGATGTGACCAGGGCGAAAATGCACCCGGGTGAGATCATTGGCTTGACCTCAGGTGATGTCGATCTCTTGGTATGGAGAAATAACAACCGAGTGGCGATGATCTCTACGTACCATGGGAACGCTACCGCCGAAATCAAGGGGATTACCAAACCAGCTGTTGTGCACGACTACAATTACATGATGGGAGGCGTGGACAAGAAGGATCAGATGCTGGCTGCATTTCCCATCGAGAGGAAACGGACAAAGGTGTGGTACAAAAAATTGTTCCGCCGTCTCCTGAACGTCTCCGTCTTAAATGCATATGTAATATGTAAGCATAGCAAGCCCATTTCTCATCGCTCCTTCCGAATGTCTCTCGTTCAATCTATGTTAAAACACCATCTCCCCGGCACTTTTCCTCCTGTAACTTTATTGCAAGGCCTGCGAAATGTCTATTCCGTCAGGGACCATCATCTGGCGGAATACGACTTGGACCCGAAGCTTAAAGGCCGAAAACGGCGACTATGTGTGGTTTGCAAAAACGGGTCACTACATACTGCGTTGGGTGCAATAAGGCTGCATGCCTGACTCGATGTTTTGTATCTATTCATTAGTCTATTTTTATATATATATTAATATACTCAGTCGCACAAAATTTGGCCCACCCTTCATACAAAATTACCGATTTTGCATATACATTTGAGGGCCAGATTTTTTGCCGTTCAGTATATTTTAATGTGACAACTTATTTTATTTTTAAGTTTAATAAACGTCTTTGGTACGTAGGTACTTGCCTATTTTTATTACCCGACTGCCCGAAGGAGGGTAATGTTTTTCGAGCGTATGTATGTATGTATGTCCATTTCTTTGGTCCTCGCTGCAGCCTAAACGGCTAGACGGATTTTAACACATAATGTATCATTGGATTCGTCATATCTGTCGGAGTGACATAGGCTATATAATATTTCAATATGGCGTCTGCAAAAAAAAATGGCGGACGAATAAAAAAATATATTTTGTATTGTAACAATATGGGTATCAAATGAAAGCTAATAATTAGCCCATTCTAAATATAGATGGGTTATAATACTTTGAATCTACCGTTTTCAAATAAATATCAAAAAAGTGTAAAATAAAACATTAAACTTAAAAAATCAAAAAACCCGACTGCCAAAACTAAAAGGATGAAAATAAGCCTAGTGGTCTAGAACTCTGTTAAGTAGCTAATTTAAAGTTCAACAGTCGGGACCCATTTAAATCGTGACGCCCAAAAACTCTTAGTAATGGGTTCCGACTGTTGAACTTTAAATTAGCTACTTAACAGAGTTCCATACCACTAGGCTTATTTTCATCCTTTAGTTTTGGCAGTCGGGTTTTTTGATTTTTTTAATTTAATGTTTTTTGTATAGGTATTGAGTTTTTTCTCTAGTACTAGTGTATTCCTTACATGTCAACATGTCTTCATGAGGGGGCAGGAGAACATGTACGAGTAAAACATGCACAATAAAACATTGAAATTTATTTATTGTAAAATAACTTTCTTCTCTTTTGTCGCAGAAAGATATTAATTTTATTAAAATCAATGAGTAGAAAAAACCTATTGTTTTTTTACACTAAAAAGATCATACTAAGTATTTAACACTATTTACAAGGTTTATAATACCGTTTAAAAAGCCGTGGTGGCATAGTGGTTTGACCTATCGCCTCTCAAGCTGAGGGTCGTGGGTTCAAACCCCGGCTCGCACCTCTGAGTTTTTCGAAATTCATGTGCGGAATTACATTTGAAATTTACCACGAGCTTTGCGGTGAAGGAAAACATCGTGAGGAAACCTGCGCAGACCTGCGAAGCAATTCAATGGTGTGTGTGAAGTTCCCAATCCGCACTGGGCCCGCGTGGGAACTATGGCCCAAGCCCTCTTGTTCTGAGAGGAGGCCTGTGCCCAGCAGTGGGACGTATATAGGCTGGGATGATGATGACAAGGTTTATAATACAGTTTAAAATTTATTCACACTAGTCGAGCTTCTTATTATTTAATACACAACATAGGTACGAAGTCCGCCGAATTTCCCGCGAATGGACCGCGCTGACAGCTATTTTTTTTTGAGCCGCGCGCGGCGCGGTGCGGGCAATGGTTTCAGAAGCAAACAGCCAGAACCAAGGAGGATGAGAATTGTTTTTTATTCGAAATACTTGCACAAGTGCTTACATTTCGGCGATATTTTTAGAAGCTTTTCTTTAGCTTGCCCTGTTTGTTTATTTTTTTATTTATTGTTTGTTTGGGCAAATCTTGGAAGCTTCATTTGACCCACTTCCAGTGGTCCGATCAACTTGAAATTTGGCATACTTAAGTATGTAAATTTGATGACAATACAATAATCTGGTATTGACATCTTGGTGGTCTTGCCAGGTTCGTCTCTGCAGGAGGGAACTCCTCAATAGTTAATAGCACTGACTTGAAATTTGGTACAGATATGTAGTTTAGACGACAATGCAAGTACAGTCAACAAAAAGTACATTCGGCAAAAAGCTTGCCTTAAAAATGTAATTTTTAACTAAAACTTATTACAATACTTATTACATTTGCATGCTAGTACTTATAAGAAAATTGTACAAATAGCAGGATAAGAAACCTTTTGTCTCATTACCATCTAATGACAGTTGATGTAACTACTTATTCTATGCAAGTAAATCTTCTATTATATTCTATTCTATTCTACAAGCATTATATTTATTTGCAGTGTAATGTAACTAACTATGTTTGCTCGGGTGGAACCTTTCAACACAAATTTGAAGTGGATCTTTTCAACCGATTGAGCTGAAATTTTACACGCATGTATTAGATCCGATGACAATGCAATATTATTATAACATGGAGTTGATCTGATGATAAAGCTAGCGGCGGTATCCATAGGAACTCTGTGATAAATGACACGACCGCATCGAGTTTGGGCTCGTTTGTCGCCTTGACGAGTACTTTGATAACCAGGGGCATAAAGTACAGTCAGCAAAGAAAAACTTATATATAAGAATTTTAAGAAAAACTTTTACTGAACTGTTTACGGAACCCTTCATGTAAGAGTCCGACTCGCACTTGGCCAATTTTTTATTGTGCCCAGTCTAAAAGTTACAACAGAACTGCAACAGGCGCTAGTTAAACATTTTAGCGAGGTTGCATATATACTAGGTATTTCGATAATTTAATACCTACTGGCTGGTTTGCTGTCACTGTGTGATTTTCTTCTAAAAACGTCAAAGTGCAACTGAAAGAAACAAATTATGAATGTAGAGGTAGAAATGAAGTAGAATTACTGACTTAGCAAAACATACCAATATCTTTTAAAGTCGTGTTTGAAATAATGAAGATATTCAAAAATAAATTCAATCCACTTAAAAAGAAAAAATATTTTTGGGGTGTCTGAGGTTTTCAGTTATTTGTGTACTTCACCTTGTATAGGTATGTAACTGGTGTAATCTGTACTGTACAGACATAATGAAATGTAATATTTTTAAAAATACTTTGTACCATAAAATAATAAGTAAATGTAAATTACCACCAAAACTTTAATTCCATTCTAATGATAGTGAAATGACCTATAGTAAAACTTTTTTCTTTTTTTTATAGACAATCCTTAACCACCCTAATCCTAAAAGATCGGCAACGCACTTGTGACTCTTCTGGTGTTGCAGGTTGCAGGTGTCCGTGGGCGAAGGTAATCGCTTACCATCAGGCGATGTTTGCTCGTTTGCCTCCTATTCCATAAAAAAACCCTAACCTTTTTGGTTTTAGGGTTCCGTACCCAAAGGGTAAAAACGGAAACCCTATTCCTAAGACTTCGCTGTCCGTCCGTCCGTCCGTCCATCTCATGAACTGTGATATACAGTTGAAATTTACACGGATTATGTATAACTGTAGCCGCAATAACAACAAATACTAAAAACAGAATAAAATTAATATTTAAGGGGGGCTCCCATACAACAAACGTTGTTTTATGCCATTTTTTGCTAATGTCAAATGAATGTTGTATAGATGGTACCTACGGAACCCTTCGTGCGCGAGTACGTCTCGCACTTGTCCGGTTTTTTACATAAACCTAATTATTGACTTTTGATTGTTTGCATACAAAAGCTGTCTGATCGCGAGTGCCAGAAACGTTAGACAATATAGGGCCTCTGTTTAGAGTAGTTTAGACATTTTGCAACTTGGCACGACTCTAATAATAGTTAGGTACTTTCAGAAATTCAACACATCGCAACGCAAGCCTACTAATTTGCTCGTTGCGAGGTGATCAATATAAAGGTGTCTAAATTATACACTAATATAATTTAAGATTTTAGACTTTCCTTTTTTTTGGTTACCCAGCCTGGTGTTCTGAAAATTGTTTGATCTTCCCACATGGTTGGGATGTAGAGGTACGACGAGGTCGACGAAGCTTGAGGTCCCGGGTTCGATTCCCGTGTCGGGGCAGATATTTATATGAAAAATACGAATGTTTGTTCTCGGGTCTTGGGTGTTTAATATGTATTTAAGTATGTATCTATATCTATATAATTATATTTATCCGTTGCCCATACCACAAGCTTTGCTAAGCTTTACTTTGGGACTAGGTCAATTAGTGTGAATTGTCCCGTGATATTTATTTATTTTATTTATTTATGAAGTTGGTTGGTTGGTTTTTCTTTCCATGGGAATATAGTAAATTACTGCAGTTTTAATTCAACTGCCAGATCTAATCGATCACGCGAGCAAAGCCGCGGGCAAAGCCCAGTAAGAGATAAATCATTCTGCATTTGGCATTTATCACGGTACCCCACTTGTTGCAATTGCTGCGAGGCTGTAGCCTGTAACCACCCCCGTCGCCATAGCAACCGCCGGTCCATTTACCCCCTCCCCACACCCTGACTTCCGCACTGCCTCTTGTGAAGTCAAAAGCAGAGAGTGTTCTCGCGTCATGATGGTAATTACACATCTAAAGCCCTCTCCTTTTGTCCAGAATAGGGTCAGAAATATCGATTAAAATATTAACTTTAGCTTTATATATTTCAATCGTGATTAGTAGGTATTACAGGATAATTATTCAATGAAGTGGTTACCATGTAAGTATATTATTATCTAGCGACCCGACCCGGCTTCGCACGCGCAAAATTTTTAAAAACCGGCCAAGTGCGAGTCGGACTCGCGCACGAAGGGATCGGTACCATCTATACAAACAACACACACATACATCTATATTCATTAGACAAAAATAAAAAATAAACTTAAAAAACAAGCTTTTATTACTTATAAGTGAATAAAAATAACTAAAAAGTAAAAAAAAAAAACTGTTTTTAGTAGGTATTTGTTGTTATAGCGGCCACAGTAATACATAATCTGTAAAAATTTCAACTGTCTATGCTCGTTTGCCATCCAGTAGAATAATAAAAAAAGGATTTTTGGCGCCAAATTGTAAGTTTTCAAAAAATGATTTTTATTCAAACCTATCGAGTGGGGTATCAAATGAAAGCTAATAATTAGCCCATTCTAAAAATATATAGGTTATAACCGTTTTAATATACCATTTCACAGAAAAGTGTGAAATAAAACAATAAATTTAAAAAAACAAAAATGCCTTAAAAATACTTAAAAGAAGAAAACAAGTCTAGTGGGCTAGAACTTTGTTAAGTAGCTATATAACTTAAAGTTCCCCAACAAGTCAACAAGTCGGGACCCATTTAAATCGTGAAGCTCAAAAATTCTTACCTAATGGGTCCCGACTGTTGAACTTTAAGTTAGCTACTTAACAAAGTTCTAGCCCACTAGACTTGTTTTCTTCTTTTTAGTATTTTTTAAGGCAGTCGGGTTTTTGATTTTTTAAATTTATTTAGCATAAGAAAGAAGGTTAGCGATCTTGACGTCTTTTTATTGAAAAAAAAAAAACTTGAAAAATAAGTCACAGCCGATATGTAACAATTAGCAAGGACATGATCATTTATTTACATGCTTATCATTTCGGTTGTATTTCTTTTTTATGTTTGTTAACTCAGAACTCCGTCATTTATGAACCGAATAGAATTTTTTTTTTCGTTCGTCTAGGAATGCTTTCAATTAGGTCCCATAAGGAATCCAAATCAGGATCTGATGATTGGATCCTAGGGAAATCGAGGGAACTCTTCAAATATTGTAGGATTGCCTATGATAATTTCGATATATTTAGGAGTAGCTCGTGCATTTGCTCTTGAAAATCATCATTTGGTGAAGTGGAACTGATGATGAAGACCAAATTTGACCAATGGAGCGACTACTCAATAACAAGTAGCACTTCACGGGTTGAAATTCAATTACTTTAACGCAGTTGCTAAGCAATTTAAGCTCATCGTTATTCATATGGTGAAAGCACAGGGTGAAAGGGAACGGGTAATGTGATGAAGCACCAGAACTCCTCAATAATGAACGTCTCTGCATCGGAAAAAGCATTTTTTCGTAAAAGGTGACGAGCAGTTGACATTAAACTATTGTTAGTGAGGTAGACGATTATAGGTCCACTCCTGTTGGCTCGTGCTGAGGCACCGACTTCAGATTGGTAGAAAATTATTTTCATGGTTTTTTGTAGTCGGTTCTATTTTTTGTTAAAAAAATTTGGTATCATAAGTAATAGGTTACTGTTTTTTAGGGTTCCGGAGCCAAAATGGCAAAAACGGAACCCTTATAGTTTCGCCATGTCTGTCTGTCTGTCCGTCCATCCGCGGCTTTGCTCAGCGACTATCAACGCTAGAAAGCTGTTATTTTGCACGAATATAAACGTATACTATGCCGACAAAATGGTACAATAAAAAATTCTAGAAATTTTTTTTTAGGGTGCCTCCCATAGACGTAAAGTGGGGGTGATTTTTTTTTCTCATCCAACCCTATAGTGTGGGGTACCGTTGGATAGGTATTTTAAAACCATTAGGGGTTTGCTAAGACGATTTTTCGATTCAGTGATTTGTTTGCGAAATATTCAACTTTAAAGTGCAGTTCATGAAAATCGAGCGCCCCCCCCCCTTCTAAAATCTAAACCGGTTGGTGGAAAAATTTGAAAAAATTCAGGATGGTAGTAAATATATCAAACTTTCAAGGAAAACTATAACGGCTAAGTTTGCTTGAGAATTATTAGTAGTTTAAGAGTAAATAGCAGCCTAAGGTATAAAATATACCTAAACTTCCATATAAAATACGAAATCCTTAGAAAAATATTACTTAATTTTTTCGTAAGGGTTACGGAACCCTATTTTGGGCGTGTCCGACACGCTCTTGGCCGGTTTTTTTAAAAACGTTTTTCAACAAAAAGACTTGTCAAGATTGTTTACCCTTTTCCTAATTTTAAATAGCGCTGACTTTAACATGGCGTATTGACATAGTTAAGGGAACTAACAGCTACCATAAGAATGAATTAAGGTTAAAGTAAGGCCAGCAAAGTAAGCGTGCTGTAACGGCAGTTGGCAAAGCGCCAGAACAGAACAGAAGCTATATAGTAGGTTGGCTTAGGTTAGAACTGCGAACACAACATCGCGCGAGCCGAGCGAGCGAAGCGAGCGTGCCGCGGCAGGGGCCGGCGAAGCGTCAGAATCTTACTGTGCTGCCAATAAATCGCTTTTATTATCCTTATGCAGTGTAATATTATGAGATATGTCTTTTTGCGTAGCAACTATTCGAACATATAAATATTATTCTAATCGATATTATGTGATGTTAATATTCTGCTTTACAAAATTATAAGAAATGATAATATGAGAAAAACTATATGCGAAAAGTAATTCGGTGATATGATGATTCTGCTCAAGGTTGTTATGAGAAACGAAATTATGTATGAGCTATGATTTTATGCAACATATTAGTGAACCGTATGAGATATACACATATTTATCCCGGAAAATTACATAGTAAACTCGAACCGTTAGATTCCTGACCCACCGTAGAACGTTCACGCAGTAGGTTGTCAAGCAATCTGATGTCACTATGACTTTTTCTACGAAAAGGTTCTACAGTGGGTCGCGGGATGGCGATACATAAATGAATTCTGCACAGACGGACTCAGACGGAGTCGTGGTAAAAGCTAAAAGTGAAACAAAATTTCAGTTATTTCTTAACTCAGAATATTTCAATTTTTAAAATCAGTTTTCAACAGTTCTGGAGAATAATTGCTCCCCTTCCATACCAACTATAACCAACGATTATTCGCAGTAGTTCCTTCCTCTACTTCTACTTATGCTTTTTGTCGACGTATACTTTTAATAGAGAGTACCTACAGAAGTGTTAAAAAAAATACCCACTAGGTACATCTCAATAAAATACTACTTTTATAGGCGCTCTTAAATTGGAAAAAGTGCGACATTGAATGAATAGTATGGTAACATTTAATGCCTTTTATTGAGCACTTTTCGAGACGGATTCCCTCAAGATGGCGAGGCTTAAAGGGAATTGATTCAATTCCCGCGCGGCCTGGCTAGCACTGGGGCAGTGGGGTTTGGGCGGGCCCTCACACCACACCACCTTTATCCTCTTCAAAGATACACATTTCTATGAAAATGGATGAAGTAGATTGTGTAGCAGCCTAGGTACTGTGAAAAGGTATGTAGGTAGGTACTGTATAGGTTACAAAATTGAGAGTTCTTTGTAATCTTTAATCTTGTGCTAGTTAATAGTAAGTATCTAATGTGTGGTATGTGGTACAGGGCTCTATCATTGTGATGTGAGATTTCGAAAACCTCTATTTGCCTTGACAAAAATTAAATCATAAAACCCATTTAATAAATATTGCAAACGCGAAAGTTACACTTACAAGTCTGTTTGTTTGTTACCTCTTCTCGTCTAAACAGCTGAACCGATTTAGATAAAATTCGATATACCAATAGTTTGAGTCCCGGGGATAGTTTTTATCACGGAAAATTGCACAATTCCCACGGTTTAGCGATAAACGATTTCTGTACGATGTCTGAATGTACCGTGAAACGTTTTCATTCATAATACATAAGTAATTAAATAATCTAACTTTTTTAACATTTTTTGGTCTAAACCCAATGAAAATTTAGTTCATTTCCTGCTTGAGAGCTGGATTTGGTATACGTCTTTAAAATTAGTTTAGCTTCAAGTTTCAATGTCAGTATCTAGTTGCTATATGATCGGATAAAAGCGTTTCTTAAGAGAAGTTTCCCTGCCGGCCGCGTGGCCGCGTTAGGTATTCGTTTGGGATATTGCTGTCTTTATCGCTCGTGATATAAGCGCTCGCAGCCGTCCCCCCCATGCTCCCCCATGCCTTCCGCAACGACGTCCGTAATTTATATCGAGATAGCAGTAGGCTTTTCAAGATTTCGGCGGTTGAATTTTGGGTTTCGTTGTCCTCATATTATATACGAAAAGTATAGCACAGAAATCAATGATATTTTACAATCAAGATATTCATTATATTTTATATTCCTGTGGTTTTTTCGATTTTGGTAAAAATGCTTTATTAGGCTGTAATTCTCGTGCAAAGTTAACATCTTTTTTTTGTCGACTTTTGAGCTCCTGTAATTCTGATATTACACATTTATATGAAAATCTGAAAAACCACAGGCATAGATAATTACATCTAGTGCATACTTACAAAATTTGATCTATTTCTGTTGCCTAGTTTTCAAATGAGACCGGGGCTATGGAGAATGGAACGAAGAAACTTCTCTTAAGTAGGTACTTGTACTATTACTTATTCTGTGTCTTAAGTTAGGTACGTAAGCAATAATGAAACGGGAAACGATAAAATAAACATTTAAACTTAAATGTTAAAAGTTGTCATTTTTGAGGTAAGGCAAAGAAAAATATTTCCAAAGCGGAACCCAAATGTTACCTACTCGTAGGTACTACACGTCTATTCTAAGTTCTAAGGAGCATTAGGAGGGTTAGGTAGGTAGGAGCCGTTGGAATATTTATGTAATAAGATGTGCATGCGTAAGTTTCTTGGCCTCGTGGTCGTTAACACCCCATACGGGTTCACAAAGGCTAGTCTTGCAATTTTGCTATAGTCGAGTTTCGGTCTTGAAATCTCCACCTCTCTCCTCCTCTTTTCTATGATATAAAATATCAAATCATGTAGGTATGGTACCTAATTAATTAAACAGTTCGTTTAATAATCTATCCTATCTTTGACATGTTTATAAAACCGGCTATAGAACGGTCAGACATGCCCAAGATAGGGTTCCGTAGCCGTTACGACTCCTCAAGAATTAAGAATCAATCAATCAAGAATTAAGTAAATTAGGACACCTCAAGAATTAAAGTCTCTGCAAATGCAGAATTCAAATGAAAAGCAATCTTTTGCAAAATGTGACGAGCAGATGTCAATCAAATCAATAGAGTCAATCTTTTATCCGCAGTGTGCAATATTAATTAGCATTCTTTTGTTATATTTCCATGTTGTTTTATCATTAAATAGGAACCTACCTGCCAAAGCAGGCAACTAGATAGGTGTGTGACCCTCAGGAACAAAGAGTCTCCAACTGGACAAATCTGTAATAATCTAGTTAGATAGGAATCGAAACAATGAATTTAGCAGGTATTCCAATATTTATAAAGAGTTACCAATTAGTTTCATGTCAAAATGTTTTATTTAGTCTTCTATACCTAGTAACGATTATATAGGTAGAGTCATTCACGATGACGCGTGCCGTGGTTGTTATTACAATGTCATTAATGTCTAATTTTGACAAAATCAGGCGTCTTCGTGGATGGCACTAGGTAAGGTATATTATCGTGTATGCACCGCCCTTATACCAACTCAAACACCCTAAAATAATTAATTTTGGCCGTATTAAGTAAAAAGGTTAATCGACCTTGAATTGAACTAAGTAGGAGCAAATAAAATTACCAGAAAATATGTATACATATATCGGAACACCAGGATTAATTACAAAAAAAAATCCGGACGCGCATTAATTGGTTCACTACGATTTAGTGATAGTAGAAAAAAAAATAAACATCTCCTAATACCAAACATCAATAAATTTATTTAAGTACACAAATACGAGTACTTGGCTGTTAATCTGATTATCAGACATTTTTTTTGGTGCTCTTTTTGTTTGATAAGTTATTTTATTTGGTCAGCCTGGTGTTCGAAAATGTTTTTGGTGGTCGTTTTATGTTCCCACTTTTTTTTAGGGTTTTTTTTGGATTCAGGATCCATTTGTGCCATGATCGTGTTAAGTACGGGTCTGATCGCAAGTTTAGGTAGGTACCTACGTCATCTTGTGAGGATTTCAAATCTGGAGTCGGCCTGCGTGGGAACTACAGCCACAGAATAACTAATAGTACCTACTTACAGCTCGACCCAAACGTTAATCATTAAATTAATATTATATAGGTAGGTACTCATACTAAATTAACTTAGGCTAATTTTGCGGGAAATCAGCAGTCCCCGCGGGATAGGGATAAACGAATTCTTCGCAGGTGAAGTCGCGGGCAACAGCTAGGTAGTACATAATTATATTTTACTTTTTAGTTGTCATTTTTGGCGGCGTTTTTTTGTCGGGGTTTTTTTTGGACGTTTTTTTATTTTTGCTGGCGTTTTTTTGTGTCGGGGGTTTTTTAAATTATAAATTTGTTTTTTTTATACATAATTTTTTTCTCATATACTTACATACATACATATGTATATTTTTTACTTTTCTTGTACTTAGTCGAAATGAAAAGCAGTGTTTAATAACTCGGGAAAAAGACCAATATCCCACTCGAAATATTGGCACATGCCAAGTTATCTCGTGTGATATTGGTTCTTTTCCTCCCTTGTTGAACAATCTACTATTCCCACGCGCTATACTGAAATGCACCCCTATCCACACGTCCATGTTATCAGATTTAGTGCGGTCACGTATAATCCTAAAATTCAGCCTGTCGGTTCATGTGCGCAGCTAATCTTTCTGATGGAATTTCGTACCGCACACTGGCTGTATACGCGGTATATAAAAGCTGTGAAGGTCCGTGTCAGCGTAGTGTAAAGCCGGCAGCGCAAGCTACGTAACGTGTGACCGCAGCGCGTACGAGCGATCGCACGGAACCAATCAAATCAATTAGGTACTTACCCAGTTTAATTTTTGTCGTAGGTACTTGTAAACTATCGGGTGAAGGTTGTGTTTTTGTTTTAAGTCTTGTTTTTGTGTCTTACATTTTATTAGAAGGTAAGTGGTGGCGATCTAGACTCCAGCAGGGAACTAAATAGTTTAAATTCGGTTTATGCCCAAAATGTCACATCGAAGTACTAAATTTTATCAACTGAGTTTTATGAGTAAAGGCTAAATTTTAATAAGCATTGCTTCTTAATTAGATTGCACTTGAAAAAAAAAACCATTTGAATTCGAATTAAACTTAACCTTAGATAGACAGAGAATATAATATAAGTAGTAATTTATTAAGTTGGAATGAAATTAACAAATTAGCTTTACTGATTGAAATCAATGCAAACCTATTACCTGTATAAAAAAAAAAACAAAGTTAGAGCTAAATTTTAGAATTTTTGATGTTTTCACTAAAATTATTTCGCGAATAATATATGATAATATATAAGGTACACTACGAGTACATGATCCAAAAAAAAAATATAGGAATCGAATAATATTAAAAGAAAAATATCTTTCATTTCTTGAAAAAGGCGATGGAAAAGTCTCTTAAACAAGTAAAAGTCACGTTCGTAAGCGATCTGCGACGGGGAAAGTGAAAAAAATCGTTCAAGTCTGCTAAATTAACGAGGATCTCGTTATCTCTATTTGCCATTTGTTTAGGATCAGCAAAAATATATTTTTCACTTCTCATGCTCTTAAAATGTTAATTTAGTCTCTGCATATCGGGACTAAAGCTCCTCATTAATCTCTAGGGGATTACAGTTTTTTTATGTACTTTGGAAATCCCTTAACAGCCAAAAACGGTGTTTGTGTATGGAGAAATATCGCCATTTTCAGTGATTGTATTGTATGACAGTGATGTATAGACAATTTTAAGGCGTAGAAATAACCTAAAAAGACAACTGTGCAAAAATATTTAAAAAACACGATTTAATTTCGTGAAACTTGGTGAAACACAAGTAGGTAATGATTACGAACATGAATTTATTTATTCAATTATATGAAGGATGAGTTAATTATTTATTATTAATAGTTTTGAAGTTTGAGTCTGTTCAGTCTGTTGTCTAAATATGCTAGCAATTAAAGCGTATTCTGTGGCGTCACCTAGTCACTACAAAAAAAAGAAAAGAAAAACTTTTGCTATTCGTATTGAGCGTAAGTTTTTAGGGTTCCGGAGCCAAAGTGGCAAAAACGGAACCCTTATAGTTTCGCCATGTCTGTCTGTCTGTCTGTCTGTCTGTCTGTCTGTCCGCCCGTCCGCGGCTTTGCTCAGGGACTATCAATGCTAGAAAGCTGTAATTTTTCACGAATATATATGTAAAGTATGCCGACAAAATGGTACAATAAAAAAATTTAAAAAAATTTTTTTAGGGTACCTCCGAGGCTCCGATAGACGGGACGTACTTTAGGGGTGATTTATTTTTTCTCATCCAATCCTACAGTGTGGGGTATCGTTGGACAGGTCTTTTAAAACCATTAGGAGGTTGCTCAAACGATTTTTCGATTCAGTGATATGTTTGCGAAATATTCTATTTTAAAGTGCAAACTTTCATGAAAATCGAGCGCCCTAACCTAACCCCCCCCCCTCTAAAATCTTAACCGGTAGGTGGAAAAATTTGAAAAAATTCAGGATGTAGTAAGTATATCAAACTTTCAAGGAAAACTGTAACGGCTAAGTTTGCTTGAGAATTATTAGTAATTTAAGAGTAAATAGCAGCCTAAGGTATAAAATATACCTACACTTGGAAGATTCGGTAAAAAAAAGGAAATCCTTAGAAAAATATTACTTAATTTTTTCGTAATGGCTACGGAACCCTATTTTGGGCGTGTCCGACACGCTCTTGGCCGGTTTTTTTAAAAGTAATATTATAATTTTTAATAGAACGTCGTTTTTTTCCTCGCATTCAAAGTGAAAAGTAGTGTTTAACGCGAGACTAAACAACCACTGACACTCGATGTAATAGCCACCTTTGCTCTGCCCGGGTAGCTAAACATCTCGTGTCATTATGGCTTGTTTCAGTCCCTTGTTAAAAACCAAGCCCCCTCACCTCTGCCCTGACTACTAACTAATACTACAACTCGTTTTAAAAAGTACGGCTTGGCCGTTTCATAGATCTTTTCATGTCAAGTCAATATTAAAGACAAAAACTATTTTTTTTAGCATATCGGCCAGATAGTTCGATGGACTTACTCGTAGATATTAAAGGTACGATACCTAGAAAATTATGTTACAGGTCTTCAATGTATTTATGACATGCATTAGATGTCTATTAATCTTTATATTATGGTAATAGTAATACTATTATAAGAAGGTCGTTTTTTTGTTCCCTTTCAAAAATGTCATTAAACTGGTCTGTGACACGACACGACTATATATACCTAGGTACTGTGCACACTGTCAACTAACAACCTTGACCGAAACATTGAGAATATTGAGATCACGTTAGTGCAGTCGTTCCCAAACTTTAGCAAAACACCGAGCACAAGAGGCTAATCATATATTGCGATAACAGTTTCGACTCTCTAAACACTTAGCGATTTAAATCAATTTTATAAAATTTACAAATAATTCAGTTCAAAATTAAGTAGAAAACGAATTAAACCGCCGAAAAAAGTGAAAAGCAAAAAATAATAAGCCTTTTTCATTTAACCTTAATCTAGGTTCCAGTTTGAACTTCCACTAATGCTCGATTTTAATGAAAATTTGCATTTTAAAAGACCTATCCAACGATGCCCCACACTATAGGGTTGGATGAGAAAAAAAAAATCACCCCCACTTACGTCTATGGGAGGTACCTACACCATTAAAAATGATTTTTTTTTTTTAAATTTTATTGTACCATTTTATCGGCATTTTACATATATATCCGTGCAAAATTACACCTTTCTAGCATTGATAGTCCCTGAGCAAAGCCGCGGACGGACGGACAGACAGACAGACATGGCGAAACTATAAGGGTTCCGTTTTTGCCATTTTGGCTTCGGGACCCTAAAAAAGCTACTTTGTCTCACGGAGTGCGCAAAATGGGATTTTGCTCACTGATTTTTCATAGCAAAACCTGCCTGTTTGAGCTGCTGAGGTGAAAATACTTATTTCATCACTTCAGTACCCTTTCGAAACTACTCTACTTGGTGCGGTATTTGTGATAACTCATTGCTGCATAAACTTGTTTACATGAATGGAAACGAGTTGTTTTCGTATCGGTAGCCAATTTTAGATATTTTTTTTTGCAATTAAGTGTACATTTTTTATCGTCAAGAGGAAACGAAGAAATTATCATATTATGAGGAAAACTCACATACTGACAATACCTACTCTTAGTGATATCATCTTCAGTAGTCATTTTAATACTTAGGAACTTAGGTACTGGTTGGTTGTTATAGATAAGATAACGTAACGTAAAAATAAAAAGAGCTCAAGTTAAAAAACAATTAAATATTTGATCTAGCATCGGAGATACATTATCACAATCAATCACATATGACAATACATTGAAGATAGCGGATAGATTAAATATGTTCATATATTGCCACTTACTCCTCCGCTATTGGAGTAATGCAAGCTGCGCTGGGGTTTTACCTTTTCAACGTCACAAATATAATATTAAAGAAAACGCTTGAGGATAAAACCAAAGCGATGACGCACACGGTAGAACGGTAAAATAAAGGTAGGTCGCTGTCATTAGCTAATCGAAACGAGGGAATACCCTGTCTTGATACACAAATGTCACACTACCAACTTCCTGCAATTAAGATTATTAATTAAAAGCAGCCCAAGTGCTAAACGGGATCGCACACTTAGGGTTCGTGATACAGCCATCCAAATAAATGGTCTATCAATTTTTAAACACCTGCATATGAAATTAATATGCCGCAAAAGTCGAATATTTGAGTTGACAAACACATCGATATTATTGTTTTATAACATGCAAACTATAATCACTTTTAGTGACAGACATGTATATTTGGCTGATAGTATGTACCAACCTACCGATATAACAAAAGCAATAGTACATTGTGTCTTAAGGGCGGTAAATAAGGAATTACGAACGAGAGTCTATTAGAAGCCCGAAGTCGAAGACTGAGGGCTTTAATGAGTCGATGTTCGTAATTCTAGTACCGCCCGTGCGACATACAATGTTTTTCATCACATTTGCGAGTATAATTTTATATTTGTAAAAGAAAAATATAATTGTTCCAAATATTGGCGATACCTTAGGCTGCGCTCTTGGCAGCGCCGCCCTACCCCTGCCTCAGCATGTGCCTGAACCGCGTGTGCATGTGGTCCTGCTGCTGCACCATGCGCAGCAGCGCGCGCAGCGCCATCAGTACGGGCACTGACTCATTTACCGACCTTGGGCTTCATGACAAGACAATTTGTACGCGCAGTGACTCATTTACCGACCACGGGTTTCATGACAAGCACATTAAGGTCGAGGGTTTTATTTACGGGGTTGCAATCAAGGTAGCCTTCATGTTTTAACAATGTTTACAAGCAAGTGTGATGAAATAGTACATTGTGTCTTAAGGGCGGTAAACAAGGAATTACGAACGAGAGTCTATTAGAAGCCCGAAGTCGAAGACTGAGGGCTATAATGAGTCGATGTTCGTAATTCTAGTACCGCCCGTGCGACATACAATGTTTTTCATCACATTTGCGAGTAAAATTGTATATTTGCAAAAGAAAAACTAATATTTTTTCAAAAATTGCCGATACCGCTGACTACGCTCTTGGCAGCGCTAGCTCCGCGCCGCCCCACCCCACGCAGCATGTGCCCGACGTGCGCGCGCCGCGCTCCTGCAGGCGCTGCAGCTGCAGCACGCCATGCAGTAACAAACTCATTAAATTAATAAAATCAAAAAACCCGACTGCCAAAACTAAAAGGAAGAAAATAGGCCTATAATATTTTTCACCTATGATGAATTCTGTGACGTTTCGAGTTTGAAAGTTTTAGAGATGTACCATTCATCGAGTGAACTATCGATTTTTCTACGAGTTATTAGTGCCTATTTTTGGAGAAGTTGCATTATATTTAAAAAATAATATTTTCCAGTTTTCCGCCCACAGGGACACCGTTTAATCGTTCTCGCTCAAAATAATCCCTCAAACCCTTTTATTTTAATTAAACATGGATCTCCGAAAAGTAACGCCTGAACACATACAGTGTAATACATTTTATTTAAATAAATCGTACGTAGGCATACTTTGTTAGCGACGTTCAATCGCTGAATAACTAGTAAGTAAACTCACTAAGTGAAGTAGCTAATAGAATCCACAATTTAATATTTGACCTTAATTAATGCAATAAAGAAACAATCGCGTAAAAGATACTTAGTGAAAACATTTTATTTTTGTGGCGGATCGCGTGCATCCCTCGCCTTGGTCTTAATCTACTAAATCCGTAATAATCCGTGATGATGACGATTAATAAATGCCGAGAATCTGTAACGTTTCGGTTAGATAAAATTTCAATTCAATTCAATATTGCTCTGAGGCATTTCTATTTAAATCGATTTGACATTGAGCTACGATGTAATTGTGTCTCATGAAATATTGGTGGTGCTATTAAATTCATAGAACGCTGGACAGATAATTATAAAACGGATATAATGTACCCAGCAGCAGAGCTACTACGAAACTCGAAACTCGTTCGTGTCGTGCGGTCCCTTTGTCACTTACACTATTTAATACGAGAGCGAGAGGGACCGCACGACACGAACTTCGAGTTTGGAGTTTCGTAGTAGCCTTTCTGTTATAGGGAACAGAAACGGTTGCGAACGCCACGCATCGACGACGACGACGACGGAAATTTAGTTAGAATAGTTAGCTTTTGTCATAGATAAGTAATTATAAGTAACTCTGTAGCGTTAAAGTTTTAGTCACAGCCTAATCAGCAGGTGGTAGGACCTTGTGCAAGGTCCGCCCGGATTGCTACCACTATCTTGCTCGCTAATCCTGCCGTGAAGCAGCAGTGCTTGCACTGTTGTGTTAACTTGTATTTCGGCGTGGAGAGTAAGACAGCCGGTAGGACATTACTAGCACTTGAGGTATCCCATCTTAGGCCTCTAGGTTGGCAACGCATCTGCAATACCTCTGGTGTTGCAGATGTTTATGGGCGGTGGTGATACCAGTAGAATAAAAAAAACATTGTTATGCGGAATAAATTGCTTATGTATCTTTCATGTGAATACCTACGTAAAAGGCTTTGAACAGTCACTTTGCCAAGGTAGGTGTCGAATTGTAAATCAATGCCTACAGGTAAAACATGTATCATGAAAGTGATATTTTAATTCGCTATCTATGTCTAGCAGATATAAATATTGCCTTGTAATACATAGATAACGATTAAACTTAAAATAAAAACCGGTTAAGTGTATGTCGGTCGGGCCACGCAGTGTAAGCACAGAGCAAGTAATAATACTACGTGTAAGGTTATATACTAAGATGCGGGAAAAATTCAACATTAAATTTGGATCGGCTAGAACTCGTTAACTTAGTCTACTTAGCTATGATAGTTTTCTTTTTTAACTAGTTATGCATATAATATGTCCTACAGCAATGGTGAACCCAGACGAGCGTAATTTTTGAGTCGTGAGCCGCGTATTTTCGGTCGCGTAATTTCTGCTGCATTCGGTACCCTTAGTGTAAGTTTTCGGTTACAAAAAAATACATCTCGATCGCGTTCGTGTTAAAATCTCAATTTGTATGGAAACACGAACATCGCAAACGTTCCGCTAGAGGCGCTGTTCGTGTTTCCATACAAATTGAGATTTTAACGCGAACGCGATCGAGACGTATTTTGTAACCGAAAACTTACACTAAGGGTACGGTTCAAACAAAAGTCCAATTTGTGCCACACGGCGGCTGAACATGAGTTGTACACATCGTATGAAACGAAAATTACGCTCGTCTGGCTGCACCCTTAAAAAAATTACAGCCAACGATTTAACTTGTTTCGGGGCACATACGAGTACTAGTAGGTACACACACGGTACACACACTTCCCTAACAAATAATTAGCGCTTTAAAGTTTAATATTTTACAAACAGATCCCTAAATCGAAAAATAGTCTTGGAAAACGGCTAATGGAATATTGTTTTTATAGTGTAAAAGAATTTTTTAATCTTGAAATGACATAAGATTATAATGAAAAAGTATCAAAACAAAATAATTTATTTTTAAGCAATAAGTGAATGTTGTCTAAATCAAGTCATAACCTAATATGTAGACCCAAAACAAATGATTTCGAATGGAACATATTTACAGTTCATCATAATTTCTGAGTGTACGGAAATACAATTGGTCGTTTTTTTCCCGGCATAGTCAATTTTCGATGATATTCAGAATAGTCAATTTTCCTTTGATGTTGCAAATTGTAATTTTTCTGCTTTGACCTATAATTTTGAGTTGTCCAAAATGACAAATGACAATAAATCCACTTTACGTGTGGAGGTAACCTATTTTACAAGCTTTTATTTAAATTCACCTGTCCCGTTGTCTGTCTGTCTGTAATCAAATCTTGCAATGCTTGCTTGGTTGGATTGACTTGAAATTTGGTATGCTTAAATGTAAATTGCGTGACAATACCTACAATAATCTGGTAGTGACATCCTGGTAGTCCGGCCAGGAACGTCTCCACAGGACGGAACTCTTCAACGGTTAATGGCATCGACTTGAAATTTGGTATGCAAATGTAGTTTGGGTGACAATAAAAGTAGGTACAGTCAACAAAAAGTACAGTCAGCAAAAAAAAAGCTTTTATTACAAAAACAATTTTTACCAAAAGCTTTTTTCAATAATTAGGTAGGTACATACTATATACTTTTAAATTAAAACTATGTACCTACACAAAAATATCTCAAGACTTAAAATGCTTACACAAATTAAAAATAACAATAATAAATAAACCTACAACTAAAACAAATTGCTTAAAGTACCCCCCTTAGGCAATGTAGGTACCGAAGATGCTGGCAGCATTTCCTCTTTGAATAGCTAAGCTAATTCTTTGTCCGAGGAAGCTGCCAGATCTTTTAATAATACGTCTTTATGTCTGTGTGTACGTCATCCGTTTTGTTGTCAAATATGTATGTATAAGAATGAACTCGTGAATCATGTGGTGCTTAAATTGTGATAGTTAGGTCTGGTCTGTCTGTATGTCGATTATATTATGGAGGTAAAGGAGGGCGGGTCTGCATGACAATATATTATGTCACACAGACGCGGCTGACACGCATGTGTCTGCATGCGCATCTGAAGATTTGAAACAAAATTCATTAACTTTACGTGTAAAAACTACGATGTAATGTAAAATTATAAAACAATCGATTGTTTGAAAGCCTACTGCGAACCAGCGTTCGCGAGGTCTGCGCATAACCTCGCACCACTTGCTCGCCGCGCGGCGTTGCGCAAGCGCCGCCGCCGTTCTCTCGACATTGAACAAGGACCACCAATTTAAATGAACTTTCTGACCTAGGCTAATTCTAAGGTCTACAATTAGTTTATTTTTGCACACGCATTACTTCATATCCGGTAGAAGAAAGCGAAAAAAGGTAGAAAATAAAGCCATTTACATTTTAGTCAAAATTAATACATTGTAATCATTTTTTATGTATATATTTTTTATGTAGTGTATTGCTGCATTGTTTCTATTCATTTAGGTAACGTTTACCAGGAGTTAATAAAATATGATAGGTACAATATGCTATAAATTAATTAATATTAAATCCTTTGAAACCAATAAGCCAAAGAAACTCAAATTTAAGGTTTATGTTTTGCAGCTAATTAAGTAAATTCTACGTGAACACGGATTTTAAAATGATTTTCAATTCTAGGTCACAACTCACAACACCATAACATGACGCAACAGGACACAACAATTAAATTTGGTTTGTCGACATTTTATAGAAGTTTATTTATTTGCTTATTCGAAATATTATTTGTTTTTCTAATCTTTATATGTTCTGTTAGAGAACTTGAGTAACATCTCTATATTTAATTTTTCAATAAATTTCTAATTACTTGATCTTATCTTTTTCGGCATTGAATACTACTTTTTAATATAAATAAGTACATCATATAGTCTTCTCTAGCTAGATATGCGAATCTTGAGTACTTACTTTTGTATGAGTTGCATTATGTTGTAGAATTACCTATCCTTAAGTATGTGTCTGATCATAATAGTTATTAATCTTTTGATTATGAAGCTACTAGCTTCTTCCCGCGGCTTCGCTTGCGCAGAATTGGTAGTTAACTTAAACCTTTTTTGATCCCACATAGGTATGAACCATAAATTATTTCGGGACATAAAAGTAGTAGGTACCTATGTTAATCCAGGGTATATATTACCTGTATGCCACATTTCATGAAAATCCGTTCAGTAGCTTTTGCGTGAAAGAGTAACAAACATCCAAACAAACAAACATCCATTCATACAAACTTTCGCGTTTATAATATTAGTAATCTTAGCAGTGATGGACCATGGCATGTTTTACTTTTATTTGGATGCATGCGCTGTAAGAGTGGGTTCAAAATAAATTACGCCAATTTTCTTGCATTCAGTAAAAGAGGAAGCAAATCACTCGTCTCTTCTGTCGTAAATTAGATTGGAGCTGCCTTTTAGACAGGAGGTGGCGCTGCAATTGTTGTAACTAATAGCAATTTCACCCGATCATATACCTAACACAGAAAACGTGTGCGACCTTAATTAAATCTCAATGATTTTATTGGGTCGAACACACTTGAAAAATATTATATTACATCCCGTACTATGTTTATACGTACAAAAGTACCTATATAAAATTCAATGAAGTTGTTCGTGGGTGATGATCACAGATCCAGAAAGTTGATATATGTTGTGTTATGATGGCTAATTCTATGCAATGTTTGGTCAGAAGTCAGAATCATTTAAAAGTATCGTGTAGGTACTTAATTATAACCAAATATGTCAATGCATTTTTCAGAAACCATGGAAGCGGGTGACTTCAAAGATTTCGCTAAGGCGATGACGGACTACATCGCGGAGTATTTAGAAAACATAAGAGACAGGTTAGTTTTTATGACATTGTAGTAGTAGGTAACTTAGTAATTATTATCTTTTTGCATTTCGGTCAGAAAAAATTTAAGTAAGGATATTCACTGCCATATATCTTTTACAAAGAGAGCGCAAATTAAAAAAAAGGTTACACGCCAAGCGATTAATTTACTCCTTCGCCCGCCTAGAACAAGTTACGGTAAAAAAGCTTCTTATATGAAGGAGCACAGTTTTATAATAAATTTCCAAGAGATGTTAAAGAGACTAAATCGCATATACTTTTTAAAAAAGCGCTTAAACGACACATTTTGAAGGTTTCCTTATTGGATTGAATGAGTAATATGGTACATATTTGAGTAACTTAATAATAATAATGTCATATTGAGAAAATAATAATAATAATGCGGCTGTTATTAAAGTTGTTAGTAAACGGCAGTTAATTTTGTTTAACTGGCCCTATCGGTTACTATGCTCATTGCTGGAAGCGCATCGATATTCTCACGATATATTTGTTGTGTTACGCCAATCTACCCTCATGTGTTTTTGTGTACTTTTAGTTTTATATACTTTGTTTTTAACGTAAAATATAGTTAAAGTATCCCTCCCTTTTTGTATATTTATATCAAGGTTAAAAATGTATTTCTCTGTAAGCGATTTTGTAAAAATCTTTTGAGAAAATATCTTATACCATAAACCATTTTTAACGCCTTCAAAAAAAGGAGAGGGTTATCAATTCGGTTTCATTTAATGTTTATAACCTCAGAACTCCATCATTTATGAAACGATGTTTTTTTTTCATTAGAATGGGAATAGGTACTTCTAATTAAAACAATATCGTACCTAACTGTTAATAGTAGGTGCCTCAGTACGAGCCGGCAAGAGTGGAGTTGTCCTTTCTCAAAGGCAAAGCAACGCATCCGTAACTCAAGTTATGTTATGGCTGTCCTTGGACGGCGGTGATTGTTTTCTATTAGTTGTCCCACCTGCTCGTTTTCCCCTATCATGTAAAAAAACATTAACTTATGTTATTACTAGCTTTTGCCCGCGGCTTCGCCCGCGTGGAATTCGTTATCGCGCGCTGTTCCCTCGGGAACTGTGCATTTTCCGGGATAAGAAGTGGCCTATGTCACTCTCTGGCCCATAAACTATCTCTACCTACCTACTTATGCCAAATATCACGTCGATCCGTCGCTCCGTTTTGACGTGAAAGACGGACAAACATACAAAACAAACACACACACTTTCGCATTTATAATATTAGTATGAATGTTGCATTCTATAGGTTTTTAATCTCCCGAAACATGTCGAGCTAAACTCGATTTAAGACATGAGTTATCCGGATTTATTTCATTAAATATGGAGTCTCACGGTAGTTACATGTTCAAAGTTGCATTCTATATTTTAGACAAGTGGTCCCTTCAGTGAAGCCGGGGTACCTTCGGCCGCTAGTCCCAGAGCAGGCGCCGCAGCAGGCCGAGCCGTGGACGGCCGTGATGGCGGACATCGAACGAGTAGTCATGACGGGAGTAACCCATTGGCACTCCCCTCGGTTCCACGCCTACTTCCCGACGGCCAACTCTTACCCCGCCATCGTAGCAGATATGCTCAGCGGGGCTATCGCCTGCATCGGATTCACTTGGGTGCGATATTTCATTACACGACATTTTAATTTGCCATTGTTCTTTTATCCTATTCTATTTCATTAGCGAAGCACTTTGATCAGTTGATGCTATAGATTGAATAACTTTTGCAGGTAACTTTGCCAGCTATCGCATAGAATTCATGTTTATCTCACAGCACAGACAATAAGAACAGATGAGAAAAATTTACCAAGAAAGATAACAATGAAGTAGCACAGTGATTATGATTACAGAAAGGTTACCTAGACATTCAATTTTAATTCTAATTTTAAAGTTATTGCTCAATAATTAATCATTCTTTAAAGTGGCTCGATATTTTATAAAATCAATGCCAGTGTCAAGTTCAATCAAGAAATGCGAACAAGGAAAACCGGTCCCGTTCTTCCGATAATAATATTACCTTTATCGTTTCGCTTGCTTACTGTTACCAGTTACCACATACAATCATACAATGGTCAGTATTTATGTCAATCAGTGACATTGTTAAACGACGCCGATGGCACAAGGTCATTCATACTTCTCTTTTTATGGAGTTTACTTGTTTTTTCATAAAAATTAGCTAAAAGCAGGCTAAAAGCAACCGAAACGTCTTCGTCTATCGTCGAGCTTTTACAGAAAAGTGTACATGAAATCAAGTTCAGAAATTAGGCAGACAAGTACGGATTTTTCATCGATAAATAGGTAGATACAATTGATCGTAAAAACATGACAGTAATTTTTTTTAATTCTTATAAACAACTTGCTTATACTGCCGTCCACTTCAAGTGATGGAAGTCAAGAACCTATATCAGAAAATGAACCAATATCAGAAAATATGAAACCTTCTATTTCACGTCAAGGTACTGTAAATTATGACTTTTAATTTTTTAATTTACTCCAAAATCAATCTGAACAGCATGTTGAGAACCACTGCATACATAAAAATAACAAAATTCAATTTTGTAAAAACCGTCCCACTGTAACGAGTCTCAACACATGCTAACACTTGTAAACACAGTTACGAAACTTTGTCTTGAGTTTTATACTTTTTCATTTAATTTTACTTAATTACCTACCTAAGTATCAGTTTTCCAGAATAAGCTTTTGTTAAATTAATATAAACTATACTAATAAAACATTTTACATTGTTCGAAAATACGATTTTCACCGTTGTTGTTTTCCATATTACGAGATTGTATTGAAGACGACAACAATAGCAGAAAAAAATTCAATTGAATTTTATAAAATTATGAGGGCGCACCGGTGAATTCGTTTAAGTGACATCAAATTGCACGATCAATTTCATTTCGCAGTGTATTTCCGTTCGATTAAGAAGTAAATATCACAATATTATTTCCGATGGTGGCGAAGATTTAATGACGACACACTTGCGACACATCCATGAAAAAGAAATACGAAACACCAACAAATTTAAACAATAATAAAAATAACAATTACAATGAGCGGTACCAATAGAACGACGAATGAATTAATGAATGAATACGCGTTAGAAATGAAAACAAATAAGTTGCGATGTGTCGACATTGCGACAGCTGTGTGACTGAAATTTGTTACGATTATTCCCCACTTTTCGAAACGGCGCCGAAACGTGGGTTTTGCACGACAACGTAACGTTACGGAACAATGTTACAAAAATCCATCCGTTACGACACAATAAGTGTTGACTTATGTCGTAACCGCTACTTGATATGGCTTTATGGGGTAACAGTTCAGAAAATCAAAGTATGTATCACACACTGCCAATCAAATGGTTATTTGAATGAATGGTAGCATTATATGCATTTACACCTACCTAACAACATAGGTAGCGCCATCTGACATAACAAAGCATGAATAAATACCTGATATATACGACTCTATTTCTAGGGCCGGTAGGACATGTCAGATATTTTTGCACGCTCCGCTGTGGCAGATAGCAGGTGACTGTACCTAAGTTAAACGAAAATGTTAATCGAGTCTTCATAAAAATGTTCTTCGCAGATTTGGAGCTACAAAGCTAGCTACGCTCACGCTCATTATGTAGAAAATGTCACGGTGTCTCGCTTACCTTGCAGATCGCCAGTCCGGCGTGCACTGAGCTGGAGGTTGTGATGCTGGACTGGCTGGGCCAGATGCTCGGTCTCCCGGAGTGCTTCCTAGCTCGCTCGGGCGGCGAGGCTGGCGGCGTCATCCAAGGCACCGCCAGCGAAGCCACTCTCGTGGCTCTGCTCGGGGCCAAGTCCCGCGTGATGAAGAGAGTTCGGGAGCAACATCCCGAATGGACAGACTTCGAAATCACTTCAAAACTTGTGGGATACTGCAATAGTAAGTACAAATATATCTGATATACTCGTAGGTCGGTACTAAGTAATTGGTTTTATTAGCGGTCCGTCATTAACCCATTGGGAGCCCTGGGCACGTTAGGATAGTGGCGCCCTAAACTCTTGGTTCCCAAAGTATTTTTTTATAATCACGAGGTGGCTATCGTTCGCGACGCGAGGCCCTGAAAATCAATTAAAATTTAAAAACTGAATCTTAAGTTTTATGATTTAAATTCGGGTTTCGTTCCGCGTAGGTACCTTGATTTTAGAGAAGCTCAATATTTCGACACAGTAAACTCGAATTTAAATCATAAAATTAGTAATGACGGCGATAGTCTAAAATATTAAATGTGACAGGTACCAACGTACCAAGGTACTGTTTCTTAGGAGGAGTCATGATTGCAGAAAATCGCACCCTGTTTATAGTTTTACCCGATGGTCATACCACTCGAAAAACGCAAAACATGGTACGAGAGTTTGCCCGTTTAATTTATCCTAACGTGATTAAATGTTTTTTTTTTTTCAGAACAAGCCCATTCATCAGTAGAGCGTGCTGGGCTCTTAGGTGGCGTGAAGCTTCGTACGCTGCAACCGAATAACAAGAGGTGCCTCACTGCAGATATCTTGCGCGAAGCTATGGAGGAAGATAAACGCAACGGACTTATACCCTTTTACGTAAGTTAATTTTATTATATGTATAAAAAATAATCGACGAGACGGGTGGAATGATGAAAAGCTATCATACTTTCAAGCTATCATGAATAGCTACACATAGGTAGGTATACACTACCCGGAGGAAGTGGATTACGTATATGTTCACTCCATGCGTGACCAAAAGGATCAAAGTTGTATTAACGAAAGGTGTGTGTTGCTTTGTTAACATAAGTATTTATCTTGAGTACCGGCGCGTATGACTGATGAAAAAAAAGTTATCAAACTCCATCCATGAATCGTAATTTTAACAATTTTCAGGTGGTAGCAACTCTGGGGACGACGTCATCTTGTACTTTCGACGCTCTGGACGAGATTGGGGACCTGTGCATGGCCGATGACAACGTGTGGATCCACGTGGATGCAGCCTATGCTGGATCTGCATTTATCTGTCCCGAGTACCGCTATCTGATGAAGGGCATCGAGAAAGCAGATTCATTCAACTTTAACCCGCACAAATGGCTGCTAGTTAACTTTGATTGCTCCGCCATGTGGCTCAAGGAACCTAGATGGATAGTGGACGCGTTCAACGTGGACCCTCTCTACCTAAAACACGATCAGCAAGGTTCTGCCCCGGATTACCGCCATTGGCAGATTCCGTTGGGACGTCGTTTCAGAGCTCTCAAGCTGTGGTTTGTGTTAAGGCTGTACGGCGTAGAGAACCTTCAGAAATATATTAGGAAGCACATTGCACTAGCTCATCTTTTTGAAAAACTTTGTCTTGAAGATGAGCGATTTGAAATTTATGAAGAAGTCACGATGGGACTCGTCTGTTTCAAGTTAAAAGAAAGTAATGAAGTCAATGAGGCCCTGCTGCGAACGATTAATGGTCGTGGCAAGATTCATCTTGTTCCTTCCAAGATTGATGAGGTGTATTTCCTGAGACTCGCAATATGTTCGCGTTTCACTGAAGATAAAGATATCCAGGAATCGTGGGAGGAGATTCAAGCTTCTGCTAATGAAGTATTGAAGAGCCTAAAGAAGTAACTGTTTCACGAACTTTGAACGAAAAACAAAATTTTGATTGGGTTCTTCAAACTTAACATCAGGTCCAATCACATACCAGCGTAACCTAATAGGTATTCAGATAAGTAAGCAGTTTGCTACAAAGGAACCCAACTAAGAGGTTTCAGAACTATTGTGTTTGTTGAAGTTAAATTATATGAGACGTAACAATAATTTAGATGCTAATTCCGACCGAGAACTGCATGAGACGAAGTTTAAATCTGACTTCGAAAGAACGGGACCATAAAGAATTACAAGGGACGGATAATTTATTTATTTTTTTGAAGCTATAATGAAAATGAATCACGCATTTTGTAATATATTTATACCAAATATAATATTTACTTGTATAAATTCGACACATATTTAAGAGTAGAAATATGTCATATTCATATCCTACTATAAACGATAGTTGGTAAAATTTAAATTTACCCACTAAATGTTATGAAATACGTAAACAGCTGATTAACGGGCTGTTTCACCATCCATTGCTTAGTGTTAACTGGCGGTTAGGTGTGATGCCGTCTCTATTTGTTTTGTTCGAATAGACGGAGATGGCATCTGATTTAACCGTCGGTTAACGCTAATCAATGGATGGTGGCCCCTAAGTGTAAAATAACTACCTATTTACTTAGTAGGATGTTACGATGATTTTTGAAGACAAAGTTTTTAAATAAGAACGCGATTTTTATTAGTGTAGATACTTTTGTATTTGTTATGTAGGTAGGTAGTTAGGATATAATTATGAAAATACTTCTGATCTGAAGTAACTGGTTTTAACCTCGTTTTTTAAGCGCTAACTTAACCTTCGTTTGTCTCAATCTGTCACTTTAACGGTAGGTAAATTAGCCTTCATTTGTCAATGTTTATATCACTTGGTTTTTTTTTTGTCGCCCATCTAAATACACCTTGTGATGATCAACCAATACAATATGATTACCTACAGACTCGTACAAAAAATTACTATTATACATATATACTCGTACACCTACGTCTTTCCTAATCTCTAAATTTTAAGACCACATCTAAAACTACCTAAGTACATTGATGTACCACTGTATCCCTGCATGTAGATTATAAGGATATAATATGACGATAAAGATAAATTATATTGACTGTGTGTTATAATTTTGAATAAAAATAATATAATATTCATTATTTACTGTCACGTAAGCGATTAGTAGGTAATTAGGTACTTAGGCGATATTGATAATTAAATCATCATGATGAAATTTAGACTATTATTACATAACCAATAGGTACCCTTTTAATCTTCTATTACCTACTACAAAGTACAAACTAGGTAAGTGTTTTTTAATCTGTGCGCGTCGCGACCCCCAGGGGTCGCGGATGCCCCTTAAGGGGGTCGCAGTATCTTTAAAATACTCTCACTGTTATTGTGTATGATTATTGATTATTCAGTTTGTATTGTTCCTAATATCAACGTAAAATAATACAAAGGCGGAAAATCAGCATAGTCCCCGCGGGATAGGGATAAACGAATTCTTCGCAGATGATGTCGCGGGCAACAGCTAGGTAGTGCATAATTATTTTTTACTTCTTAGTTGCCTTTTTTGTTGGCGTTTTTTTTTCGGGCGTTTTTTTATTTTTGCTGGCGTATTTTAGTGTCCGGGGTTTTTTAAATTTTTTATTTCATGTTTTTTAAACTGGTATATTATTCTTTTAAAAGTGTACTAGTGTTGGATATCCTGGCTGGAGCATCAGCTCGTCGTGTTGCCACCACTGCATTGTATGTAGAATCAATTACTGATCAAATCGAATCCAAACACGACATATGTGCTATTATTTTTATAGAGTGTACTAGTGTGCTGGATATCCTGGCTGCAGCATGAGCTCATCTTGTTGCCACCATTGCATTGTATGTAGAATCAAATACTGATCAAAACGAATCCAAACACGATATATCTCTGCTATAGTTTTATCAAGAGTGTACCTACTAGTGTTCTGGATATCCTGGCTGCAGCATCAGACCGAGAATTTCATAATCTTGCATAGTTATATAGCATACATGGGTGTTTAAAATTTTAGCTCCCAAATATGTTTGAAAGTAAAGTAAATACCCATTATGCGTCTAAGATTCCTATCGCAGCCAACAAAAGAGCTGATGATCTTGAAACGGCTGAACCGATTTTGATAAAACATGTCTAAGATCTATCGCTAGAAACCAGCTCTCAAATAAAAAAAAACCGCATTCAAATCGGTCCAGCCGTTTAAGAGCTACGGTGCCACAGACAGACACACAGACATACAGACACACATAGCGATCAAACTTTATAACACCCCTCTTTTTGCGTCGGGGGTTAAATAGAGTTTAGGCTACACGAGACCGATACTAAAATAATGTGCCTCCATCGGAGCAATCGGATACAGAGAGTGAGTGACAGATAGTTCGAGATAGAAAATACCTAACATCGAAGGCTAAGACGGGAGCTACGCCTTAGCCTTCTGAACCTAAACTATCCAACTATCCGAGTCACTTCTGCCCTGAAGCGCCTTGCTCGCTCGCTTCGCTCGCTCGCTGTCAGCGAGGCACCAGCTGGGGTGTATCAAAGGGGAGCCCCAGGACTTAAAATAAATGTCATCGACGGGATGTCCTTAATTGTGACACCTACTTTTGGTACCTCGCTGGCAGCGAGCGAGCGAAGCGAGCGAGGAAGACGTTTCAGAGCAGAAACGACTTGGATAGTTTAGGTTCAGAGGTTGGATGTTAGGTATTCTTTGTAACAGCACAGAAAATGAAAATGTCAATCTACCCCCGCTTGGAAAAGTCAGAATGTTGTCATTTAAAAATAGATACAGCAGACTTTGGTGTAACGATGGTTTCGGTATTGTGATTTTCGATATATTGATTGTCGATTATTTTATTTGTAGGGATTATGACTGTTCGGCATTATGATTTTTCGGCCTTTCGGGTGTAGGTATTTTGATCTTCGGGATTGTAGTCTTCGGGTTTTTGGCATTCGGTCAAATGTATTTTCGGGATTTCAAACTTTCGGCCATATATCCATTCGACGTTTTAATATTCGGCCTTCCGTCTATAGGTCTTGTGAAATTCGGTCTTTCGTTTTTCGGTATTTCATACATACCCGTATTAGTCATACTTGTTAGAGACAAAATGCTGCACTTCGTGATGAAAGCAAGCAGCTTTGCACAGTGATAGTACAGGCTAAACTGAGTGATTTGACCCGCAGCAGCAGAAGTTTCACCCCTTGGGAACAGAGATGGCGCCACTTCTTTAAAAAATATTTCAAAAAATTCTACAAGCTAAACTAATAGACCAATTTCAATGTTTTATATCTCAAATGAGAGCCTATTATATACGTTACTTATAAAAAAATACAAAAAAAAAATATTTACTAAAAGCTTTTGGCAAAAAACGCCATCTTAAGTTTTTTTTTCTTACCTGATTCGTAGTTTTTACTTGATTGCTTAAAAACAGTATGCAACATGAATGGTTTAATGCATATACATATTACTGAGAACATAACGAGTATTTAAAAAAAAGAAACCGACACCGATACCTATCATATTTCACGAAATATGAAAGTTTAAATGTGAGCACAAATTGCTTTAAAAAATATTTCAAAAAATTCTACAAGCTAAACTAATAAACCGATTTCAATGTTTAATATCCCAAATTAATAGATATGCATTAAACCATTCACGTTGCATACAATACATACAATGTTTTTAAGCAATCAAGTAAAAACTACCAATCGAACCCAGGTCCTCGGTAATCCGTACCGCGTGCTACACCGCTACACCACTGATGGTGCATAGGGAAATTCGTGTCGGTACCGTTGACCATCAGTGGTGTAGAGGTATAGCACGCGGTACGGATTACCGAGGACCTGGGTTCGATTCCCAGTGATGGTCTTATTTTTCTGTTTTTTCTGTGCATCTATATTTCAGTTTGTATTTTCAATTTAGGTTTTACGGGATGACCGTAAAAGTAAAAATTTGGAATTGAAATAAAAAATACAAAAAGATTCCAAAAAAAAAAAAACAATCTTAATTTGATTGCTTAGTAACGATATCTCTTGTCCGGGTGAGCGTTTAGTTCCAATGGAATGCCGAAAAAGTTTCTCGATGAGGGCTACGGCATAGATGTCGCTAGCGTCGCTGCTTAAGTGACTAAGTAAGAAACAAAAACAAGCTGAGATATGAGGTGCATAGGGAAATTCGTGTCGGTACCGTTGACCATCAGTGGTGTAGCGGTATAGCACGCGGTACGGATTACCGAGGACCTGGGTTCGATTCCCAGTGATGGTCTTATTTTTCTGTATTGTCTGTGCATCTATATTTCAGTTTGTATTTTCAACTCTCATTTAAACTTTCATATTTCGTGAAATATGATAGGTATCGGTGTCGGTTTTTTTTAAAATACCTGTTATGTACTCAGTAATATGTATATGCATTAAACCATTCATGTTGCATACAGTTTTTTTAAGCAATCAAATAAAAACTACCAATCAGGTAAGAAAAAAAAACTTGAGATGGCGTTTTTGGCAAAAAAATTCAGTTAATATTTTTTTCTTAATAATGAATGTTATGAGCTTTAATTTGGTATATTAAACATTGAAATCGGTTTATTAGTTTGGCTTGTAGAATTTTTTTTAATATTTTTTAAAGAAATTTGTGCTCACATTTCAACTTTCATATTTCGTGAAATATGATAGGTATCGGTCTCGGATTTTTTTTTAAATACTCGTTATGTACTCAGTAATATGTATATACATTAAACCATTCATGTTGCATATAGTTTTTTTAAGCAATCAAGTAAAAACTACCAATCATGCAAGAAAAAAAAAAAAAGATGCCGTTTTTGGCCATTTTTTTTTAGTAAATATTTTTTTTTTATTTTTTTGTAAGTAACGTATATAATAGGCTCTCATTTGAGATATTAAACATTAAAATCGGTCTATTAGTTTAGCTTGTAGAATTTTTAGAAATATTTTTTAAAGAAGTGGCGCCATCTCTGTTCCTAAGGGGTGAAACTTCCGCTGCTGCGGTCAAATCACTCAGTTTAGCCTGTACAATCACTGTGCAAAGCGGCTTGCTTTCATCACGAAGTGCAGCATCCGGTCAAAAAATGGTCGTAACAAGTATGACTATATACAGCGTGTATTTTTGATACGACCTCAAACTTTAAGGGTAGTTAGCGAAGGCCCTAATAATCACGTTTTATTATGTTTTATTAAAAAAATAGACTTATTATTTTCCTAACAAAATTAATTAGCACGCAATGTACTTATCACTACGTGATGCTACTTTGTTTTTATTCAAAACGTCTCTGTTGTTAACGTGACAACTGTCACAGAAACGCTTCTCTCTCGTATCAAATTATTGTACGCATTACATTGCTGCTCGAAAATATTCCAAAAATTAATTACGCTCTGGTAGTTAATTCTAAATTAACAATTTGTTTTAATATCAGTTCGTCTGGTTACAGTTTGAGGTAGTATCAAAAATACACGCTGTATACCGATACGTGTGTATACTGTATACCCTACCTACTAACCTTCTACACCAGGGTTTCTCAAAGTGGGGTACGCGAACCCCTAGGGGTTCTCTATTCGACGGTAGGGGGTTCGCGACAAGGTTTACGTGATGGTGGCTGCAAGACTGGCAAGATGATTAAGATTGGTTTTTGGAGTCTTTTTGTATTTTTTATTTCAACTCCAAAGTTTACTTATTTGTTGTTGTTTGTTTCAGTTTGTATTTTCGTTGGCAAGTCGATTCTTACCTATATTTGTTACCTTTTATTGAAATAAATAATAAATAATATAGGTGCATTATATATTATGATGATGATTGAAATAAAAATAACCTCAGTTTCTCCAACAGTCAATTTTATTACTTTCTTTGGGGGGGGGGGGGCAGGTAGGGGTTCGCTGTCGTCTAGAAACTAACAGGGGTACGTGGAGCCATAAGTTTGAGAAACCCTGTTCTACACTAACCAACGAGTACTTATTTGTACTTACCTATAGAGAAACTACTAACGAGAATATATATATATATATATACTTATAGGTAGGTAGTTATACATGAATGAACCTACATAGAAGAATATCTAACTAAAGCCGTTAAAAAAAATACATCTCTGCGTTCTTCCTTCATGCTTATGGTTGCCTATGGAAATAGAACTGTCTTTCCAGGTACAATCAAAATTATAATGATATTCAAACAAAATTAGAAAGCGTCAAATAATTCACCGATGATGTAATTATAACTCTAAATTCATTGTAAAGTACGTGTTTCACGATGAAATTATCCCGTATTAAACTATTATTCAATAAAAAAAAGCAACTCACAGTGAAATGGTTCGTCGCGAGAGAAATAGAAAATGGCAGCGGGTTGTCAATAATAGTGAAACGGCGAGCAAGTTGCGCTGTGAGTACGGCGGGGCAGCAGCAGTGCATCATGGACTCGTGCAACATCGGGCCTTGCATCAAGGAGCCGCGCGTTGTCATCGTCGGCGCAGGCATGGCCGGTCTCTCGGCGGCACATCGCCTCACACAGTGCGGGATCCGTAACTTCGTCGTTCTAGAAGCCAAAGAACGGTTAAAAATATTTAATTTTATGTGCATGCCCTTTAATTTTCAAGCTTGAATAGTCTGTAAACATCTACACTTTTTTGCAGGCCGGGAGGAAGAATTCATTCATGTTGGCTAGGAGATACAATTATCGAAATGGGCGCTGAATGGATTTATGGTGCTTGTCTTCCGAATTCCGTATACACTCTGGCGTCACAAGACAGACTTCTGCAAATGCCCTTACCTCGTTTGGACCCAGCACGCGGCCTATTTTGCACAAGCGAGGGACGTCCGGTTGATTTGCCAGTAACGATTACATCTTATCACACGTTTCGGCAAATAGAGCAGCAAGCAGCAAATCTTTTTAGGTTGGGAGCGGAACGCTGTCATGGCACACTATTTAATTTCATTGGTTTGCGTATACAACAGGAGTTACACAACTTCCCAGAAGATCAGAGATACGATGCTGCTCGTGTGATGTTTGGTTTAAGTAATATTTTAAGGAATAGATGTGGTGACGATTTGTCGCTCGTCAGCGCAGATCAGTACGGCAGCTACATTGAACTACCTGGTGGAAGCGTCAGGGTACCATTAGGATATGTAGGCGTGATGGCACCGCTTCTACGAGGGCTCCCTGATAACTGCATTCGCTACAGTAAACCTGTAAACGTTATTCGTTGGGGAACAGGCGCTTCAGGCCCTGGCAGAGTAATGGTTAAATGCTGTGACGGCGAGGAACTATTTGCCGACTATGTAATTCTTACGATATCTCTGGGTTGTTTAAAATGTCAGGCCGATAAACTGTTCGCCCCACCACTCCCTGTTTGTAAATTAGATGCCATTTGTAATTTAGGCTATGGATTAAGTGATAAGATATTCCTTGAATACGATGAACCGTTCTGGGTATGTCACGAAGGAAACTTAAAGTTAGCTTGGTCTGCCGAGGAATTACAGTGCAGATGTGACTGGACGCGCGGCGTTTGTGCAGTTGACGAAATGCCGGGTAGTAAACACGTTTTGTGCGCTTGCATCTCGGGACAAGAGGCCGCTGCTATGGAATCGATGGCTGATAATGATGTAGCTGAAGGTTTAACAAACTTGTTGCGACGCTTTACGGGCAACCCATGTTTGCCATACCCGAGGATGATGCTACGGTCACGATGGGCGTCGGATCCTCATTTCTGCGGTTCTTATTCTTATATGAGTTGTTGCTCCTCTGTTAGCCATCAATGCGAGCTTGGCACGCCAGTGCCGGGACCTTGCGACGCTCAGCCACCGAAGCTTTTATTTGCAGGCGAAGCTACTGTTCCAGGGTATTTTGCAACTGTGCACGGAGCAAGGCTTAGTGGTATCCGTGAAGCAGAACGTGTCGTAATCCTCACTAAAAAATTTGAAGGGCCACCATCTGAATGATTTTATGCTCATGTGTTTAAAGTGTTGCAGTTTTGTCTTGAATTAAAAATTGAGATAATTTATTGTACTTAAGTAAAGTCATTTAAATAAACATTAACTTTTCATTGATTAGAATGACTACATAGCACATAGCATATTAGCATTACAGCACGATTAAATACATGCCTTTTAAAACATTCATAACAAGAAAAAATCTAATTCAGGTAGGTACACTAGGGCTTTTGGAAATAAAATTATTTTTTGAATTAAAATGTATTTATTGCACTTATCCAAATAAGTGGTAGAGTAAAATAGGTAAGGTGCATCACTAAATTTAATAATAAAATTACAATATCCCGTTGAATCAGATCAAATAGCTTTACTTTTTATTTGGTTTGATTCAGTTGCCCCCTTGCCCGAACTAACAGGGAATGTCCTACTAATGTGCGTAAGTACATCTAAAACAGCGTTTCCTAAACTTTTTTTGCTCGTCTTTATTATTATAAATAAAAGTCCTACATAAAAAAATGTTGGAGCATTTGAGAATAGTTCTATTTTGAAATTCTCGTTAAATTTTTTAATGGAATCTAAATGAAATGTTTTCGAATTTTTAGCATCACGAATACCTATTATTAAAATTATGAACAGTATGTATTTTTGCCCGCCTTTATATTTAAATACCTATGTGCCACGTTACCATGTGGCTCTTGCCTGCCAAAATGTTGCCGACCGCTCCCCTAGAGCTTCCTTCACGTCGCGGACCCCTAAAAACTTTTTACTTCTAATGCTCATAAAGTTAGCTAGGATCATAGACCCCAAGGGGTCCGCAGATCACAGGTCGCGAAACACTGATCTAAGTAAAACATTCGAATGTTAGTTTTATCGCACATTTTATTGAATTTAAAATTACCTATCGATTTTTATACTCCCAGAAGAAATCGGAGCATCTAGTTATTTCTAATAGCCAAAATCCTAAATAACTTACACTTGGAACATTCAAAGCGTTCTCACAATGTCACAAGTCCAAATGTGCATCTACATTGGGGGCACAGATTTTTAAGTAGGTATGAACTATGAATATTGTGGCTTAGGGCCAGAGGCTAATACGAACTTCGAAAAATCCAAATTTAATACGAGAGTGAGAGGGATGGTACTTCGTATTTCGAATTTCGTAGTAGCCCAGACGAGAGTATGCCCAGAGTTGCGTAGTACAGACGGACTGCATTCCAACTGCAACGCAACGGCAACTGCCGACTGCTCATACATTTTTATCGCAGTCATCGTGCAGTTGTGCCGACTGCAATGGAACTGCAATGATAAATGTATCGGCAGTTGGCAGTTACGTTGCAGTTGGAATGCAGTCCGTCTGTACTGGCCCTTAGTGTTATAGGTAGTCTGCCATCAATGTTTCGGAGCTGCCAAGGTGGTCACTTTGGCATAACGTAACTTTAATTAGCTTACGAGCGTTTATACCTGCTGAGCTGGCAACGTTGTATTTTTGTTAGTTTTTCTCGATTATTTCATAAAAATTTAATGAAAATGAAAAATGTTGTCTGATAGAACACTTCTTAATATACCTATAACTTATGTGTCTACTCCAATAATTATTCGGTACAGACTTATTCGTTTTTAAAGAATATAAAAGTTTATCACGAAGAATTATTGGAGTAGACACATTAAGTTATATATTAGGAAGTGTTCTATTAGACAAAATTTTAAATTTGCATTCAATTTTTAAGAAATAATCAAGAAAAACTAACAAAAATACAACGTTGCCAGCTGAGGAGGTATAAACGCTCTTAATTCCATGGCCAGGATTACAAATGTCGCTACATAATTTATTAGTGCTTCATGGATTTTGCATCAAGTACCTAAGTAAATTACGATTTGCCAGTTTTTTTGCACTGCAATCTTCTTGGCAATGAGGTAGGTATATCCGAAAGCGCCGCTTGAATATAAAACTGGCGTGTGGCGCTATCAAGTGTACAATTAACTATCTATAATTAATTTCATTTCCTTCACAAAACAAATTTCTCTCCTAAAGACAATCTAACAACTAAACTTTGTTAATACATCCAATTCAATGCTTAATCAAGAGATAAGATTAGTCAGATCTCACTGCTAAAAACTAATTACTAATATGTTAGGTGGTTGAAATACTGACATTTAGTCTAGAATAATACTGGCCGAATTACAAACAAAACTTCAAACCCCCAAGAAAACTACCTCCAGATCTTGCTATTGGTGACATGTCGTCAAATTCAAAACTAACCCTATGATCTGTGAATATTCTATCGCGATATTCCACTACATATGTAATAGTATCAAATGTTTGAGACCATTGAAAAGTTATTTTGTACCAATTATCCTTTTTGATAAAATATGGTTCTGTTAACTCGATTTCTACAGAGGCATCATAGTCAACTGTGTTCATAAAGTTAGTTAATTTGGTAACACTTTTATCAAATTCGCATTCTACCAAGACAGAGAATTGTTCAGAGTATGAATTGCCTATGTTATTGCGAAAGTTAAGCATCGGAGCCATTCTTGTGGGTATACAAAGAGAGTTTATAAATACAGATTTGTTTGATTTGAGTCTACTATTAATAATACTGTTACTGGAATCTATTATAATAGGAGCTGCTGATCTAAGTGGCCTGCGAAGACAAAGATCCCACTGTAGCTTCAGGGGGCACCGAGGCACAGAGCTTGTACAAATAGAATTGACTAAATGTGTATTTATATTTTGCTCATTTTTAATCAAACTCCTTATCATCAATGATTCTTTAGGCAGTAAAATATTATCAGAAGTCATAAGTATCCCATCAAATTCATCAAGAGTGAGGGCAGAAAATCTTAGTAACTTGAATAAGTTTTTCTCAATCAAAATGTTATGCCTAGTTTCCAGATCTTCAGTCAGATTGTTCTGTTTACAATAGTGTAAAGTCCATTGAAAAACATGAATAATCAGATCTTTTTCTTTGACATTCATTTCATTACTTTGTAAAATTGTTTTTAAGCAAGAGCTTGAAATTAAGTTTTTATGCTCCTGCAATAAATAGTTGGCATGCTCACAAAAAAGTTTCAGAGAGAATGCAACCAGTTGTTCATCTTGTAGATAATCTGGATAGTTCAACACTCTTATCACATTGTCTGTACTTATATTTGCTTGAATGTAAGAAATGCACAAATCAGTTAGGTGTTCAAGCAAATATTTCCTGGAAGCATATAAAAGCTCAAATGCTTGCTCAATGGAAGGTATTTCAACTTTATCAGTATATATATAATTCAGGAGTAACTGAAATACATCTGGTTCTATGTCAGTGATAGCTATTTCTTCATTGCTTGAAAGTGGACCATAAAACATTGCTTCGAAAACAGGGCTACTGATGCCTAAAATCAATTTATGTGCTTTGAAATCTCTTCCAGCCACTGTAAATCTACAATCACTCCATTCATATGAGAGAAGCAGCTTTTCCACCCGATCATAAAGGCTGCTGTGCCTGAAGACACTATTCTGATAAACCATCTGAAACAAAGCAAACTTTAGTACTTAAGCAAAAAATAATGTACGATATGGAACATATCAAAATCAAAGGCAAGAAAGCAAGTATCTATAAAT
The DNA here is from genome assembly GCF_025370935.1 of Choristoneura fumiferana. Lineage (NCBI taxonomy): Eukaryota > Metazoa > Arthropoda > Insecta > Lepidoptera > Tortricidae > Choristoneura > Choristoneura fumiferana. The sequence continues at coordinate 14,068,811 of NC_133474.1, read as the reverse complement.
TTTCACTGGGTAATTTTAAAGAGACTGATATGATCAAAGTACATAAATATGTGTACTGACTTTGTTGACAACATTAAGGTTGGGTATATAATTTTGTAACCTTGGCCATATCAATTTCTTTGTAGCTGAGTGTAATACACTGCTCACCAAGATAATCAATGTTTGGCGAGGATGAAAATGTAAAGGCACTTTACATAACTTTCCGCATTATACCCTCGGCAAGTAACTTTAATAAATAGTGTAGTTGTAGTGGATAATTTATTATCAAGCCAAAAATGGGGAAGCTCATTGAATGAAAAAAAAAACAAGCATTTAAAATATAAAAGCCACAATTGAGCTAAATTAATGTGGGTACTTTCCTAAGTACACAAGGCTTGAGGAAGTCGGGGCCAGCCAGTTCTTAAGTGGAACTTTGGTATATCAGTGCACATAAATATTATTCACATTCAAAGATTTTTTCCTGTTATTGACAAAGGAAGAATGAGAAACTGAAGGTAAAAACGATTAGTACGTAGGCACAAATATATTATTACGTTTCACAAATTAGCTTTAAAAGGATATTTTTTGTGAAGATATCATAACACAAACAATAAAAATAAGTCTCTCAGATAACAAACAGGTAATACGAACCGTTTAACTACTTTGGATGAATTCAATCTTGTCAACCTTGAACTTGATCAGATGCTGAAATAGGTGGTGGATTTCAATACTTGCATGAATCGGGTATCACTGAATGATTTTACAGCCGATTTACGCAAAATTAACACAATATTATGTCAATATAAAATTAACAAATTAGTTACACAGAACTTCAACGACGCCACAGCAAATATATCACCAGTTGTCGTGTTAATTAAAAAACTTGGTTAACAATGAGTAGATAACTGATGCGCTGTGCTGCTTTGTTTTGTTTACAGTTTTGCTTGCAGCGTGACTTCGTGTGATTGGTAGGTGTGGCGTATCGAATCGAATCGAGTCGAACGAGTGCTGCCAGCACCTTATAATATCACAGCTAGACTAGAATTAAAGCTATTATTATAGAATATACTGACATAATTTTACTGTTACATGTGGATTTTGTAATAAACATGTTATTTTGGCGTATGAAGTAATAACTGTCCAAGTGTCCAACCGTTATAAAATTTAATGTTGTTGTTTCTTTAAAAAAATATGGCTCTGTCCATCGGAGGACAATTTTGCCAGTGTCTAGTAGTTTTTGCCGTTGTACGGTAAAAAAATTCTAGAAAACGAAATATGAGAGGTAATGGTGGATGAACGATGACAGCGCGACCCAAAAAACAAAAACATCCTTATTGATTGATGGTTTGATATTGACCAAAATATTGACGTTTTGTTTGTATTGATGTCAGTGTCGCCAACTCCTAGAAACTCGAGTCGCTAAACTCAAAATCAAAATGCGCTAAGAAGTCGCTAAATTAATTCCACCGAGCGAGCGGACGGGCTTTGTCTGGGAGAGACACAAGAGGCCACTGGTGGTCTGAAAGGCTGGGATACGAAAAAAAAAAACAATTAAATTAGAAGATTTCCGAATGAGGGCTATCGCGTATGAATTCGCCGCTAGAGGCGCTAGTGTAGCGTGAGGTCTCCGAAATGTCAAATCTCATAGTTTTTGGGTGAGCTACGAGGGTTTATTTATAATTAGAATAATTTTGTGAATATTTTGCAATATCTGAAATTAATTATGGCAATTATGCGTTACGGGGCTATGAATGTCTGTGTATTGAGACAGTTTTGTCTTTCGGAAACTTTTGTCCTCCTTTTTTTCCGAACAAAACGGGGACTATGCAACACTGTGGTTGCTCGATATTTTTATGGTACGGTTTTAAGGTATATTAAATATGATTTTAATCTAAACTTTGTTTTCACGCCCGTAATAACAGACTTTGAAAGCCATACTTAAAAACCTCACGCAACAGTGCGCCATCTAGTGAGACAAAAAACGATAGCCCTCATTCGCTTAAAATTGATTTGAACATTTTTTTAAATAGCTAAAGCTAGAGCATAAACGAATAGAGCTATAATTCATAAATAAAGTTTGAATTTGGTGCGCAAACGCGTTTGTCGCTTTCCATATTATATATAGATATTTTTGCACTGTATTCGCTGGGTACAATCTATCTCAGCGCTCATAGTGGCTAAAAGTAGAAATAATATAGGCTCTGTCATCTGTCATACTCATTTGAATCTGTCATTAACAAAGCATTTGTTTAGACTTAACTACCTACTTTTAGTAAAAGAGGTTTGTCTTATGATGCGAGCTTGAATTATTGAACACTGTCCCTGTTTTGTTCTTAATTCCTCTACATCCCAGACATGTCCAGTAGATACCAACAATTTTCCTTTTGAAACGGTTTGTGTTTGAAATTTTATATTGGAGTGATACTTACCAACCCAGTCTTCAAAATGATACTCATTTCGATTTGAAAACCATATTTAAATTATTACTAGCGATACAAGAACAATTACATATGTTTACTATTAATTAAAGAAACCATTAAAGTAGCTTTATCTTTTTGTTTTACAGTAAAAGTTTAGCAAAGCTTGTGTTATGGCACAGAATAGGTATAATATATATTATAATAGTAGTTATGGGTACTAAGCAACGGATAAATATAATTATATAGATATAGATACATACTTTAATACATATGAAACACCCAAGACCCAAGAACAAACATTCGGAAAAGTACAACTAAACATGAAATAAACAAACCCTGACATAACCAAAATAAAACACCCTTTTTTCAATATATTTAATATTAGTGAGAGTCACGGTAGTTTCAAGTTCAAAACCCTTTTTTAATTTAATAAATTTTCTTACCTCATTTAATTTTAATGACCAAAAATGAAATCACAACCCTTTGTCCACAGTAATTTTGTATTATAAATGAATACGTGATATTTTTGATTTTTGTCACAAGGTCGCGATTTGGTCGTCAGAGCCTTAGAGCCAGCCAACAAAGTTGCGGATGCTAGGTGGCGCTGATGTCGTGCACAGAGCCAATACTTCTCGTCGTCATCAAGTTGACAAAAAATTATACATTATTGGCCCTAGAACTGTTTAAAAAGTTTAAACTTGTATTCCAAAAGTCGCCAGATAAGTCGCTAAAAGTTGATGGAGATAAAGCTTGTATTATTATTATTCCCCTTAATGGCGGCCTTAAGAATAAAGCTTGTAAAGCTTCATCTACACATGTCAACTGTCGCCTGCCTCAGAATTTGACAAAATCAATAACGAACGAGAAAAAAATGGAATGGTCTATGTCTACTTGTCTATGGTTGGTTTGAGGCCTCGATATTTGCCGGGTTAGGGATCGTGTTTTATTATGTTCAGAAAATAAGGGCTTAAAAATGGTTTAAATAGTGATTGAAAGTGGTCGTTAACAAGATGACTTCTACGTTTGAGGATTCAGTTTTGGATTTTGACATAAATCTCTTCCAACAATCATCAAACAATGCTGTGGTAAGTTAGGTTATAATCAAAATAATGTAATGTACCACTGAATAAAATCCACATTATCTTTGTTATTAAATTCCTGGGTTTGTTACCATTCTGTTAGCGTTTATATTATCTGCTTGAGTTACTAGAACTTTAATGCTATTCATTGCAATTTGGCGGTAAACATTATTTTTATCGCATTTATTATAATTATGTACCCATGTTACTGCAGTTAATGTGGTTTTTATTCTACTAATAAACTTAATTTTATTTTGAATTTAAAAATTTTAACTTGAAATTTTGATTACCTTAACCTATCATCATGTAAATACTATGTATTGTAAGTACATTAGTACAGTCAACTACAAAATTATGTATACCTACACGACATTATTTACTTAACTTTTAAAGTTTTCTTCTTTTAACGGATTTTATCAATCTACAGCAGATCTATTTATTTGTAGTCTACTGTATGTACCATGTATAGAATGTAACTACCTACATTATTAACGCATCATTGGAATATTATGCTAAATTTATAAGTCGTGTGTCTTTGCTCAAATGCAAGGAGTGATAATGTTTTTGTTACAGGTTCCAACCAATAAGGACAAAGTCCGCAAGGCAATATTTATTTCAAAGCGTAAAATAATGTCCACAGAGTAAGTTATTTTTAATTATTGTTTTAAAATAACATTAAATTTTTCATAGGAATATAAATTGTGCATGGAATTAAATAGAATCATATCCATATACTTGATACTTATGTTGAAAAATTACTACTGGTTGCTGATCATAACTAATATGTAATTAATGTCAATATTTTCATATTTCAGTTCCCTTATCAGAAAATTCTATGATAAAAGACTGGGATGTAAAGCATTAGAAAGATGTCTTCTCACTTCAAAAGAAGAATACAAACAAGCCTGTATAGAAAGCATGGAATACAGAGAAAAATGCACAGCATTAGAGGAAGTAAGTCTTGTAAAATACTTGTCAAGTTAAAATTAAAATAGGATAAATTTAATAAATTTAAAGCTAACACAAAATATATTACATTTTTAATTTGCTTTTTAATCTTATAATCTGTCTGTCTCCATCAATCCGTCCCTCTGTTTGTCAGAATCCTTTTGTTTAGGACGCATGAAGGTATCAAGCTGAAATTTATATCCAATACTCAGATCTGGCTACCCCTTAGAGCAGTGAAAAAATAAAACTTCTAAATCAATACAATCAAAAGACACTGTTATTAAGGGCTAGTTTTTCAACACAAATAAAAAAAACCTTTTTTTATCCAAAAACTATCCGAATTTACAACTAAATAGGTACTCAACTCAAAATATTACCTAATAAACTACAATTTATATTTGTGGCATACTGATTTTTATATTGAAGTAAAGCTTTTCTATGAGTGCACCACTATAATGACTATTACTACTACTGTTTTTTTTATAAATATAACTTCTATTTTTATATTTATTTTATAACATACAGCAGTTTACCTAAATGAAACAGCATTTTATTTGACAAAAAAATTATTAGCATAATGAGATCAGCAATAAAATATCAAATCCGCTTGTTCAGTCACCATCAGATATTTTTATTTGAATAATTTATTTGATGTAAAAAGAAAAAGGTGTATGAAATGATGAAAATAAATTATTACATTTACGAGCTTTTCTAAACTTGAACTTTGGTCTGACATAACCAATGAATAACAGTTTTTTTATTTTCTATACAATACTACTGACTGGAAATTTTTTTTTTTTATTGGTTTAAAATCTTGATTTTATTGCATAAATTTTATATCACTTATTTATATATTTCCATACAGCAGTTTACCTAAATAAACAGCATTGACAAAAAAATCATGAGCAACCAATGAATTTTTGATCCACCAATAAAATAAATAACAAATCCAAAATTTGTTCAGTCACCATCATATTTTTATTTGAATAAAATTTATTTGGATGTAAAAAGAAAAAGGTGTGAAAAATAACATAATTACATTTGATAATTTCTAATAACCTGTAGTTTTCGGTGTTGTCCCACTATTACTACATAATACTTTACCAGGTACTTTTTAAATTTTCTTGATTGAATCTTTATTTGATAATAATCCGTTATTATTTGCGGTGTTTTCATACCAATTACTAGAGAATCAGTACCTACTAATGTGGTACTTGCTGTTGTCCCAGAAACTTGAACTTTGGTCTGAAGGTAGCTTTTATAAGCATAACCAATGAAAATAACAGTTTTTTTTTCTGTTTGTCTATGTCAGTACCCAATCTAAAATTATCCCACACTGCATACATTTTGCTTAGGAGCAGGGTTCTGCTAATACTGGATATTAATAGATGTCTGGAAATTTGTATGGAACCCTTGGTGTTAGAATCTGATTTACACTTGGCTGGTTTCTAAAATTCTTGATTTTTATTGCGAGAGGCACTAGCCAAAGCACATGTGGACTATGTTTTAAAATATGGATCACTTAATTTTGTATGGAAAACACCCTTCACATGTTTGTTAGTACATTAAATTTCATATTTCCACAGGAAATAAAAAAAATGCAAACCTCAAGTTTGGAACTGGAAGAAAAATGTACTATGGCTGATAATAGATATGATGGAATGCAGTCCCATGCCAAACAGTTACAGGTAAGACATATTTCTAACTGTCTTTCAATTGTCTACCACATGATTTGATTGACATTGGATTGCTAAACAAGCCGTGGTGGCCTAGTGGTTTGTCCTATCGCTTCTCAAGCAGAGGGTCGAGGGTTCAAACCCCGGCTCGCGCCGCTGAGTTTTTCAAAATTCATGTGCGGAATTACATTTGAAATTTACCACGAGCTTTGCAGTGAAGGAAAACATTGTGAGGAAAGCTGCACATGCACAAACCTGCGATGCAATTCAATGTTGAGAAGTTCCCAATCCGCACTGGGCCCGTGTGGGAACTATGGCCCAAGCCCTTTTGTTCTGAGAGGAGGCCTGTGCCCAGCAGTGGGACGTATATAGGCTGAGATGGAATGGGGATTGCTAATTTTTTTTGATATAAATTACATAAATTTAATTATGATTGGATTTTTGGAGTCTTTGTATTTTTTATTTCAAGACTTACGGGTATCCCGTGAAAACATAGATGTCGCTAGTGCTGCTGCTTAAGTAGCAAAGTAGAAATAAGCAACCTGAGATGTATGCATAGGAAAAATTCGTATCTAGATTCCTGTCCAGCAGTGGTGTAGGGGGCGTCTGTATAGCACGCAGCATGGAATGCTGAGGACCTGGGTTTGATTCCCAGTGCTGGTCTCTTTTTCTGGTTTTTCTGTGCATCCATGTCTCAGTTTGTATTTTCGATATAATTTTAATAATTTAAATTGAGCTTGGAAAAATTGCTAACAAGTGGTGCTAGAGTGCTGGGACACATAAAACTTAAAAATCGATGAAGGCTATAAGCACAGTATGACACTTGGAATAGTTAGTTCTAGGCCACCATTCCCTTACTTAAGTCAGTAGACGCATTGCACTTCTCTCTGGCGCGGTTCCCCCAGCATAAAGGGCCGGGCCACTGGGGAGCGTCATGGTTGAATATCTGTGATCCCATGGCGCTTTCATAACGGCAGAGTGGACAAACGCCGATGTATTGTGTTTTTAGTGGGTATGCTCCCTAAATTGAGAGAGTCTTACATAACTTTCCACGGAAAGTATGGATAAAGCATTTTCACATCGCAAAAAAAGGACTAGTATATCATCAATGATCAATGTGGGCAAAAAGTGGGATTTGTGCAGCAAAAATTTTGGAGAACTAACAAGAGCATCAGTAGCTCTGTTTGCACATCAGTAAACCAAAACAACATTGTCCAAACCAACCAAAGCAACTAAATGCATTTTCATTGAAGTGATCTGATACATGGTATATCACACTAAACAGATTTTCTTAATTCTTTCACTAATACATGCATAGAAAGCTATATTACTTATCCCTGAATAACAAAACTGCCTTTGTATCCTGAAAAGGTACATTATTCATATGGGATACAGACAAGGTTTCTGGTAATAATGTAATAAATGCTTTGTCTGTAATCTACTAGAACTAGTTCTAGAAATTATCCCGACATACCAATACACAAACAAACTGATAAAGTTAACTTCTTTATTAGTTGGAGGATAGTAGAATGTTACTTGTAGACCATATATTTATTTATTTTTTATTTGTTGCAGCAACTAGTTAAAGAAAATGAAACTCAAATTGAATCACTGAAGATTGAACACAAACTAGAAAAAGCAAACTTTAAAGAACAAGAGAAGAAATTTGCAAATCTTCAAAAAGAACATGAACAACTGATTAAAAATATTTGCAGTATTAGCAAAGTTGTTCTTGGAAAAAGTAAGATATGATGAAGAATTCTTAACAGCAACAAACACACTCTTTATAACTTTGTACATGAAACTACCGTGAGACTGTAGTAAAACAAACAGATAACTCACGCCTTTAATCGAGTTTAGCGCGACCTGTTTTGGACTAATTCGTAGCCCTTGCTCTTGGATCTCTGAGTTGCGCTAGCATAGCGGTAGCGCGCAGCGCGCGTTTTGCAGCAGCCGCCGTGGCGTTTGCTCTGGGAGGAAGGGCTACGAATTAGTCCGAATCATGTAGAGCTAAACCCCGTTTCTTTCACTACACTTAATAATTTACTCCTATATAAAATGTCTATTTGTTTTCAGAAAAGCTAACAAAAGAACTAAAATTGTTTTTAATAAAATATGGAATGTCGGGTGCTGTTAACGACCGTGATTCAGGAGAAAATAGTTGTGATGAGGCAGATACCTTCAACACACCTATGTCCCCTCTGTCAGATTCTGGTGAATGTAATGAGGAACTTGTGAGTTTTATAGTTTTTTACTTTTATAGTTTCTTAACCCATTTTGATTTATTTACTTACAAACATTATAATGTTTTTCCAGCAGGTCTTGACCGCAACAAAAGGGATTGATAATAAAATTGGCGCCAAACTGGAAGATCTTCATATTAATGAAGGTAATGTTAGCATTTTAATGTTTGAGGTTTTTTAATAATCTCACGAAAATTTATACATGTGTGTTGGTGAAAATTTCAAAAACTTAATCTACACACATATCATAAACCCTCTATAATGCGTCCAAAAACCGGAAATTATGACCAGCGTAAGGATTAATCGTTTTGTAAGAAATTCCTTATTTGTGAAAATTTTATTATTGCGTAACAATAACATTTAGGTCAATTTTATTTACATTCCAATTTCGAACACCTCAATTCTAATATCAGTCGAGATGACGTATTAATCCAAATGAAATGCAGACAATTTTGACAAATCTCGCATGTTAGTTTGTCTGAATTTTTAAGAACTATTATTGAATTATTTTTCAATAACCGCCATTTTTGATGTTCAGTTTGTTTTGTAGCAAATTAGATTAGTTTCTCGTTGGCAAGCGCAGCGAAGGACGTCCACCAACGTGATGGACGGGTGACCTGGTTAAAGTCGCGGGTTCACGGTGGATGCAAGCCGCTTCCAACCGAGGCAACTGGAGGTCCATGGGGGACGCCTATGTCCAACAGTGGACGTCCTATGGCTGATATGATGATGATGATGATGAGATTAGTTTCTCATAGAATCACTATTGTCAGCCTGTCCGTCTGTCAGGACCTCTTTTCTCGGGAACCGCATGGAAATATCCAGCTGAACTTGCACTTGGCCAGTTTTTCCTTAATATTCTTTACTATTAGTGTTCTGTACCTAAAAAGAAATTTCATTCAATTGATATTTGTTTTTTTGTTTGTTATTTTAGGAAATACACCTACAAGGGATGATATTGATCATGATTCGGAATGCAGTAATGAAGTAGTAAGCTTAGATACTGGTCGAGGGTCATCTTTAGCGTTTTCAGACAGCGATAAATGCTTTAATAGTCCAGAATACTTTAGCCAACATAGTCCACTAAGTGCAGAAGTTGTAAGAAACAAAAATAAAATAACAGTTGATATTGCTACAAGTCCTGCCCCAGTAAGACAATTTACTAATGTTGCTACAAGCCCAATAATATTTGAAAACTTGGAGTGTATGGGAGGATTGGAGAAGAAAAGTTCTAGTCACACAATAAAAAAATGTTCATGTGAAAACTTAAAAGGAAGTAGTAATATTCCTACTATTATGATTGATAGAGTAGTGAGTCCCATAATAGTAACTCACTCTGTAGAAAAATCAACAAGTCCTGTTAAAAGTGCTACTAAGAATATTGCCGTTGCTACTAGTCCGCTTAAGTTGGGAGATACTACACCAGGTTATTGTAATAATGACAAGCATCAAAATATTCAAGAGAATGAATGCTTGGAATTGAACACCAGTAATTATTTAGAAGATGAAAATAGCAATGATGGCGAAATACAGATGATATTAGACACAATGCGATTCAGCCAAAAACTAATTACGCCTCTCCCAACTACACCTGCAAAATCACGCACTTTGGTAACAGGTAATTCCGCCACTCAAACAGTATTGCACAGCAGCTTGTGTCCAGATGCAGCGAAAATCAGAGAAGAAAATATTACTTTGCAAGCCACAGTTGCTAAACTCGCAAACGATATTATGAATATTAATAATTTCCTTCAGAAACTTAATCCATTAATTAACAAAGCTGGTGTCATGAATACTGGATGTACTCCAGTACTGTCAAGTGATGATATAGTAACAGCTAAAGATACAACAATGCAAGACGACCAAAAACTTGAACACAATTTTGCACAGAAAATTCAAGTGCCTGAGGAAATACCCAGTGGTATAGAGAAATTAGATTTTAATGACAAGAAATCAAAATTGGAAAGACTAAACAGCTTATTATTTGCTGATTCGTCACCACCAACTCCAAGTGATGACTTCTTGGCGCCACCACACCGGGCACGAGCATCATTGTTCTCCCCAGCGCCATCACTACCGTCGTCCGCGTCGCCACCACCGCCCGCGTCGCCTCCGCCGCCCGCGGCGCCACCGTCAACCGCGCCATCGCCTCCACCCGCTTTACCAACAATATCTGTGTTGTCACCACCACTAGCCGAGACCTCACCGCCTCCAGTATCATCGCCACCAGCTTCGTCACGAACACCAGTGTCGTGCTCGCCACCTGCGTCACCACCACCACCCGCGTCGCCACAGACGCCTGACTCGCTACGTCTGATTGTTGACATTGACGACGCTAGTTTCAATGATGATTATGAGGGGAATAATAACCTGAAAACAAAAGAAAGGTTGCAATTTGAAGAATCCCTACCGAATCAAGACATTTTATCGGATGAAGCATTGTCAGATTATGATGTATATGAACACGAAATTGTCATTGAATTAGGACCAGATTGCCTCGAAAGTGATACTAATAGCCTACATGAGATCTTAAAAGAGCAAGTGTTGAAAGAGAAGCTACCGCCTGAAGAAAAAGACGCCAAAAAAGCACCTAAGATGAGAAAAGCCACGAAATTACAAAAGTTGCGAAAGAAAATGATGCCTAAAGGCAAGATAAAAAAAGTAGACATTCTCAGTAAAAGAAAAAGACGTATACAATTAAATCGAAAATTGATACCATGTAAAGAAAAAAATCAATCCAATAGTTTTACCGACAATAAAGCTGCTTACGAAAAAGCTTGCAAAGTTATGGCTGAGATAAAATCTAAAGAAAAAGAGAACAAAAAAGCGAGTGTTGCCTCTCGGTTACCACTATCTAGGAAGACAAATGCTCGGAAGAAGAAGTCAAAAAGCACAGAAACTGCACCTACTAGTAATCAGTTGGAGGATACACAAGAAAAGAAAATAGTCAGTTATACGCAAAGTGTGGTTCATGATGGACTTCAAGAGATTACATTTGAAAATTCACCACCTCAATCAACTAACAGTCGTTCACTCCCACCTCAATCAACTCAAGACAAATATCAAAAAGTTGAAAATAACTCTAAAATAGTTTCTGAAACTTTTAAAGGATGTCAAAGAACAGCCAGAACTCGTAGCCAAAGTAAAAGTATTAGCAACGATAATTCAGTGTCACATTTGATGGAAGATCTTGATGGGAAAGATTTGGTTAACAATAATAAAGAAGTGAGTTTTGACAAGCCCTTCACGCCACATCTGCTGTCACCAAGTCAAACACGGCCAGTTCTTAAAATGTATAGCAGAAATCGAGACAAGAATAACAGTGCCAACAGTTTTACGAGTACTAGGCATAATGTTCCTAACTTTGCAAAGCCGTGTCTGCCAGCTGTGACGGAAGAAATAAATTATAGTAGTGACGCAGTACAATCGTCAGAATGCCGTAAAAGGCTTAAGCGTCCATCAGTAGATAAACCACATCTCTCTCCTAAGAGGATCTTAAGGAGTTCATCAGTCCTACATTCTGATAGTGAAGTAACACACAACGAGTCAAAAGCATTAACGAAAAAGGAACAAACAACACATTTAAATGAAAGACTTTTAGATTATGGAGACTTGGACATGTTCGATGAATCGCCAGTGAAAGAAAAGCAAAACAGTGCTTCGGGAATAGCCACGTCTAAATGTGGTGTACCAAACTCACGACGAGCAGAACATCCGAAATTCGGAATTTTATGCGCTTGCTTGGACAAATACGGCGGGAAATCTCAAAAATCGACAGCACCAAAAGTGTCAGGTAGTTTAATTTAATGCATTAAATATGGTGTTAAAATAGTATTTTTAAACTTTTAAATAAAAATGGCCTTTTTATTTAACGTCAATGATATTTATTTTCAGATAACGTCGTAAACGCCGTATGTAAGAAATTGGAAGATGATATTGCTGAAATTCAGAAGTTATCCCCTAAAGATACGAAGCAGGCAATGGATAAATTAGTTCAAGACTTGCAGAGCCGGAAGAAAGTACAATTTTTATTGGGATTGATGAAGTTCTTGAAGGATCCTGCAAGGAAGATAGAGCTATACAACAAAGTGTATGTGCCACCGGCACCGCCCATGACAAAGGCCGAACAGATACTCATTTATATAGTGTCACAGCTGAAAATTTGCTGGTCTGATATTGTTGAGAATATTTTGAAAAATATTGAATATTCACTATTTATGCTTAACCGAACACCAGAGTTTGAGGCCATCGAAACGCTCTCTCATTTTTACGCCGTATTGTGTAGATACGACAAGAATAGGAATCGATTGAGGCTATTTATTATAGACGCAATGTACTGTTTGCAGTACAAAGCTGTCCCGCTTATTAGGCAATGCTTGGATGTGTGGATGCATATTTTACCATTGGCGCACATGGGGATAGGTACGTATTTAACTGCGCGGATAAATTACAATTAGACTTTATAAAACTGAAATCTTGTTACTTAATGGTCGACTTTTTCTTCACAGCTAAAAATCCTCTGGTGACGTGTTTGGTCTACTTGCTGCACTTCTATAAATGCGAAGATAGATTCAATAGAGTACAAGAAATTAGAAATATTTTAAACAGAAAGTATTTCTATGAAATGTCGGAGTGGAATGAAATGAGAATTCTTGAAATGTTTAGGACTTCTATTATCGAATTGCGTGGTAATTACTATACATTTCTTATTATTATGTTAATTTCTTTCAAGTACCTACATCTGCATATGGACGCCAATGTAAACTTGTTATGCATCAATATTTTACAATATTTACATGTCCATTAAAATTAACTAACAATGAAATTTATTTAGATATTGCAGTCGAGAAGAAAATGTTGAGGATGGCGCTTATAATTCTTGCGAAAAGGCACGGCGCACGGTGGTGCCAAAACTACATAGTTAAAAATATGCTGTTACCCATCATGGAGCAGTCAGGAGCACCCGAACGAGTGAAGTGCTTCTGCGTATCGCTGCTAGGGCCGTTGCTTAAGCCCTATCCCATGGAAATGAAAGTCAATTGCGAAATTGTCATGAACCAATTATCTGATATGCTGAACAGAAATCGTGAGTAGTTATTCCATTTGGTGATTTGAACATTTTGTAAAGCTTACTCTCGTTTAGTCTCCATTGCCCTATTACTTCCCTGCTATTTTATTCGCCAAAATAACCACATTTTTAATTCTTTTTTCAGCTTCAAAACAAATGGAAGAAGCAATTTTTACTAGTTTAATATACATGAGTAGGCACAATCAAAACCGTGTCATCAAAGCGTTGCTCTTTTGGAAACCTGAGAATATTTCTTTAGAGCTCGAAGATTTACTGAAAAGTTATGTCAAAGAAAGGCCCATGAAGTCATGGAAGACCGTATTATCAAAAATATCTCTTCAACAAACCTGAATGAACAACAATTTGTTGTTACTATTCAAGTGGTGATCAGGGAGATTCAATAACTTCTGGCAAGTTAGTGCTGAAACTTTCTGATACTAATCATGGTATGAAGTGTGTGATTGTGAAATAGTTTCGTTAGATCCTATAAACGTGTAAATTTGATAGAAGAATGCAATACTTTAAGTGAAAAAGTAATTGTTAAGTGTAAAGAATAAGTCCCTATTATATTACATCTGTGATCCCGTAAGGTTAACTACTTCATTTTGGAAGTAGGTACAGTAAATTTTATTAAAAAATATCTTTCTTAGTTTTATTTTAATTCAAAGCCCTCACTAGTTAAAGGGATAATGTAAAAATAAAACAATAATTGGGTACCTTAAGTTTTCTGGGATTATAATGTAGCTCACTCCTGTAGATAGATTCTTTTTTTTCACTTGCCGTTGTTTTGTAAAAATAAATTGGAACTTAATTTCGGCAAACCACGTTTACTTTGTGCCTTGGTCTGTGGTTAAAAAAAAGGCCGTTTTTACAGCTGTCAGTTGTCAAACCGACCTTTTTTTTAAACAGACTAAGACACAAAACCTATTAATCTCACGAAACGTGTGGTTTGCCGAAATTACGTTTCAATTTCTTCATATCTTACATTATAAGTCTACTATCGATAAAAAATATAATATGGACCATCCTTGAAATCTTAAAGTACCCAATAGTGGCTACTAATTATTATCACTTCAGCCGTTTCGAGGTTCCCGAATAATCGCAGCATAGTCAGTATGCAGGGCCCGCAGCCCTTTAGTTCCTCATTAGAGACAGGTGTGACACCTCTATGTCTATACAGGATGATCAAATCAAATGGGTCAGTAGGGAGAAATCAGAAACTACGAGAGATACTTGAAATCTGTTCTTAGGAACCATGGCTTCGATTTACTTTTAATAAAAATGGCATTCAAATTTTTTTGATTTAACTCTCACACATAACCGAGAATCGAACCTGGTCAAAATCTTTGTAAAGTATGTTATAAATTCTGCTCATTTTTTCGTTGTTATTTTGGATTGTGTAGATCATAAGCGAAAGAAAATACATTTTAAAAGATTTATTTAACTTGCAAGTGTGTATGAATGTATGTATTGTATAATGTATGTATGTATGTACGGGTCCAATCTTGCATGTTGAATTTGACGCGCTTCCAGTAGTCGGATTGACTTAAATTTGGCATACTTATTTAAATATGGTGACAATACAATATTCTGGTGGTGACATTCTGGTAGTTCTGAAAGCAGAGCGGTACCGAGGACATGGTATTGCTTCCGTTCCCAAAGCTCTATGGGATCGTCTTGGGAACTTCGACTTGCGGAGACGATTCTGGCCGGACCACCAGGTTGTCACTACCAGATTATTGTATTGTCATCAGATTTAACTAAGAACTATAACAACGAAAACATGCGCAGAATTGATAAACATAGTTAACAGAGATTTTGACCAGGTTCGTTTCCCGGTTATGTACGAAACTTAGAAAAAAAAAATTGAATGCCATTTTTATTAAATCTAAAACAAAGCTATGGTTCCTAAGAACAGCAGGGCTACTACGAAATTCTAAGTTCGTGTCGTGCGGTCCCTCTTGCTCTCGTATTAAATAGTATAAGTGTCAGAGGAATCGCACGACACGAACTTAGAGTTTCGAGTTTCGTAGTAGCCCTGCAGATCTCGCTATCTCTCAGTTTCTGATTTCTCCCTACTGACCCATTTGGATTGATCAACATGTATACTTCGTTTTTTTTTTAGCATAAGAAAAAGAGTAAACAATATTGACAAGTCTTTTTATTGAAAAACGTTTTTAAAAATACAGTAACTAAGTATTACTTTTGATACCAAACTTGTACCAAACTATTTATATTATGTCCTAATTGTTACATATTTGCTGAGACTTATTTTTAAACAAACTCAAACTCACAACATTTATTGACAAAATAATCACACTACATCACAACAAAAACACAGTAAAAACATAAATAGGAGAAGAGAAGAAAATAAGAGATATTGTGCTGTGCTTTTCAAGTGTTTTTAAATAAAAAGACACGTCAAGATCGCTTACCTTCTTTCTGATGCAAAAAAAAAACGAAGTATAGCGGTGGACATGATACCAATGCCCATGACAAAGACGATAATTATCCTGTAATGCTGGTTTCAGTCTGAAGTGCAGATGTAGACACCACAGTAGTGCTACTTGGTGCTACTGTATGAACGCAATCGACAGCAGTGTTCTGCCTCCGATTAAATAAGCAGGTAGAATAACCAAAGAATGATAAAAGATACAGGTTCATTGTGCTAGGATTTTATTTAGGTACGGTACATTACAAATTGCCTAAAGCCATTCTAAGTATAATTATATTCAGTTAATCTTCAAGAAGTTTCACAGTAATCAATTCTTTCGTCATAAATAAACAGAATAGTTAATGAGAAGAGTCTGAAAACAAACCATAAGGTGAGCCTTAACAATAAATAAATGGAATGCTACATAATAAAATGAACGAATGAGATGAAATCGATTACATTTTTAATAGTTAGTTTTATATTTTTTTATTTCCACCATAATTACATGAATATTTACAAGTTGTGTTCTAGCATTGGGTGTTAGTAGTTTTACGAATTTATTATAATATTGCACAAAGTTTGTCAGCGCCATTTGCAGTAAACCTGATCCTGTTACTAAGTTAGGGAAAGATACAAGTACTTCCCGGTGTATTTCTTCAAGGCTTTGCTTCCAACTGGCGCTAAAGGATGCCACAAGCGACAAAGTCTTTTTTTCCATACTTAGAAGTTCCAATTTCTTATCACTTTCGAGTAGCAATTCCCCTTCTTTTACGAACTGTATCATGCCTCCAAAATGTGGACTCAGTATCTCTTCCACATATTCAGCACTCCTGGCTTGCAACTGATCCCTGAAGTTTTCCGCTTCTTTTGTGTTATCTCTAGTTCTCTCCATCAATATACTTAATATCATATCATAGTTATTAATCAGGAATATTAATTGTTGTATACGTTGCGAAAATTCAGCGGCCATTTTAAGCAAAAAGCAATTGACTTCATCTTGAAGATTCAAAAGCAGACTACTTAGATCTTCAGAAGGGAACTGTTCGCTAAGACTTAACATTGCAGCCGAGAACTCCGCGTACCGACGAGTGATCTGAAACAATTTTATTTCTTAAATAGGTGTAGAGTTTTTGCGTTTTTTGTTTTTGCTCCCTTAAAAATTGACAGATATTAACGGTTACTTATGTATATAATATGTCACACCTAGCTCGGTCTGTACACAACATTACCACCCATATCCGGATTTTCTCATTCTACCTTCTACCCGCGACTGAGATACATGTAATTCAGAGTATTGATTGAGTTTTTCGAGCGTATGTATGTATTTCGGAATAATTTTGTTGGAGCTAAACATGTTCATTTGTTATGAGCTCCTAAATAAATGGTATAGAAAAGTGTTCAAACTATCGAGCCCTAGCCCTCTCACTCGGAGGGGAGACCTGTACCCCGCAGCGGGTCGTAATGTGCCATACCTACTAGATGTCTAGTGTGTCGTTCAGTTAAGTGTAATGAATGTAATTACTTTTTTTCTGCGCGTATCTATCAAATATCCACTAATATCTGTTTGTTAGCTCATAACGCTTAAATTTCTAAACCGATTAGGATGAAATTTGGTTTAGGCAGAGATTGAGTTTCTGGGAAGGACAGAATAGTTTCTATCCCCGAAAATGGCATAGTTCCCGCGAGAAAGCGAGAAACGAATTCTTAGCAGAGGAAGTCGTGGGCAAAAGCTAGTTTGAAACCTTGGGAAGAATTATAGCGTAGTTTTTAATCCCAAAAAAATGCATCTCTTTTATACAAAAGGAGGAAAACGAGTATACGGATCACCCGATAATAGAAAGCAATCATCGCCGCCCATGGACACTTGCAATACGAGGAATTTCATAGGTGCGTAAGAATAATAATAATCCACGAGGAACGGAATAAACGAATTCTTCGCAGACATAGTCAGCTGGTTAAAAATATGTACTTACATAATGAGGTCCCAATTCTTTGTTGGATAATTTAGCTGGATCACACTCTCTTACGCTTTGAATATTAAATCTTAATATAAGATCCAACCTTGGCCATATTATGCTATGTAATGAATCCCAGTAACTGAAAAAAAAATAGAGATGCATATAAAATGTAGTCAATAATAACCCGTCAAACGCCCTGCGCGCCACTGTGGCGCGTATCTAAGTACTCGTGATTAGTCAATTTTTACTCGACTACGACACGCCAAAGGAAGAGTAATGATTTTAGCAGTATACGTATGTTCCACCGTAGCATCTAAACTACTCGTCCGATTTTAATAAATAAGGTGTCAATCGATTCATTACTGTTACTAGTTTCGATCACCCTTTAACATGGGGTACTAGTCCAAAATTACCCAAAAAAGTCGTTGGTCGCGCAACGGGTTAAAATAAAATCTCGTTTCTTTCCTGAGCATGTCTGACAGCAAGTCGGGTCGGCACTCGGCTGTCCGGCGGGCCTATTTACGTGGCTGTCTATGAACAACATCACACCGACAGCGGTCCCGGTGTGATGTCGCGCATAGAATAGATGTCAGCAAAATGACATGAAGGAAATAATTGATATTAGTTGATATTACTAATAAAGGAGCATGAGTATAAGAGTATAAAACCACGTAAATAGGCCCGCCGCACTCCCGGCCCGACCCGTTACCTTCACTCACGCACGTGTATGCTTCGCGCTTTAGTAATCAAATGTATATGAGAATTTATACAATGATTGATTCCAGGATGCGTTTGATGCATACGTCTATAGGCAGACTTAAAGCAAGAGAAAGAGATTATTTTATTTTTAACTCTGACAAAAATAATAATAATAATAAATTAATTTATTTCGGGCAACTTGGCCCATACAATAAATACCTTACAGACTAACATACATATTTATAATCAAAAATATTTAAAACTAATTTACAATTTTACAGTGTGTGTGTGTTAATTTATAATGTTACAGTTACCTGTCTAGAGCCGCCACTGCTCTTTTGTGACACATCCATCGGTATCTGTTTATTAGTTGAATGCATAAAAATAGCGCCAGGCAGTCAAAACATTCAACAACATAATTTTCGACATTTTTCTGTAAAATAAAAAATAATTGCCTTTGTATACATACTTTTTTTTAAAGATAGAGCCTTGTGATGGTCAGGCGAACAGAATAGACATATAGGATTCCGCTTTTTACCCTTCAGGTAGAGAATCCTAAAAACTATTATTAATGGCATAAGTTATTTTTTGGTTCATTTAATAATTTTGTTGTTTAAATTAGAATTCACAGGTACTAACCACAAGCAATGATAAAGTTTTTCCAAGTATTCTGTCAAACAGTTCCTGAGCATGGCTTCCCTTCACATGAAAGAACTCTGTTGTGAATAGGTACTCCCTGCAGCTGTTGTCTACCAGAGCATATTGTAGGCTTCTGAATAGAGCTTCATATGAATACTGAAAACAATCGCAATGAAAAGACACTGAAAAATACTAATTGAATACAGAACTTGGCCACACATTGCTGATTTTTGATAGGATGTACCACCTGAAAAAAAAATGATAGTAGGCAAAATAGTTCAAAATACTTCACAACCACAAAAAGTGTCTTTTTTATTTGATCTTTTTTTAGGGTTCCATACCCAAAGGGTGCTAACGGGACCCTTTTACTGAGACTCCGCTGTCTGTCTGTCCGTCTGTCACGGGGCTCTATCTCTGAAGCCGTAAAAGTTAGAGACTTGAAATTTTCACAGATTATGTATTACTGTGGCCGCTATAACAACAAATCATCATCCCAGCCTATATACGTAACACTGCTGGGCACAGGTCTCCTCTCAGAACAAGAGGGCTTGGGCCATAGTTCCCACGCGGGCCCAGTGCGGATTGGGAACTTCACACGCACCATTGAATCGCTTCGCAGGTTTGTGCAGGTTTCCTCACGATGTTTTCCTTCACCGCAAAGCTCGTGGTAAATTTCAAATGTAATTCCGCACATGAATTTCGAAAAACTCAGAGGTGCGAGCCGGGGTTTGAACCCACGACCCTCTGTTTGAGAGGCGATAGGTCAAACCACTAGGCCACCACGGCTTAACAACAAATACTAAAAATAAAATAATAGTTACAAATTAAAGGGGTCGTCATACAAGAAACTTGTTTTTTTCAGCGTTTTTTGGTTGCTAGGCGTTATTAGCCGTTGCTAATACGACCGAGTCGCCTAGCAACGGGTAGCTATGTCGTTTGAATATTTACCTTTAAGTTTTCAATTTAATGATGTTTTATAAAAGCTTCGATAGTATATTATAGTGACTGTCTGATTGTGTGGTTTATTCGTTTTTGTGCAAAATTAATAAGCAATTTATGAACCACAAACTTCAATGAAGCCAACTTTGTTAAAGCGCTGGCCAAATCCACACCGTATTAATCACTATGTTAACCTATTGTTTTTTACACTAAAAAATCATACTAAGTATTTAACACTATTTACAAGGTTAATAATACAGTTTAAAATTTATTCACACTAGTCGAGCTTCTTATTATTTAATTACACAACATACGAAGTCCGCCGAATGAGGGCTATCATTTTTTGTCTCACTAGATGGCGCACTGTTGCGTGAGGTTTTTAAGCATGGCTTTCAAAGTCTGTTATTACGGGCGTGAAAACAAAGTTTAGATTAAAATCATATTTAATACACCTTAAAACCGTACCATAAAAATATCGAGCATGCCACAGTGTTGAATAGTCCCCGTTTTGTTCGGAAAAAGGGAGGACAAAGGTTTCCGAAAGACAAAACTGTCTCATAACACAGACATTCATTGCCCCGGAACGCATATTTGCCATAATTAATTTCAGATGTTGCAAAATATTCACAAATTATTCTAATTATAAATAAACCCGCGTAGCTCACCCAAAAACTATGAGATTTGACATTTCGGAGACCTCACTCTACACTAGTGCCTCTAGTGGCGAATCCATACGCGATAGCCCTCATTTCCCGCGAATGAACAGAGTTGACAGATAATTTTTCGCGGCAAGTTGCTGGCAATGGCTTCAGAAGCAAACAGCCAGAAGCAAAGAGGATGAGAATACAAATTGTTTTTTATTCGAAATACTTGCACAAGTGCTTACATTTCGGCGATATTTTTAGAAGCTTTTCTTTAGCTTGCCCTGCTTGTTTATTTACTTATTTATTGTTTGTTTTTTATCTTTATCTTGGAAGCTAAATTTGACCCACTTCCAGTGGTCCGATCGACTTGAAATTTTGCATACTTATGTAAATTTGGTGAAAATACAATAATCTAGTAGTGACATCTTGGTGGTCCTGCCAGGATCGTCTCTGCAGGAGGGAACTCCTCAATGTTAATAGTACCGACTTGAAATTTGGTACAGATATGTAGTTTAGACGATAGTGCAAGTACAGTCAACAAAAGTACATTCGGCAAAAAAGCTTGTGTAAAAATGATTTTTTTAAGAAAACCTTATTACAAGCATTATATTTATTTGCAGTGTACCTAATGTAACTATGTTTGCTCGGGTGGAATCTTTCAACTCAAATTTGAAGTGGATATCTTCAACCGATTGAGCTGAAATTTTACATGCATGTATAAATCCGATGACAATGCAATATTATTATAACATGGAGTTGATCTGATGATAAAGCTAGCGGGTGACCATATGAACTCTGTGATAAACGACACGACCACATCTTTGAACTCGTTTGTAATCTTGACGAGTACTTAAAGCAGCAAAAAAGGCAGAGAATTTAAGAAAATATATGAGAGTTTACGGAAGAAAAACTTTTACTGAACTGTTTACGGAACTTCATGTACGAGTCCGACTCGCACTTGACCATTTTTTTAATTGTTTATATGATAACTAGTACATTTTGGTTGCGATGCAAATCTATAAAGGACATAATTTCATAATTTGACATCTTAAAAAAATCACAAGTCAAAAACTGGTACATTATGATGATCATACTTCTTTATAAGAATTCTCACTATAAGAAAAAAACCAAGCTTATTTGATGTAAGGGTTGACTTACTATGGAACCCAATATGGCCTTTTATGGAGATAGTTTAAGACCTATGGCAGGGTATAATTTTAGCTTAAAATAGCAAAAGAGAGGCATACCGGGATAGTGATAAACAAATTCAAATAAGTTCCTTTGATTTTGGATGAGCATGTGGTACTATAAAAGCTTCAAGCTGTTGAGCCAGAACATTTGTATTTCCGATGGTGAATATGAGCATGTTTTTAAGTTGATTTTTGGGAGACCAGGTTATTCCATCTTCTATCCCCATAAGGTCATCCTTAGTTGGTGCTTCTTAATATTTCAGTTTGTCTAGCCTAGAGGCATATGATTTAAAGTACGAGTAATACACTTTCAATGTATCTTATATATTACATATTTCTTGCCACATTTCTCTCAAGGCTAATATAAATTCAAAGAAAACCTTGCTTAAGCATGCATTTTGAGGTATCTGATATTCCATTGGGCTTTAAATTTATATATCTGAATATGTAAGTTCTTAAACTTGTACTCAGCATAATTATTTTAGACAAGATAAGAGATTCGACTAATTTGATGCGCAATTCAGTAGTAAGATAGTCCCGCACTCTGTACAGCACCTTCAAACGATAGAAACAATTTCGGGTGACCTCCATAATGTGAGATTCGAAACGCATTTCAGAATCCATTTTCAGACCTAAATTGCGCACTTGGTCAGTCTTTTCTATTACCTCACCATTAATGGTGATTTGAGGATTTTTAGAGTTGATTTTATTGACTTGGTGCTTTGAACCCATGACAATGTACTTTGACTTGATAGGATTTAACGTAAGTGAGTTACGCACGGACCATTCACTTATTCTTGACAGGTCTTGATTTATTTGATCTACAGCTGATTTTACATCGTTCGGTTTGAAAGATAAGTACAGTTGCACGTCATCAGCGTACAAATGAAAACGACAATTTTTGATACATTTTACAATATCTGAAATATATAAGATAAACAATAAGGTCCCAGTATAGAGCCCTGGGGAACTCCATTTGAAACCGGTTTGACAGAGGAGGAGGACTCAGAACCGTCGCTCTTAATTAGTTTGACAAATTGGGCACGGTTACTTAAATAGCTGTCGAACCACTTTACTGTCTTTTCGTCAAAACCGTAATAGGCTAGCTTGGATAAGAGTAGCGGTAAGCTTATCGTGTCAAACGCACGGAAAAATCGAGTAAAACGAGTATAGTGCCCATACCACTATCCTGAGCCTCCAAAATGTTACCTGCAACATCGAGCAATGCCGTGGCTGTACTGCGATTCCTCCTGAAACCCGATTGGACATGTGGAAGAAGCCCGTTGGATTCGAGATAATCAGTGAGCTGCAAGCAAACAGCTTTTTCTAGAACTTTTGACAGGCAAGGCAGGACACTGATAGGTCTTAGATCCTTAAGGAAGTTGGATTGGAACATTTCGGTAAAGGACGAACAACAGCAGTCTTCCAGAGGTCAGGAAAAGTGGATGAAACTATAGAAGTATTTACAAGTGATACAAAATATTATGGTATGAGGCAGTGTTAAAATAATCATGTCCAAAGAGATCATATCGACCCCCTGACAGTTAGTTTTAATACCACTAATTATTTTGGATATAAGAGTAGGACTCACTTCTTTAAGACTGAAAGTTGAAGTTCCAAACCTATGGTATTCATAATAAGTTAATAAGGAAATGTCAGTGTGTTTAGAGTTAGGTATGTTAAGAAAATGATTATTTATATCTTCAGGCGAACAAAGTTTAGGCGGTAATTCAGTTTTTTGTTTTGGAGGTAGGACATTTAATTTAAGGTTCTTCCACAGCGTGACGGGAGTTTTAATGTGTCCGTTAATATGATAGTTAAAGTATGCTTTCTTTTCATTATGAATAGCCGAATTAACAAGTCTTTTAAATCTTTATAATACTCTCGGTGTGAATCACTTTTGGTTTTACAATACTTAGTATGGGCCGCGTTCCTACACCTTATCATGAGTTTAACGTTATCAGTTATCCAGGGGTAAGAGCGAGACTTAATTAACATTGATTTGACAGGTGCATGTAGGTCAAAAATATACATAATACAGTTGTTTATAGAGAAACCATATTGTAATATCATTAAGAGCTATATATCATGCCAAGGTAAAGCTTTCAAGTCATTGTTAAATATTTCAGGGTCTGTCCTTTAATGGTCTAAATTTAATATGCTGAGGTAAAATTTTTCAGTTTTTAAAATTGAGAGTACAAGTAAGTGCATGATTAGATAATTTTTGGCCTATAATTTCAGTAGTTACACATCTAACTTTGGCATCAGTACAATTATAGTCTATGAGCGTTTCACTCT
>NC_133474.1:13981474-14044497 GCF_025370935.1 Choristoneura fumiferana | reverse complement strand
CAAAAACTAATTACGCCTCTCCCAACTACACCTGCAAAATCACGCACTTTGGTAACAGGTAATTCCGCCACTCAAACAGTATTGCACAGCAGCTTGTGTCCAGATGCAGCGAAAATCAGAGAAGAAAATATTACTTTGCAAGCCACAGTTGCTAAACTCGCAAACGATATTATGAATATTAATAATTTCCTTCAGAAACTTAATCCATTAATTAACAAAGCTGGTGTCATGAATACTGGATGTACTCCAGTACTGTCAAGTGATGATATAGTAACAGCTAAAGATACAACAATGCAAGACGACCAAAAACTTGAACACAATTTTGCACAGAAAATTCAAGTGCCTGAGAAAATACCCAGTGGTATAGAGAAATTAGATTTTAATGACAAGAAATCAAAATTGGAAAGACTAAACAGCTTATTATTTGCTGATTCGTCACCACCAACTCCAAGTGATGACTTCTTGGCGCCACCACCCGGGCACGAGCATCATTGTTCTCCCCAGCGCCATCACTACCGTCGTCCGCGTCGCCACCACCGCCCGCGTCGCCTCCGCCGCCGCGGCGCCACCGTCAACCGCGCCATCGCCTCCACCCGCTTTACCAACAATATCTGTGTTGTCACCACCACTAGCCGAGACCTCACCGCCTCCAGTATCATCGCCACCAGCTTCGTCACGAACACCAGTGTCGTGCTCGCCACCTGCGTCACCACCACCACCCGCGTCGCCACAGACGCCTGACTCGCTACGTCTGATTGTTGACATTGACGACGCTAGTTTTAATGATGATTATGAGGGGAATAATAACCTGAAAACAAAAGAAAGGTTGCAATTTGAAGAATCCCTACCGAATCAAGACATTTTATCGGATGAAGCATTGTCAGATTATGATGTATATGAACACGAAATTGTCATTGAATTAGGACCAGATTGCCTCGAAAGTGATACTAATAGCCTACATGAGATCTTAAAAGAGCAAGTGTTGAAAGAGAAGCTACCGCCTGAAGAAAAAGACGCCAAAAAAGCACCTAAGATGAGAAAAGCCACGAAATTACAAAAGTTGCGAAAGAAAATGATGCCTAAAGGCAAGATAAAAAAAGTAGACATTCTCAGTAATAGAAAAAGACGTATACAATTAAATCGAAAATTGATACCATGTAAAGAAAAAAATCAATCCAATAGTTTTACCGACAATAAAGCTGCTTACGAAAAAGCTTGCAAAGTTATGGCTGAGATAAAATCTAAAGAAAAAGAGAACAAAAAAAGGAGTGTTGCCTCTCGGTTACCACTATCTAGGAAGACAAATGCTCGAAGAAGAAGTCAAAAAGCACAGAAACTGCACCTACTAGTAATCAGTTGGAGGATACACAAGAAAGAAAATAGTCAGTTATACGCAAAGTGTGGTTCATGATGGACTTCAAGAGATTACATTTGAAAATTCACCACCTCAATCAACTAACAGTCGTTCACTCCCACCTCAATCAACTCAAGACAAATATCAAAAAGTTGAAAATAACTCTAAAATAGTTTCTGAAACTTTTAAGGATGTCAAAGAACAGCCAGAACTCGTAGCCAAAGTAAAAGTATTAGCAACGATAATTCAGTGTCACATTTGATGGAAGATCTTGATGGGAAAGATTTGGTTAACAATAATAAAGAAGTGAGTTTTGACAAGCCCTTCACGCCACATCTGCTGTCACCAAGTCAAACACGGCCAGTTCTTAAAATGTATAGCAGAAATCGAGACAAGAATAACAGTGCCAACAGTTTTACGAGTACTAGGCATAATGTTCCTAACTTTGCAAAGCCGTGTCTGCCAGCTGTGACGGAAGAAATAAATTATAGTAGTGACGCAGTACAATCGTCAGAATGCCGTAAAAGGCTTAAGCGTCCATCAGTAGATAAACCACATCTCTCTCCTAAGAGGATCTTAAGGAGTTCATCAGTCCTACATTCTGATAGTGAAGTAACACACAACGAGTCAAAAGCATTAACGAAAAAGGAACAAACAACACATTTAAATGAAAGACTTTTAGATTATGGAGACTTGGACATGTTCGATGAATCGCCAGTGAAAGAAAAGCAAAACAGTGCTTCGGGAATAGCCACGTCTAAATGTGGTGTACCAAACTCACGACGAGCAGAACATCCGAAATTCGGAATTTTATGCGCTTGCTTGGACAAATACGGCGGGAAATCTCAAAAATCGACAGCACCAAAAGTGTCAGGTAGTTTAATTTAATGCATTAAATATGGTGTTAAAATAGTATTTTTAAACTTTTAAATAAAAATGGCCTTTTTATTTAACGTCAATGATATTTATTTTCAGATAACGTCGTAAACGCCGTATGTAAGAAATTGGAAGATGATATTGCTGAAATTCAGAAGTTATCCCCTAAAGATACGAAGCAGGCAATGGATAAATTAGTTCAAGACTTGCAGAGCCGGAAAGAAAGTACAATTTTTATTGGGATTGATGAAGTTCTTGAAGGATCCTGCAAGGAAGATAGAGCTATACAACAAAGTGTATGTGCCACCGGCACCGCCCATGACAAAGGCCGAACAGATACTCATTTATATAGTGTCACAGCTGAAAATTTGCTGGTCTGATATTGTTGAGAATATTTTGAAAAATATTGAATATTCACTATTTATGCTTAACCGAACACCAGAGTTTGAGGCCATCGAAACGCTCTCTCATTTTTACGCCGTATTGTGTAGATACGACAAGAATAGGAATCGATTGAGGCTATTTATTATAGACGCAATGTACTGTTTGCAGTACAAAGCTGTCCCGCTTATTAGGCAATGCTTGGATGTGTGGATGCATATTTTACCATTGGCGCACATGGGGATAGGTACGTATTTAACTGCGCGGATAAATTACAATTAGACTTTATAAAACTGAAATCTTGTTACTTAATGGTCGACTTTTTCTTCACAGCTAAAAATCCTCTGGTGACGTGTTTGGTCTACTTGCTGCACTTCTATAAATGCGAAGATAGATTCAATAGAGTACAAGAAATTAGAAATATTTTAAACAGAAAGTATTTCTATG
Organism: Choristoneura fumiferana; assembly: GCF_025370935.1. Classification (NCBI taxonomy): domain Eukaryota; kingdom Metazoa; phylum Arthropoda; class Insecta; order Lepidoptera; family Tortricidae; genus Choristoneura; species Choristoneura fumiferana. Next base: position 14,041,439 of record NC_133474.1, on the reverse strand, counting down.
AAATGTCGGAGTGGAATGAAATGAGAATTCTTGAAATGTTTAGGACTTCTATTATCGAATTGCGTGGTAATTACTATACATTTCTTATTATTATGTTAATTTCTTTCAAGTACCTACATCTGCATATGGACGCCAATGTAAACTTGTTATGCATCAATATTTTACAATATTAACATGTCCATTAAAATTAACTAACAATGAAATTTATTTAGATATTGCAGTCGAGAAGAAAATGTTGAGGATGGCGCTTATAATTCTTGCGAAAAGGCACGGCGCACGGTGGTGCCAAAACTACATAGTTAAAAATATGCTGTTACCCATCATGGAGCAGTCAGGAGCACCCGAACGAGTGAAGTGCTTCTGCGTATCGCTGCTAGGGCCGTTGCTTAAGCCCTATCCCATGGAAATGAAAGTCAATTGCGAAATTGTCATGAACCAATTATCTGATATGCTGAACAGAAATCGTGAGTAGTTATTCCATTTGGTGATTTGAACATTTTGTAAAGCTTACTCTCGTTTAGTCTCCATTGCCCTATTACTTCCCTGCTATTTTATTCGCCAAAATAACCACATTTTTAATTCTTTTTTCAGCTTCAAAACAAATGGAAGAAGCAATTTTTACTAGTTTAATATACATGAGTAGGCACAATCAAAACCGTGTCATCAAAGCGTTGCTCTTTTGGAAACCTGAGAATATTTCTTTAGAGCTCGAAGATTTACTGAAAAGTTATGTCAAAGAAAGGCCCATGAAGTCATGGAAGACCGTATTATCAAAAATATCTCTTCAACAAACCTGAATGAACAACAATTTGTTGTTACTATTCAAGTGGTGATCAGGGAGATTCAATAACTTCTGGCAAGTTAGTGCTGAAACTTTCTGATACTAATCATGGTATGAAGTGTGTGATTGTGAAATAGTTTCGTTAGATCCTATAAACGTGTAAATTTGATAGAAGAATGCAATACTTTAAGTGAAAAAGTAATTGTTAAGTGTATAGAATAAGTCCCTATTATATTACATCTGTGATCGCGTAAGGTTAACTACTTCATTTTGGAAGTAGGTACAGTAAATTTATTAAAAAATATCTTTCTTAGTTTTATTTTAATTCAAAGCCCTCACTAGTTAAAGGGATAATGTAAAAATAAAACAATAATTGGGTACCTTAAGTTTTCTGGGATTATAATGTAGCTCACTCCTGTAGATAGATTCTTTTTTTTTCACTTGCCGTTGTTTTGTAAAAATAAATTGGAACTTAATTTCGGCAAACCACGTTTACTTTGTGCCTTGGTCTGTTTGGTTAAAAAAAGGCCGTTTTTACAGCTGTCAGTTGTCAAACCGACCTTTTTTTTTAAACAAACAGACTAAGACACAAAACCTATTAATCTCACGAAACGTGTGGTTTGCCGAAATTACGTTTCAATTTCTTCATATCTTACATTATAAGTCTACTATCGATAAAAAATATAATATGGACCATCCTTGAAATCTTAAAGTACCCAATAGTGGCTACTAATTATTATCACTTCAGCCGTTTCGAGGTTCCCGAATAATCGCAGCATAGTCAGTATGCGGGGCCCGCAGCCCTTTAGTTCCTCATTAGAGACAGGTGTGACACCTCTATACAGGATGATCAAATCAAATGGGTCAGTAGGGAGAAATCAGAAACTACGAGAGATACTTGAAATCTGTTCTTAGGAACCATGGCTTCGATTTTACATTTAATAAAAATGGCATTCAAATTTTTTTGATTTAACTCTCACACATAACCGAGAATCGAACCTGGTCAAAATCTTTGTAAAGTATGTTATAAATTCTGCTCATTTTTTCGTTGTTATTTTGGATTGTGTGGATCATAAGCGAAAGAAAATACATTTTAAAAGATTTATTTAACTTGCAAGTGTGTATGAATGTATGTATTGTATAATGTATGTATGTATGTACGGGTCCAATCTTGCATGTTGAATTTGACGCGCTTCCAGTAGTCGGATTGACTTCAAATTTGGCATACTTATTTAAATATGGTGACAATACAATATTCTGGTGGTGACATTCTGGTAGTTCTGAAAGCAGAGCGGTACCGAGGACATGGTATTGCTTCCGTTCCCAAAGCTCTATGGGATCGTCTTGGGAACTTCGACTTGCGGAGACGATTCTGGCCGGACCACCAGGTTGTCACTACCAGATTATTGTATTGTCATCAGATTTAACTAAGAACTATAACAACGAAAACATGCGCAGAATTGATAAACATAGTTAACAGAGATTTTGACCAGGTTCGTTTCCCGGTTATGTACGAAACTTAGAAAAAAAAAATTGAATGCCATTTTTATTAAATCTAAAACAAAGCTATGGTTCCTAAGAACAGCAGGGCTACTACGAAATTCTAAGTTCGTGTCGTGCGGTCCCTCTTGCTCTCGTATTAAATAGTATAAGTGTCAGAGGAATCGCACGACACGAACTTAGAGTTTCGAGTTTCGTAGTAGCCCTGCAGATCTCGCTATCTCTCAGTTTCTGATTTCTCCCTACTGACCCATTTGGATTGATCAACATGTATACTTCGTTTTTTTTTAGCATAAGAAAAAGAGTAAACAATATTGACAAGTCTTTTTATTGAAAAACGTTTTTAAAAATACAGTAACTAAGTATTACTTTTGATACCAAACTTGTACCAAACTATTTATATTATGTCCTAATTGTTACATATTTGCTGAGACTTATTTTTAAACAAACTCAAACTCACAACATTTATTGACAAAATAATCACACTACATCACAACAAAAACACAGTAAAAACATAAATAGGAGAAGAGAAGAAAATAAGAGATATTGTGCTGTGCTTTTCAAGTGTTTTTAAATAAAAAGACACGTCAAGATCGCTTACCTTCTTTCTGATGCAAAAAAAAAACGAAGTATAGCGGTGGACATGATACCAATGCCCATGACAAAGACGATAATTATCCTGTAATGCTGGTTTCAGTCTGAAGTGCAGATGTAGACACCACAGTAGTGCTACTTGGTGCTACTGTATGAACGCAATCGACAGCAGTGTTCTGCCTCCGATTAAATAAGCAGGTAGAATAACCAAAGAATGATAAAAGATACAGGTTCATTGTGCTAGGATTTTATTTAGGTACGGTACATTACAAATTGCCTAAAGCCATTCTAAGTATAATTATATTCAGTTAATCTTCAAGAAGTTTCACAGTAATCAATTCTTTCGTCATAAATAAACAGAATAGTTAATGAGAAGAGTCTGAAAACAAACCATAAGGTGAGCCTTAACAATAAATAAATGGAATGCTACATAATAAAATGAACGAATGAGATGAAATCGATTACATTTTTAATAGTTAGTTTTATATTTTTTTATTTCCACCATAATTACATGAATATTTACAAGTTGTGTTCTAGCATTGGGTGTTAGTAGTTTTACGAATTTATTATAATATTGCACAAAGTTTGTCAGCGCCATTTGCAGTAAACCTGATCCTGTTACTAAGTTAGGGAAAGATACAAGTACTTCCCGGTGTATTTCTTCAAGGCTTTGCTTCCAACTGGCGCTAAAGGATGCCACAAGCGACAAAGTCTTTTTTTCCATACTTAGAAGTTCCAATTTCTTATCACTTTCGAGTAGCAATTCCCCTTCTTTTACGAACTGTATCATGCCTCCAAAATGTGGACTCAGTATCTCTTCCACATATTCAGCACTCCTGGCTTGCAACTGATCCCTGAAGTTTTCCGCTTCTTTTGTGTTATCTCTAGTTCTCTCCATCAATATACTTAATATCATATCATAGTTATTAATCAGGAATATTAATTGTTGTATACGTTGCGAAAATTCAGCGGCCATTTTAAGCAAAAAGCAATTGACTTCATCTTGAAGATTCAAAAGCAGACTACTTAGATCTTCAGAAGGGAACTGTTCGCTAAGACTTAACATTGCAGCCGAGAACTCCGCGTACCGACGAGTGATCTGAAACAATTTTATTTCTTAAATAGGTGTAGAGTTTTTGCGTTTTTTGTTTTTGCTCCCTTAAAAATTGACAGATATTAACGGTTACTTATGTATATAATATGTCACACCTAGCTCGGTCTGTACACAACATTACCACCCATATCCGGATTTTCTCATTCTACCTTCTACCCGCGACTGAGATACATGTAATTCAGAGTATTGATTGAGTTTTTCGAGCGTATGTATGTATTTCGGAATAATTTTGTTGGAGCTAAACATGTTCATTTGTTATGAGCTCCTAAATAAATGGTATAGAAAAGTGTTCAAACTATCGAGCCCTAGCCCTCTCACTCGGAGGGGAGACCTGTACCCCGCAGCGGGTCGTAATGTGCCATACCTACTAGATGTCTAGTGTGTCGTTCAGTTAAGTGTAATGAATGTAATTACTTTTTTTCTGCGCGTATCTATCAAATATCCACTAATATCTGTTTGTTAGCTCATAACGCTTAAATTTCTAAACCGATTAGGATGAAATTTGGTTTAGGCAGAGATTGAGTTTCTGGGAAGGACAGAATAGTTTCTATCCCCGAAAATGGCATAGTTCCCGCGAGAAAGCGAGAAACGAATTCTTAGCAGAGGAAGTCGTGGGCAAAAGCTAGTTTGAAACCTTGGGAAGAATTATAGCGTAGTTTTTATCCCAAAAAAATGCATCTCTTTTATACAAAAGGAGGAAAACGAGTATACGGATCACCCGATAATAGAAAGCAATCATCGCCGCCCATGGACACTTGCAATACGAGGAATTTCATAGGTGCGTAAGAATAATAATAATCCACGAGGAACGGAATAAACGAATTCTTCGCAGACATAGTCAGCTGGTTAAAAATATGTACTTACATAATGAGGTCCCAATTCTTTGTTGGATAATTTAGCTGGATCACACTCTCTTACGCTTTGAATATTAAATCTTAATATAAGATCCAACCTTGGCCATATTATGCTATGTAATGAATCCCAGTAACTGAAAAAAAAATAGAGATGCATATAAAATGTAGTCAATAATAACCCGTCAAACGCCCTGCGCGCCACTGTGGCGCGTATCTAAGTACTCGTGATTAGTCAATTTTTACTCGACTACGACACGCCAAAGGAAGAGTAATGATTTTAGCAGTATACGTATGTTTGTATTTACGTATGTTCCACCGTAGCATCTAAACTACTCGTCCGATTTTAATAAATAAGGTGTCAATCGATTCATTACTGTTACTAGTTTCGATCACCCTTTAACATGGGGTACTAGTCCAAAATTACCCAAAAAAGTCGTTGGTCGCGCGACGGGTTAAAATAAAATCTCGTTTCTTTCCTGAGCATGTCTGACAGCAAGTCGGGTCGGCACTCGGCTGTCCGGCGGGCCTATTTACGTGGCTGTCTATGAACAACATCACACCGACAGCGGTCCCGGTGTGATGTCGCGCATAGAATAGATGTCAGCAAAATGACATGAAGGAAATAATTGATATTAGTTGATATTACTAATAAAGGAGCATGAGTATAAGAGTATAAAACCACGTAAATAGGCCCGCCGCACTCCCGGCCCGACCCGTTACCTTCACTCACGCACGTGTATGCTTCGCGCTTTAGTAATCAAATGTATATGAGAATTTATACAATGATTGATTCCAGGATGCGTTTGATGCATACGTCTATAGGCAGACTTAAAGCAAGAGAAAGAGATTATTTTATTTTTAACTCTGACAAAAATAATAATAATAATAAATTAATTTATTTCGGGCAACTTGGCCCATACAATAAATACCTTACAGACTAACATACATATTTATAATCAAAAATATTTAAAACTAATTTACAATTTTACAGTGTGTGTGTGTTAATTTATAATGTTACAGTTACCTGTCTAGAGCCGCCACTGCTCTTTTGTGACACATCCATCGGTATCTGTTTATTAGTTGAATGCATAAAAATAGCGCCAGGCAGTCAAAACATTCAACAACATAATTTTCGACATTTTTCTGTAAAATAAAAAATAATTGCCTTTGTATACATACTTTTTTTAAAGATAGAGCCTTGTGATGGTCAGGCGAACAGAATAGACATATAGGATTCCGCTTTTTACCCTTCAGGTAGAGAATCCTAAAAACTATTATTAATGGCATAAGTTATTTTTTGGTTCATTTAATAATTTTGTTGTTTAAATTAGAATTCACAGGTACTAACCACAAGCAATGATAAAGTTTTTCCAAGTATTCTGTCAAACAGTTCCTGAGCATGGCTTCCCTTCACATGAAAGAACTCTGTTGTGAATAGGTACTCCCTGCAGCTGTTGTCTACCAGAGCATATTGTAGGCTTCTGAATAGAGCTTCATATGAATACTGAAAACAATCGCAATGAAAAGACACTGAAAAATACTAATTGAATACAGAACTTGGCCACACATTGCTGATTTTTGATAGGATGTACCACCTGAAAAAAAAAATGATATTTAGGCAAGTAAGTAGTAGGAAAATACTTCACAACCACAAAAAGTGTCTTTTTTATTTGATCTTTTTTTAGGGTTCCATACCCAAAGGGTGCTAACGGGACCCTTTTACTGAGACTCCGCTGTCTGTCTGTCCGTCTGTCACGGGGCTCTATCTCTGAAGCCGTAAAAGTTAGAGACTTGAAATTTTCACAGATTATGTATTACTGTGGCCGCTATAACAACAAATCATCATCCCAGCCTATATACGTAACACTGCTGGGCACAGGTCTCCTCTCAGAACAAGAGGGCTTGGGCCATAGTTCCCACGCGGGCCCAGTGCGGATTGGGAACTTCACACGCACCATTGAATAGCTTCGCAGGTTTGTGCAGGTTTCCTCACGATGTTTTCCTTCACCGCAAAGCTCGTGGTAAATTTCAAATGTAATTCCGCACATGAATTTCGAAAAACTCAGAGGTGCGAGCCGAGGTTTGAACCCACGACCCTCTGTTTGAGAGGCGATAGGTCAAACCACTAGGCCACCACGGCTTAACAACAAATACTAAAAATAAAATAATAGTTACAAATTAAAGGGGGTCGTCATACAAGAAACGTGTTTTTTCAGCGTTTTTGGTTGCTAGGCGTTATTAGCCGTTGCTAATACGACCGAGTCGCCTAGCAACGGGTAGCTATGTCGTTTGAATATTTACCTTTAAGTTTTCAATTTTAATGATGTTTTATAAAAGCTTCGATAGTATATTATAGTGACTGTCTGATTGTGTGGTTTATTCGTTTTTGTGCAAAATTAATAAGCAATTTATGAACCACAAACTTCAATGAAGCCAACTTTGTTAAAGCGCTGGCCAAATCCACACCGTATTAATCACTATGTTAACCTATTGTTTTTTACACTAAAAAAATCATACTAAGTATTTAACACTATTTACAAGGTTAATAATACAGTTTAAAATTTATTCACACTAGTCGAGCTTCTTATTATTTAATTACACAACATACGAAGTCCGCCGAATGAGGGCTATCATTTTTTGTCTCACTAGATGGCGCACTGTTGCGTGAGGTTTTTAAGCATGGCTTTCAAAGTCTGTTATTACGGGCGTGAAAACAAAGTTTAGATTAAAATCATATTTAATACACCTTAAAACCGTACCATAAAAATATCGAGCATGCCACAGTGTTGAATAGTCCCCGTTTTGTTCGGAAAAAGGGAGGACAAAGGTTTCCGAAAGACAAAACTGTCTCATAACACAGACATTCATTGCCCCGGAACGCATATTTGCCATAATTAATTTTAGATGTTGCAAAATATTCACAAAATTATTCTAATTATAAATAAACCCGCGTAGCTCACCCAAAAACTATGAGATTTGACATTTCGGAGACCTCACTCTACACTAGTGCCTCTAGTGGCGAATCCATACGCGATAGATAGCCCTCATTTCCCGCGAATGAACAGAGTTGACAGATAATTTTTCGCGGCAAGTTGCTGGCAATGGCTTCAGAAGCAAACAGACAGAAGCAAAGAGGATGAGAATACAAATTGTTTTTTATTCGAAATACTTGCACAAGTGCTTACATTTCGGCGATATTTTTAGAAGCTTTTCTTTAGCTTGCCCTGCTTGTTTATTTACTTATTTATTGTTTGTTTTTTATCTTTATCTTGGAAGCTAAATTTGACCCACTTCCAGTGGTCCAATCGACTTGAAATTTTGCATACTTATGTAAATTTGGTGAAAATACAATAATCTAGTAGTGACATCTTGGTGGTCCTGACAGGATCGTCTCTGCAGGAGGGAACTCCTCAATGTTAATAGTACCGACTTGAAATTTGGTACAGATATGTAGTTTAGACGATAGTGCAAGTACAGTCAACAAAAAGTACATTCGGCAAAAAAGCTTGTGTAAAAATGATTTTTTTAAGAAAACCTTATTACAAGCATTATATTTATTTGCAGTGTACCTAATGTAACTATGTTTGCTCGGGTGGAATCTTTCAACTCAAATTTGAAGTGGATATCTTCAACCGATTGAGCTGAAATTTTACATGCATGTATAAATCCGATGACAATGCAATATTATTATAACATGGAGTTGATCTGATGATAAAGCTAGCGGGTGACCATATGAACTCTGTGATAAACGACACGACCACATCGAGTTTGAACTCGTTTGTCATCTTGACGAGTACTTTGGTAACCAGGGGCATAATGTACAGTCAGCAAAAAAATATATATTAGAGAATTTAAGAAGAACTTTTACTGAACTGTTTACGGGACCCTTCATGTACGAGTCCGACTCGCACTTGACCATTTTTTTATTTGTTTATATGATAACTAGTATTAGTTTTTTTGGGTTGCGATGCAAATCTATATTAAGGACATTATTTCATAATTTGAAGCAAATCACTTGAAAACATCCCAAAAAACATTAAAAGAGATCTTTAAAAAAATCACAAGTCAAAAACTGGTACAAGTATGATGATCATACTTAGCATAAGAATTCTTCACTATAAGAGGTACTCACTAAAAAACCCAAGCTTATTTGATGTAAGGGTTGACTTACTATGGAAACCCGAATATGGCCTTTGGTATGGAGATAGTTTAAGACCTAGGGCAGGGTATAGGACAGTTTTATTCTGGACAGTTTTATCAGCGGATAGTGGATACCGGGATAGTGATAAACAAATTCAAATAAGTTACCTTTGTTTTTTGTTGAGCATGTGGTACTATAATAGGAGCTTCAAGCTGTTGAGCCAGAACATCTCCTCTATTTCCGATGGTGAATATAGTGCTTTTATTTTTTAAGTTGGATTTTTGGAAGAAGCTTCCTTTTATTCCATCTTCTATCCCCATAAGGTCATCCTTAGTTGGTGCTTCTTCATATTTCAGTTTGTCTAGCCTAGAGGCATATGATTTAAAGTACGAGTAATACACCTTGCTCAATGTATCTATATATTCATTACATATTTCTTGGGCCACATTTCTCTCATTGGCTAATATAAATTCAAAGAAAAACTTGTACTTAAGCATAGCATTTTGAGGTATCTGATAATTAGCCATTGGCTTTCTAAATTTATATATCTGTTCTAATATGTAAGTTCTTATTTTGGCTACAGCCTTTATTTTTAGTTTTTCAAGCACATCCTTGACATCATGACAAGCTTTAGTTTCCTTGAAATCTTGCTCTTTCACAAAGTTCAACTTCTGACTTAAAATAGCCAACTGGATCATGAACTCCTTGTCAATGACTGGTACATTATTTATGCCACTAAAAAAAATACATTAGATTACTGTTAGTAATTGAATATCATTTACATTTTGTGCCAGGGCCACAAGTGAACTGACGGACAAGGACCTCAATTGATGACCGGATGGCCAAGTCGATTCCCGGCCGGGGCAGATATTTGTGTGAATAACACGTTTGTTTGTTCTCAGGTCTTGGATGTTTAATATGTATTTATCTATTGTTTATCCGTTGCCTAGTATCCATAGTACAAGCTTTGCTTAGTTTGGGACTAGGTCAATTGGTGTCAAGTGTCCCATGATATTTATTATTTTATTTATTAAGTAAATTAACTGTTGTTTCATACCAAGGGCATACCTAGCTCCTGGCCCAGCCAGGGGGTGGCAAGTCACATTTTTTATAGGTCAGATCCCCCGCATTTGTTTTGTCATACACACTACATGGCTTGAGAGATTATACAAAAATAAAAGCATACTACATACATATTGTAAAGCAGGGATGCACAGACCACTGCCTGCTGTTATTGTATGTGTGCCAGCGACCTAATAGAAATAGCGAAAACCTAGCGAAATTATGATGATAATTTCAGTTCGAAAATACAAACTGAGACATGGATGCACAGAAAAACCAGAAAAAGAGACCAGCGCTGGGAATCGAACCCAGGTCCTCAGCAATCCGTGCTGCGTGCTATAACCCCTACACCACCGCTGGACAGGAATTTAGACACGAATTTTTCCTATGAATACATATCTCAGGTTGCTTATTTCTACTACGCTACTTATGCAGCAGCACTAGCGACATCTATGTTCCGCTCTCATCGAGAGACGTCACATTCTTTCGGAACCAACCGCTCACCCAGACAAGAGATGTCGCTACTAAGCAATCAAATTATGATTGGTTATTTGGAGTCTTTTTGTATTTTTTATTTCAACTCCAAATTTGTTATTTTTACGGGTATCCCGTGAAACCATATCGAAAATACAAACTGAGACATGGATGCACAGAAAAACCAGAAAAAGAGACCAGCGCTGGGAATCGAACCCAGGTCTTCAGCCCATCTCAGGTCATCTCTTTTTCTGGTTTTTCTGTGCATCCATGTCTCAGTTTGTATTTTCGATATGGTTTCACGGGATACCCGTAAAAATAACAAATTTAGAGTTGAAATAAAAAATACAAAAAGACTCCAAATAACCAATCATAATTTGATTGCTTAGTAGCGACATCTCTTGTCTGGGTGAGCGGTTGGTTCCGAAAGAATGTGACGTCTCTCGATGAGAGCGGAACATAGATGTCGCTAGTGCTGCTGCATAAGTAGCGTAGTAGAAATAAGCAACCTGAGATATGTATGCATAGGAAAAATTCGTGTCTAAATTCCTGTCCAGCGTTGGTGTAGGGGTTATAGCACGCAGCACGGATTGCTGAGGACCTGGGTTCGGTTCCCAGCGCTGGTCTCTTTTTCTGTGCATCCATGTCTCAGTTTGTATTTTCGATATGGTTTCACGGAATACCCGTAAAAATAACAAATTTGGAGTTGAAATAAAAAATACAAAAAGACTCCAAATAACCAATCATAATAATTTCAGTTGTTTTTATTTGTTGCGGACTGCTTTTAGCTTAAAATCCGACCATGTAAATCCTTGTTGTAAAGCATATACTTTCCAAGGGGGGCAGCTGCTCGTCCCTCCCCCTCTGGGTATGCCAGTGTTTCATGCTGCTGAAAATATAGGTCACATTCATTTGTTTATTTAGCTAACAATACATACTTACAAAATGAGTGTTTCAGAGACAGCCATGTCTTCTATGAAGGAGGACAGTGGCCCTTTGACAACCTGTCTGTTTGACAGTTGCACAGACATGCTGACGGAGCGCTTTTGCAGGCTAATTATTTCATTGCTTATGCTTCCCAGGTCATTCTAGAATGAATAGAAATAGTGATAAGAATTACCTTAAATACAGTTTCCTGACAGAAATTTATTTAAATATTTCAACAGGATATCAGTATCTGTTTTTATTTCAAATATTTTGTGTTAACAAACACTGGATAAAGAACAGACTTTACATGACTTTATAATGAATAAAATGATGATGATGACTATTGTATTTTCAACACTGACTATATCTGGTAATGATATGTACACTTATATTATAAAAAGAAACAATTTGATTGTTTATTTGTTTGTAAAGAATAAAATCAAAACTACTGAACTTATTTTTCAAATTATCTCACCTAAGAAAGCTATAATTATCAGCTAGTAACATCTATAATACCTAGTGCCATCCACAAAGACGCATGATTTTGTCAAAATTAGACATTAATGACATTGTAATAATAACCATGGCACGCATCATTGTGAATGACTACGTATAGCAATATAAATACTACTATGTACTAGAAAAAGAAGTAGATTGTTCATCCACCATTACCTCTCATCTTTCATTTTCTAGATTTTTTTTACCATACAACGGCAAAAACTACTTGACACTGGCAAAATTGTTCTCCAATGGACAGAGCCATATTTTTTATAAAAATCTAATCTAATCTACTATGTACTAATATAAAAGCTAAAGTAACCCTGCCTGTCCATTATCTCTTCACTCTTAAACTGCTGAACCAATTTAGATGAAATTTATTAGTTTAGAGCAGCGTTTCTTAACCTGTGGCCTGCGGACCCCTGGGGGATCCACGAGTATGTGTATGGGGGTCCGCTGTCTTATCTATAGACATTTGAATTAAAAAAAAAATTACCTAAATTTATTCCTTTTTTTTATTAAGGGAGTCCTTGAAATCATGCTTGATTGTCTAGGGGTCTGCGGACTGAAAAAGGTTAAGAAACGCTGGTTTAGAGGCCCTAGGAATAGAATAGTTTTTTATACCATCAAATTGCATAGTTATTGCTGAATAGCAAAAAACTAATACTATCATAGGCAGACAAGTTCGCCGGCAATAGTTAGTAAGTTATATTTTATCTCGGGAATTTGTAAATTTCCTATATGACACAGATGAAGTTGCAACCAACAGCTAGTGCTTGAATAATTTAAATTCAATGTGTGTATATAACAGACTTACCTGAAACACCATCAACATACTTTCCATGCGAGCGAGTATGCCGTCACACTCTTCGATTTGGTTATGAAGTGAACTTATGTTTCCACTTTCCTTCAAGTAGTCTGCCACTGAGTTCTTTTCAGCCTCCTTAATACCTTTGTCAACTTGCAGTGCATATTCCCGCAGATCTGTACCATTATTGAGTACTTCTTGAATCTCAATATCCTCGAGATTCTTGTCCAATACATCTTTTATTTGTGTCGATTCCGCCATAGTGATGACAGGCATTACAAACCTTCTTTTCTCGAAATAAATAAAAAAATACCTATGCCCTAAATTAGATCACATACCGTTGCTAAGTATTTACAAAATTCTCATCGATTACAATTAGCAAGCAATTAGTTAAATGGTCAAAATCTTCAGAAGAGCCTACCGATACAAACATACAACCACACAACACAATAGCACTTTACGTAGTGATTATATGATTATATTATATACTCATTATTGTTATTCCCCTTAATGGCGGCCTTAAGGCTATTATAATTCAATTCAATTCTTGAAAGTATAGCTCCATCGATACTACCCATGAAGGCTATTATATATTCTCTTTGACAGCACAGAAAGCTGTCACTACTGACACTACTGTCAGTGTCAGTGTCATTGCCAGTTCAGCAGGGCTACTACGAAACTCGAATTTCGTATCGTACCGTCCCTTTCGCTCTCGTATTAAATAGCATAAAGTGTCAGAGGGACCGCACGACACGAACTTCGATTTTTGAATTTCGTAGTAGCCCTGCTGTATCACGAACGGATCTACGAAATTTCCGAACTGGGGTAAAAGGCACACTTGCCCGCAGTTTTTAATAAATATCTAAGGCTAGGTATTTATATTATAACATGGAATCATAGCTCCCGGGCCGTGCGTGCAGCAGGGCTACTACGAAACTCTAAACTCGAAGTTCGTGTCGTGCGGTCCCTCTGGCACTTATACTATTTAATACGAGAGCGAGAGGGACCGCACGACACGAACTTCGAGTTACGAGTTTCGTAGTAGCCCTGTAGGTCTAGTTCTGGGGGGCTACAACGAAATTCGAAAACCGAAGTTCTATAATACCGCCTCTCTCACTCTCATGTTAAATAAAATTAGCGTCAACGGGACGGCAAGAGACGAAGTTCGTATCGCACCGTCCCTTTCACTGGCGAATTAAATGACATAAGCGTCAGCGGGGCGGCAACATACGAAGTTCGAGTTTTGCACTTCGTGGTAATGGGCCTGGTCAATTTTCGACCGAAGCCAGATTGAATTAATTAGGTACTTACTGGAATCATCATTTTAGTTTGGTGATCATTCACATTCACAGTATAAGTACGAAGGAATTGATCTGCGGGATTGCTACCTAACATTCACGTCATTATTAAGGTGTCCAAAGTATTATTAGTATAAAGTTTCTTGCGTACTTACCTAAATAATTTGACTATATTTTAGTCTTTTAATTTTAAGTATTTTGTTCACCAACTTGCCTAAAGCTTATCATGGTCTCTAGGGCTATACTTAAGTGTTATCCAATTTTGTGATTGTTAATTTATGATTCAGCATTAAGATGTCGATGTTATTATGCTGATTGATTGAAGGTAGACTATGACAGGAACTTAGATGAATGATTGGCCAAACATTCATCTAAGGACAGGAAGTAGTAAAAAGAAGAAATTTTGTGAAAGGGGGCGCTACAAAATAAGACTTATTATTGGTTCTCTATCGTTTGCCCGAATTTCATATGCCATATCGTATCGTTTTCCATAATTTTCATGTGCCATAAAGTAATTTATTTCTGAAATAGTCTTTTTTTCAGAGTTGATATTAAACTAAAACCTAACCTAATCTACAGCATTCTATAAGGTGAATTTTTTAAAAACTGAAAACAGCACGGTTCTATATATTTTATGGCAAACGTTGGTTTGGCAAGTGTAATACGGGCAAGTAAAAGTATACGCTTATTATTATATGCATATTCCTATCTAAGAGGATACCGAATTATTTAAACACTGTAAAATTATTAGTGTTCAAACTAGATTTAAACTTGCTGTTATCAGTGAAGAAATCCATAGAATAGAAAGTCTGAAAAAAAAGTAACAGACCCCAACATCTTAGCACATTAGATTATTTGCCTCATTATGTCTTACCAAGTGTACGAATGTTTACGGAAAATGCACTTGCGAGTACTTGACCTTACATTCATAATGAGCTACCCGCTGACACTCGCACTCATATTTGTCAAAACGCAAGCCATTGTAAGCGAATTTTGAAAGCGGCTTATCTGAGGTAGCGTACTTAATGTATAGGAGAAACAATAAGTGAGCTCAGCGGCAGATATTAAGATTTTGCTCGATTTTGATTTTGATTTTTTTATTATCTATTTTTATTTTTTTATTTTTTATGTAGCCTGTATTATGTCCCGCTGCTGGGCAAAGACCTCCCCTTTTCTCCGCCACTCTTCACTGTCCTGGGCATGCACCTGCCAATCGAGCTGAAAAGCGCTCAGGTCGTCCCGCCATCTCCTCTTGGGTAAATAAATAAATAAAATTGTCTATTTAAATAAATGAATAAAAAAATCTACCTGCCTGTCCTGCCTGTTATGTATGTCTACTAACAAAATGAGTCATATGTTACTTGAAATAAAGAGAGATTGTTATTATTATTATAGGTATTCATACCCTCGCATATACTATTCTTTACGCTTTTGTGGTTACAGATCGGGTTTCTACACATTATTAAAAAAAAAAGAAATAAAATTCAGTAGATGCAGTCGCATCAGTATTATTAGGTATTTCAAAATATTTACAAGGAAATAAAAATGTATTACATACAAAGTAGGTAGGTACATAAGTAAAACTTAAGTATTATTATACCTATTTCGAGATAAAAAAGAAATGCAATTTATACAATAATAAATACATTACAGACAAAACATTTCCGTTTCCGGAGCTTTATTTCAAGGATATAAACACAGAAAATATATCGGTATTCTCCATAGGCGCCTGTATTAGCCACATAATGTTTAATCCAATCTTATTCTTGAATTTAGGTTATCAAAATATACCTAAATGACGGAGTGTTTCATTTTACTTAAACTACGTGCTCTAGAAAAATATTTAAAACGGTGCAATTTTACACGTACCTACTATGTAGCAATGACAGGCGCGGAGTTTACAAGTAGGCATAAGCGGTAGGTTCTATGTCACACAACGGATCTATGGTAGTTATTAGGTAAGTACAATATCGTGAAACACAACCAAGAATTAATCAGTAGTTACGCAAACGCGCTATGCAAAGGGAGAAATCAAGGATGCTGACGCATTTACTTAAATATCTATCTAACTAATAGACACGAATAAAAGAGCCTGCCTGTCGAGTAAAAAGTCCAGCACTGGAATATTCTATAATTAATATACCAACATTGTAAAAAATTATCAACTTACGCACGTTTTTTATCTCTTATCAACTAGTGTTAAACATTCAAGCATAGTATTATAGACACATCTATCCACTTAAGGGTGGAAGTTAACTGATGTTGCATCACACAATCCTCACAGGTAGTGATATATTGCGTATGTTTTAAGAGTTATATGAAAATCTATCAAGGCAACGTTCAATCTCAACACACAAGTACGGTAATTTTATTAGGTACTTGTGATTTATAAAAAACATCTACTTACGCGTCGTGCATGCCATCCCATGAAGTTATTGAATGTATTGGTCCAGTGATTATTACACTAGTTCTTCCAAATCTTATTTGGTAGAATACCAATACATGTTGAATTATTTATACCTACATAATTAATTAGGAGTATGTTTGATCGGCTCGCGTCTCGCAAACCATTAAGGTAACACTAACTATAAAACAGACGAAGAAGTTCCACGCAACGTTTTAATTGATTTTTTCCCGTAATTGCTGTGGATCGAAAAAATAATCATCGTACATTATATATTTAGCTATTTTCAGCTTCAATGCGACGTTATTATGAATGTTTAAAGAAAATTAAAGCAGAGGCCGAATAAGTGATATGTTTTTCTTTTAGGGTATAGATAATTATATAACATACATATATAATATGTATGTATTATTTTAAAGCTTAGACAAGGTACGTTTGTTTACAAGAAAACAAAATACTCTTCCTAAAAGGTACTCTTTAAGACACGTTGGAGTAAGGAGTCATATTAGTGATGCTGAACTTTCCCTCTGGCCTTATTTATTTTAACAAAATTATCCTATCTTCCTAGCGTCTAAATAATAATTATTAAATAATTTAAACCTAAAAGGTAACTTCCAACAATTAGTCTCTCTGACGGGCACGGGCACGTCGCGCTTTCCACCCAACACTCAATAACACTCAACAACAGGATAAACAATACACATATCAAATGCCTTTAGGTATTATTCGTAAAGTAACTTTTATTAATTTTACTATAAAAGCTCGAGAATCACGAGCCAATATTGTAACATTTCTAAGTCTTTTGACTAGATTTTTCTTATCTATAATACGCAAGTAAATAACATAGGAATATTTTGTACGACAAGATGCCATCGATCACGAGCGGTAACTCAAATGCAGACTACTATAGGTATACACATATAACGACATAAGGAAACAAAATCACACCAAAATACGACTACGTAAGTTACTACATTTACAATAAATTAAGCTTAACTATACTTAAGCGGTACGATTGTCTTGTTTGCTCAAAATAATTATTCTATAGGCTATTTATTTAAAGGTTTAAAATCGATACCGGGAGATCGAGTCCTATAGTGTTCAATTCGTTTATCGCCTAGAAAAATATATTATGCTCTAATCTAAACACTTATAAAAAAATATTAGAAATGGATTTAGATAGTAGAAGATGATGCGTTCGAAGGCTGGAGTGGTCCTCAGGGAGTCGCGCGCGGGTAGGCGGGGGCTACCAGCGCTTAGAATGGCAAGCTGGTACGAAACATGTTCTCGATGAGGGGGGGAGCCGGGACAAGGTCTTCGAGCTTGAGATAGAAGATACGCTGGAGCCCCTGCACGGACAGCGAGCGCAGCTCTGGCAGCGAGCCCAGCACGCGGCTGAAGTGCGGCGCGCCGCCGCAGCCTGCGCCGTTAGGCATGTGCGCACGCAGGCATCCGATTATCTTCATCTGCAACTGCTCCACCCGATGTGGTTCTTTCAACCCGTGTCTCTCTGCAACAACAATATGGTTAATTCATAATGCATATCAAATCCAATGATCAACTGTTTATGTTTTAAGGACTAAGACATGGAACTGTTTTCGCCTTCACCGTCAGACTATTTTTATACTCAAGTACATTTAAATTTTGTGATTTCTTTACACTTGTTCATATATTGTCAAATTTTGCTAGTAGTGGTTGTTAGATCCTATCTATTAATTAATATTAGGTAATGTGAAAGACGAAAAAAATTACCTGTTATCAGAGTAAGAGCGCAGAGGCACGCAAATGTTGAAATATCGATGTCCATTGAATGCAGCGTGTTGCTGAAGTCGAGCACTGCGTGCAGCCAATCCCCGAATGACCGCTGGCATTGTCGCTTGTCTAGGACTAGTCCATTACAAAAAGTAAGCTTGGTGTCTTCAGGTCTCGTGCGATAAGCAAGTCTCAAAACAAAAAGTTCCAGTCGCGCCGACGCGAAGAGTTGATCGCGATCTTCGGCACAAAGTTCTCCATATCCCGGTACTTTCTCCGCGAAAATCTTGATCATGTCAATCGATGTCGTCAGAAGCGAATAAAATTGCTGTATCACTTCCGAATCTGATATCAGTGGTTCCATAGGGTTGAGTTCTCGGTACTGAGAGTAGTCGAGATTAGAAAAATCTGGCGACGTATCAACATGAGCCCTAACTAGAGCAGTAATAAGTGAAATAGGTGGGCTCGGGGGTGACTCTTGTGGACATTTTGGCTTGGAGGGTAATCTTCCCCGCCTTCCTTTTAAGGAATCTGTTCTCACTACTTCCTTGACCATACCGACATTGAGACATTTTTGGAAGCGACAAAATTGGCATCGATTTCGTCTTCTTTTGTCCACGGGGCATGACTTTTCAGCTAGGCATACATATTTAGATCCTTTCTGAACGGTCCTCTTGAAAAATCCTTTGCATCCTTCGCAAGTCCGGACTCCATAGTGTTGACAAGCGGCGGTGTCCCCGCAAACGGCGCAAAGCTGGCTGGGCGAGGGCGGCGCGGCGCGCAGACCGGCGCCGGTGCTCTCGGCGGGCACGCCGCCGGGCGAGCTCGACGCTGAACTTGGCGCCGATGCTTGCATACAGTGCACTTTCGTACCGTGTAGCTTTGGACTTTCAATTGAACTGTTTGATTCAGACCTTTGAACTGGCAATGATGCTCTTCTTTGTCTAGCACTTTGATCCGTAGACAAATGCAAATCCACAGAACCTGAGAATGGTGGTAGTGAATAGGAATCCTGGTTATGAGCCACTCCACCCGTATCAAAAGTGGGACTGCACGGTTGCGCGGGTGCGTAGTACGGCGAGGGAACGTATGGCATCGAAGGCTGATGGTATTGGTACAAGAGCTGCGAGGACGCGTGCCCTTGATGAGAGTACGCGCTGACGTTATAGCAGTCTTCTTCCATTTTTAAGCCGAACTCTGCCATATCTGGTTTTGGATAACGAACTGAATAAGTTTCTTCAAAGCTAGGCAGCGCTGGGCCGAGGGTCGGGGACGGGGCCTCGCTGACTGGAGTTGTACGATGGGATTTAATTTCAGGAGGAATCGGGGCGTGGAACTCGACGTCCGGAAATGGATCTAAGTTTTCTTCTAAGATTTCAGAAGAATCTTCTTGATACTGGGGTGATAGTAAATCAGTGAAGGACGAACCGTAGTTGCTCTGAAATGAAAAAAATAATCGATAATAGAGGCGTCGTGAAGCGGTAGGCGGTAGAGACCGAGACCGTCAGAGGGCGACCCGCTCAGCCAATGGCGAGCGTTGTTTCCGTGTCATTTATTTGTCTATACAATCTATTTGTAGCTATATGAGAGCAATATTATCCACAATGACTTTAAGTAGGTAGTCATTCGTTAAACATTTAAGTTGAAAAGAATGGCTGATAATTATTTAACTACGTTGTATCTGCTTCATGTAGGTGCAGTACGAATGTCATTACAATTTGCATTAACAATTACGGCAATAGTGGATTGTTGTTTTTCTGCCAATGGGGGGGTGTTTAATAGTTTTTAAAGAACTGCTATTAAGTTGTATAATCAAATCACATATACTCACGTGTGTCTGCAGCAGTAGCATGCTGGAAGAGGTGGTCGTAAAAGCACTTGGCGAGCGCGGCTCTATAGCGCTCGGCCCTGCAACAAACGAACATACCACTTTAGTTATTTACTCAGGAGCTACAAAACTTACGATAAAGTTTTCCCGCTAAAATTACGTGTCGTTATTTATTTTTAGTTATGAACAAAATTTAATAGAATGGTATGACTATTTAAAGCAAACGTGTGTCGACGGCGAGCGCGCGCGAGCAGTGAGCGGGGCGGTTGCAAGTGGACGTCGAGCTTTGAACTATCACGCTACACAGCCCATGCATCATTTATATTTACCCTCGGCGAACATACTTTGATTCTTCCTTCAACACAAGCACTTGTAATTGCCTAATCGATATTTACTCTCGCCGGCTCCCTGTGATAACCATTCGCTACCCTTCTACGACCAACAATGACGGCGAAAAAGAAAGGTCTTCTAATTTATACTGCAGTTTTAGCTACCAAATATTGGCGTTTTGAATACATCGTGTCACGGTGCTTGATTCGCCACGCCCCGAAAATTGAATCCTATGTATACACCTAGCTTATTGTTGTAGCAAAACGACGCTAACGGCTATTACAATCAAACTATTGTAGTTCCAGACACTAACAGATAGAGTCTATATTTGAAGAACTTGCAAAATAGATATTTTTTGGGGCGAAAAGGCGATGGATCCCTGGGGAGGTTATGAAATCAGTGGCATTTGCAGTTTCTATTATGTTAGGAACCATTAATTCCAGTCTTATTAAGTTATAAACAAAACATCCAGGCTTTTGTTGAGGAAATTCGCTTTTTCTTGTGTTTTGGATAGATGAGCGAATAACACAAAAAAGCAATTTTTAAGTGACACGTGAAATTATTGTTTCTTTTATGTTTTGTAAGTTTATAACTCATACATCTACTACGAACACTGTCAAGCCATGCTCACGCATAAACTAATTAACTATTTATTTTGTAGGTTAGTTGTTCAAAGACCTTACAGATTAATTTAGGGTAGGTACTCGGGAAGAGATTACATGCAAGATTTTTTGTTCGTACAGAAGAATATTATGCTTAAGTGATAAAAAAATATATAAACGGCGATTCAACTTCAAAATAAATAAATATAAATATCATGGGACAATTTACATCACCTAGTCCCAAACTAAGCAAAGCTTGTACTATACCTACAGATATAGCTACTAGGCAACCGATAAACATACATGCGAGTATATAGATTTATTAAAGTTTAATTATACTATCTAACATCCAAAACTAACACTATATATAAACTAAAATAATGTTACAAAATAAAAATGTCATCCAAATTTTCTGCCCCAGGCATTACTCATACTCATACTCATACTCTTTTATTGGTAATATCATTATTACATGTCATTTTGTTAAATTATTAACCCCAAGACACTGGCAGCATTAGTAATGCTGTAAGGTAATGCTGCATTACCTCTCTAATATATAGATAGATACATACTTATGAAACATCCAAGACTCGAGAGCAAAAATTCGTGATTTCATAGAAATATCTTCCTACCTACTACACTACCTACTAGGGATCGAACCCACGACCTCAAGCTTCATAGTCCGGTTCTCTGCCACTTGGCTATCCGGCTGTCGTAATGTAAAGTGATCAAAAGTAGTTGTACAATACTCAGCCTTGGAACCGACGTACGGCTATGTGCCATTTGCGGTCGAGACGGCTGGCCCTTGAGGGGTGGACGCCAGGTCGTTGGTTTGGGAGTTGGGGCGCAGGATGAGGGACAGAGGAGGTGACCCCCGTTCCGGGTCGTACTTGGTCCAGCGGGTCTCGTTGGCCATAAACGAGGCAATGCCGCTGGGGTGATGGGTACGTTTGGGCCAAGTTCGATGCGGACGGGTCTTGAGTAGTGTTTATTTTATTTTATTATTTAATTTATTACTATTATTCTTTTTCTCGTTTAGGGTTTTTATATTTTGTGTTTTTTTAATATAATTTTAGTATTAGTTATTATTATTTAATTAATTGTGATATAGTAGAGAACATATATTATATTTAAGTATATTTAAGATTTAAATGAGACATTTTGTACACCAGTTTTATGTAAAATAAAGTATTTAATTATGAGTGTAGAGTTAGAAATGATGTTGTACAATATTTTATATTGCCCATGTGCGAGTGTTCATGTGCGAAATTGCATTTGAAATTTACCACGAGCTTTACGGTGAAGGTCGTGAGGAAACACATTGCGAAGTAATTCAATGGTGTGTTTGAAGTTCCATCCGCACTGCGAACTAGCCAAATTCTGAGGGTCTGTGCCCAGCAGTGGGACGTATATAGCTGGGATTATTATTATTATTATATGTACTTAATTCTTAAATTACGTTACAGTCCCACACAGCGGGAGTAGTTTTACCAATTTATTTTAAAACCTATTTTATTTGATTCAGGGAAAGTGAACACAGCCACGGTCATTGTCTGTATTAGGCCTTGAATAAGCTTGTATAAAAAATTGTGAAAATAGGATATTATAATAGGTAAACTTCAGTGCAAAAATGAAACTGTATACATGTACCTACCTACTTATAGACTATTTCCTACAGAAAAGTATTTCAAATTTCTTCCACGTAGCAGCTGTAAGGCCAATGTTTTTATTTTCCGCCAGATTGTGTATTGTGAGAGTGGATCAACATTTTCATACTTAGGTTAACTAATTAGGTTACTTAATTTTAACGTATCATAATGCTCACCCTAATTTTCAACGCTCAAAAGCATTGTGAATCAATTATGGTTAGCGCCTAGTATGGTTGTTCTTGGTAGAGCCAAATTGCTTATACCGCTTCTAAAGACGCCACCATAATATTATTTTGAATTGGTGACTGGAAAATGGCGCTCCTTTGTCATCTGGCGTCTAGAACGCTCGCTCCTCTTACTACCCCAGGCAGGGCCGACGCTGGTGGTATTTAAGAAGAATAAGAATAAGAATGGTTTATTGGTTGATAAAATAGATACACATGCCTATTCCTACCTGCCAAAATGGCCGCCATGTGTCGCGAAAAGGTGTAGCGTTTGTTGGTCCATTTTGTTCAGTTTTTTTTTGTTGATCTTGAATTTACTTTTCTTTAGCACAAACTATTTAAAAGTAGATAACATTACTTGGGAAGTAACATTACATAAAGCTTGATTCTACAGGAACGTTTTAAATTTTTGCTATTCTATAGTCGCACCATTTTAAACATGGTAGGTATTCATTCACTAAGTAAGACATTTTAAAAACATCAGTAGGTGAAAAAATTAAGTTAATAACTGTTTTATGTAGAAGTGGACAAAATTGTACACGGCTTAAGTCATTTTTCGAATATGGAACGTCGACTTAAGTATCTTACGGAGACGTTACTCGTAACTAAATACTACATACTTACATACAACACGTACAGTAATTGACGAAAGATATTCACCTATACTTACGGCGTTCAATTTGACAAGCTTTTACGGTAGGTCACAATTCAAACAATTTAAGTGATTTATCAATGCGAGCAATTTTATAGGGTCAGTCAAAATGTAACGCATAAAACGTATTTTCGTAAATTACCATTACATTTAATGTAATGTGTGTGGTAAATGTACTATATGTAGGTAACGTATGCGTGGATGTGTTTCAATTATAGTCTTTAGGTATTCAACAAAAACAAAATCTATTCCTATGTTATAATTTTCTTCTGGGTTGTTACATTTTGCAAATGTCATTTTGTAAATAATGAAATTACATAAAATAAATATACTGAATAAATAAGTACTAATATTACACAAAAAAATTGCGGACAAGTGTCGATTTAATATCTTTTTAATAACATGGAAATCGTGTTTAACATTTTAAGTCTTCATTTGCTTTAAGTATTTTACGATATAACCGGTTACATAAAAATATGCTCAATGTCGAGATGCATACGATTGCATAAACTTGGAATAACTTAAACAAATTAGTTTTTTGTCTGAACAGGCTGTGTTTATTTTATTGAAGCCCGAATCGAGTTAAATTTATACCTACATTTGCTGTTATACTAGGACCTGCTTTTATAAATTGTCACTATCGAAAATACAAACTGAGATATGGATGCACAGGAAAACCAGAAAAAGAGAACAGCGCTGGAAATCGAACCCTGGTCCTCAGCAATCCGTGCTGCGTGCTATAACACCTACACTACCGCTGGGCTCCTGTCCCGGCAAATTTCTCCTATGCATACATATCTCAGGTTGCTTTTTTCTACTACGCTACTTAAACAGCAGCACTAGCGACATCTATGCGCTATCTATAAGCTAGGGCTGGACTCTTTTTCTGGTTTTCCTGTGCATCCATGTCTCAGTTTGTATTTTCGATATGGTTTTCACGGGATACCCGTAAAAGTAACAAATTTGGAGTTGATATAAAAAGATATGCTCGGCCTAGTTCTCGCACCATCGCATAAGTCTGTAAACTGCACATTTAAATTTATATAATTTAAACATTGTAACTTGGTGGTGGAGAAAATAAATAAAAAATATTATTATTATTATTATATAAAAAAATACAAAAATACTCCAAAAAACCAATCATAATTGTCACTAGTTTTCATAAAGTAACTTTTTATCTCGTCAAGAATTCGATACTTGAAATTGTATTTCTGGAAATACGACTAGTTAGTCAAAAAACTGACCAAATGCGATTTGGGGTTTACTAATGTTTCGACGAATAACGTTTGGCAACCTGTTTCATTTCGCAACTTTTCATTTCCCAACTGTTTAATATTTCTGAAACTGTAAATATTTCAGGATTTTTATAAAACTAACCTAACCTAACCTTAAGGTTCTACACGATGGCCCTGAAATAAATCCTGAAATATTTACAGTTTTAGAGTGCGAAATGAAAAGTTGCGAAATGAAACAGGTTGCCAAACGTTACGTTGCGATTCGCACTCACGCAAAGGTTCCATGATACAGTCAATCAATTCGATTCCGGGGCTACCATGGAGCCTTATCATAGTATTTTTTTTATAACATTATTTATCGAATGACGTTGAATGTCATTATGGCACAGTTCAGTGGTAGCCTAGGAATCAAATTGGTTGACTGTACATCGTCAAGTGCATAAAAGTCAGTTACTGTCAGAACCCTAACAAAGTTTTATTTTTTCCCTAAGACCAACTCACGTTTGACTGAAAATAAAAACACGGTACCGGAAATTAAAATACACATTATTTATAAATTTAAATCATCCTAGTTATTTATTTGATATAACATCTCTGAAGAGTGAAAGCCACAAGAGGTGCAAGTTCAAATCCTGTCCAGTGATCCGAAAATCCTTTTCGTTTTTGAATATAAATGAAAAATATCACTTGATCATTCGAGTAAGCTACCTACTCCACTTTTTAAATACGTTGTTTATTAGTACCCATGTATCACAAGAACTGTCGCGGGTTAAGGTCTTCCCTTTAATCCTTAGCTTCAATATCAATTAACAAGTTTGGTAAGTAATTAAAGTGGAGAAAATAAAAATCTAGGCGTAAACCACAGATTACTAATATGGCGTAAACTAAAACAAGTTTCAATTAGGTAGAGCTTGTTTTACAATCTTTATTATCAGTGTTAATTTCTGGAAGCAGCGTGTCGGTTATACTGTATAACCGACACGCTGTGTATAACTTATACATAGACTATTGCTGAATTATTTTATGTAACTTCAATGTAAGGCATGTCAAAATTTGTAAAGCATTCTCGACCATTTCTTGGCATCCGATTGAGCTGGTATTTCGTAACCTATTTTTGGAAGTCCGGTGACAATAAAATAATCTGGTAGTGAAATTTTGGTGATCCAGCCAAGATTATCTCCGCAGGACGGATCTCTTCGACGGTTTGCCTAACTTTGACATGTAGTGACGCTACAAGTAGAGTCAACTTAAAGACCAGTCAACGAAAAAGCTTGTGGTATCAAAAATGAAATTTTGAACAAAATATTAATTGAAAATAATGTAAAATATTTATTTAAATACGAATATACTGGTACGGCGAAACTACCTCTTTCATCGATTATTTTTTATATTCTAAGGAGTTCTCTATTATGTCTCTTGGCTGATATGCATTTTTCACACAGCTAGTGTGATGCGACCAGACTGGCTTCTTGCAACTAAAGGTAAATATATATTTTTTATATAAGTATAACATTGCCAGCCCTTTGAGAAAAGGAGAGGATTGTATTCGGATCCCTTCCGAAATTAATTACTAGTAAGTTTTTGTTCGTTTATTTATTAACTAGTACTAAGGGCTGATGATATCCAGTTAGAAAGTGATGAAGTAACCAAGATACACAGAAATGTGACAGACTAATGTAAAAAAAACCGAGTCACACTGGTGTAGGTATATTTACACGGAGAAAGAAAAAGAAAAAGAAAAACCAGCCATGAGCGTGTCGGAAACGCCCAGGATAGGGTTCCGTAGCCATTACGAAAAAATCAAGTAATGTTTTTCTAAGGATTCCGCATTGTGTACGGAATCTTCCAAGTTTAGGTATGTTTTATACCTTAGGATGCTATTTACTCTTAAACTACTAATAATTCTCAAGAAATCTTAGCCGCTATATAGTTTTCCTCGTAAATTTGATATATTTAGGTACTACCATTCTGATTTTTTTTCAATTTTATTTTTCCTCCCAACAGTTTAGATTTTAGAGGGGGGGGGGGCACGCTTGATTTCAATGAAAATTTAATAATAAATAATAATAATACATCGTTTATTGGGTAATGACAAACCAGTAAATAACATGATGTTGGAGCCCTCCTAGTAGGTATTACATACCTGCATCGGGAGGTCTCGCTCTTCTATTCATAAAAGTTAAAATCGAACCGAAGTCAGAGACATGTTCACGCTCTGCCACCCCCTCGCTACAATTTATTGTTTGAGATTACTACGAGTAGAAATCATAATTTGCACTTTAAAGTTGAATATTTCGCAAACAGATCACTGAATAGAAAAATCGTCTTAGCAACCCCCCAATGGTTTTAAAAGACCTATCCAACGATACCCAACACTATAGGGTTAGTCGAGAAAAAAAATCACCCCCACTTCACGTCTATGGGGGGAGGTACCCTGAGTTTTTTTTATTTTTTATATTTTACCACTTTGTCGGCGTGACTGATATGTATATTCTTGCCAAATTACTGCTTTCTAGTGGTAACGGTCTCTGAGCATAGCCACGGACAGACAGACAGACGGACAGACAAGGCGAAACTATAAGGGTTCCTAGTTGACTACGGAACCCTAGCAAATTATTGCCACAAAAAACACTAAAATAAAATAACGTATTTATTGCTTGTGAAGCCTTTCGTTCGAGCGCTATTTCACATTGTAAACTAAATTTTTCCTTGTAATATATTAGTTAGTTTCGCCATGTCCGTCCATTCGCGGCTTAGCATAAACTTAGTGCTAAAAAGACGACATTTTGCATAGTTATGTATACTAATCATGAGGTCGAAGAGGCAGAAGAAGATAATGGGAAACATTTTTTAGGTTTCTTCCCCTAAATCTAAAGAGAAGATGACTTTTTACTGCTTTTAATCCGCACCGTGTGGTATTGTTGGATAGGTTTTTCAAAACGTTACAAATTAGTAAAGTTCGATTCGATTTAGTATATATTTGCTCCTTCTACAAGCTAAACTATTGGCGTGAATTAGCCAAACAAAAATCTGAAATAATCGTAACGTGGTACTTATAAAATATGTATAAACGAATTGAAAAGGAAATCTATCACAACTTGTAGGCTTTAAAAGGCTTTACAATTAAACGAGTAATAGTCAAACAAACCCTTTGACACGCTCTTATGGTGATTTTCCACCGGCGAGGCGAGACGAGAATTGAAATTTGTATGCAATCACGCGCGCCCCCGCGATACAAATTTAAATTCTCGTCTCGCCTCTTCTCGTCTCGGCTCGCCGGTGGAAAATCACCTTTAGCCGGTTTTTACCCTTTGGAATGAGGGTTTTTCTACAGGTGAAATATCGCTAGATGGCGTAAGCATCGTGAGGTCCATTTGACGTTTCAGTCTTGCTTGCGATTGGCTCAATTAGTTATTTAACCAATCACGAGCATATGTCAAACAGATCTCACGATACTAAGGCCATTTAACGATATTTCGCCTGTCTAAAACCCTCATTACCAAAAGCGTAATCTGAGAAATTTGCTGTACGAGTAAACCATAGATGACAAAAAAGCCCTGAAATAGTAAGAAATATAAATAGAGAGATAAAATATCAAATCAAATGATAAGTTTATTCAGTAAAATGTGTCATATTACGTATTATTCCGGACAAAATAAATAAATTAAAAATACGGAAACTACCTGCCTAATTATAGCTAGAGACAAAACTACTATCGTATCACCGAAATTATAGTTTAAAATGTATAAATTTAAGCTGTGATTACTTTTTAGGCGTTTGAGTAAGATTTTCTCGTAGCTACAGTTAATTCATAGGTTTTAGCTATAATCGTATACATAATTTCGAGTACTTGGGCCAATCAACTATTTTACCGACACTTTGGGCGTCTCCAGCGTTACCAATATTGTCTCTAGCGTTACCAAAAAATCGTACTTCCAACAAGATATTTCGCGGTTTAATAAGTTGTACTTACGTAGGATGACATGTATTCATGTACACCATATATTAATATACAAAAAAACATGTTTACTTACAAAAATCAATTGTTTGAAAAATGTCGCGGACAGATTAGTGTCGGTAAAAAAGTGGATTGGCCCACTTACCTACCTAAATCTTCTGAGGTAATCTGTCTTTGAACAAACCAAACTACTGTTGTTTAATAGCACAGCACGCTAAATAAATTTGAACAAAGAACGAAAGTGGAAGAAAGTATACTAGATGTGTTTTTTTTCTCTATAAACGTCTTTTATAATTGAAATCACTGGAACTTTGTTTTTGACAGATATTCACCGCCATTGCCTTATTTCTAAAGGATGCTACTCGTATTAACTAACTGTGTTGGTATGAACCATTAAGTTTACCAGTCTATTGTTTTAAACTTTCGCGATTTTCACTTATATTTTTTTTAACGCTTGGATATCATAAAGTGACAAATTTATTGCTAAAATTACCACATATGCATTATTTATTGCATATAAGTCCCCGGGTATAGTAGGTACAATAATAACTGTGTATGCCAGATTAGCTGATATTTTTTTAATTTGTGCACAGCTAAATATACAGTAGAACAAGAAATTATTAGGATCACACCGATCACGAGTCACGCCATCTTTCTGGTATCGTATAACTCCGACATCAAAAAGGTAAGCGTTAGACAGGAAAGTTAGTGAAAGTTCACACTTCAGCAGTTCTTTCCCTTCTAATGGTATCGCGAACGAATCATAGATGGCGCTATGATGATAACACTCTAATATATTGATTGCAGTACCTACCAACGTCATCGATAGTCTATGCACGCACAGGTATGTTTGTATGTTTGTATCCTGTTTTTATGAATACGTGACGCTTCTTACAGCTATAAATGTGTGTTTGGGGAAACATTGCCGCATGACGCAGTTGACGTCTACAGAGCAGCAGTGACGGGTGCTTGCGTCATGTATCGGCTACTCGTGGGCTACCATGTTTGCAGCAAATCCGCTTGTAAGAAAAACAATAAAAAACCAGCCAAGAGCGTGTCGGACACGCCCGGAATAAGGTTCCGTAGCCATTACGAAAAAATTAAGTAATATTTTTCTAAGGATTTCGAAAAAAATAAATAAGTAATATTTTTCTAAGGATTTCGTATTTTGTACGGAATATTACAAGTTTAGGTATATTTTATACCTAAGGCTGCTATTTACTCTTAAAGTACCTACTAATAAGGAAACTTACCCGTTAGGTATAGTTTTCCTTGTAAGTTTGATATACTTACTACCATCCTGAATCTCACTCGATTTTAATGAAAATTTGCACTTTAAAGTTGAATATTTTGCATACACATCACTGAATCGAAAAATCGTTTTAGCAACCCCCTAATGGTTTTAAAAGACCTATCCAACGATACCCCACACTACAAGATTGGATGAGAAAAAAAAACACCCCCACTTTACGTCTATGGGAGGTACCCTAAAAAAATTATTTTGAATTTGTTATTGTACCATTTCGTCGGAATAGTTTACATACATATTCGTGCAAAACTACAGCTTTCTAGCATTGATAGTCCTTTTAGCAAAGCCGCGGACGGAAAGACAGACAGACAGACATGGCGAAACTATAAGGGTTCCGTTTTTGCCATTTTGGCTACGGAACCCTAACAATGACATGTTTCGCATTTTCAGTTCCGAGATTTTACTGAACATCTTGTTTTCTATTAGTCACATCAATATTGAATACGCGTAGCCTTTAATTGATGTTTACACATATCAAATTAAAATCCGGCTGGCACTTGTTACCGGAGCATTGTTTTAATGATTGATTGATTGAGAATCAGAGTCCAATTAATCAAGCAATTATCTTTAGCTAGCTGTAATTGACTCTATCTCACACGATATCCGTTTTTGGATATAGTCGACCAAGAAAGTGCTTTACCAATTTTAATGACAGTTCCTACTTCAGAAATAAAACAATAAGGCTGATTGTTATACCTATTGACTTGTGATTTTAAAAACAACCAGTTATTAAACACACGGTTTAAATACTAAGGTAGATAATCTGTGGCACAGACACAGAATATATAATAGTACTAACGGCACAGGTATGATTTTACTTCATTAATCATTAATCAAAATATTACAAACTTATGACAGCAAAATGCTTTTTTATCTGTGTCGAGCGAAGACAACTGTCACTGAGTAAGAATACAGGGTAAAAGTATAACAAATAAATATAAAGACGAACGTATTAGAAAAGTTGACATAAACTTACCAAGCGTTTATGAATCAAGGGAGTTAGATTATAGTCCCACACTAATTATGAAGTAGGTAGGTGCCTAAGTTCAATAAGAATTGAAGTGGAACATGAACGTAGGTTAATTGCTACGTTAGTTACCGCAAGTTTTGATATACTCCTTTTTTATCTTTATTTTATTTGGTACACCTAATCGCATACCATAATTCCGACCATGACTTTTTTTCTAACTAGTCTGGTAAACGTTATTGCATAAAAAGATCCGTAGTAATTTTATTTAATGAAGTTTGTATTTTCTGTGTTACCCATAATATTAGGCACTTAAATAAAAATAGAATTACATTATCAAAAATTAAATTAAATCACATTTTATTTTAAATAATGTTTAGAGGATTATCAGCTGTGGGGTGGCGTGTGGGTGGGCGGGGCGGAAGGCTCCGGGGGGAAGGGGTCATGACGTCATTCCGTTGAACGTCACACCCCCTTATCGCCGTCGTATTTACGTAGAGTTTCCCTCGTTTTCACACGCGCCAGGAAACCAGCCTATGAAAAAATCTTGAGGATTTTATAACACCTTGCGACGAGTTACTAGACTGCGGTAACTGCTGTCCTTAACAAACTTTCATTTATTTATCTATTGTAAGCGACCTTATAGGTAAATAATTTTACTTACCTATACCTACCTAATAAAAAGCCCGGATAAATTAACAATGGCTTTTTCTATAATCAAATGGATTGTGTACTCACCCTATTACCAGAATACATTTAAGGCGATTAACGACTAAGATGAAGAATTCAAACTGTCAAATCAGAACTAAAACATGAAGCAATCGATTATGTAACCACAATTTAGCATTCGCAAATACTTTCAACTGATTGTTTATTATTCTAGATAATAAGGAAAATTGTATAAGAACTCATCAATCACGACGACTTTAACAAATGAAGAAATATATATTACCTATATTTGGACAGCTTACTTATGTATGTATTATTATGTATGTATGTATTGATTGTTTTGTTTAATAGTCTAGCTAGTAGGTAGATACTAGACGTAGGTATGACGTCCTCTTCCTGTCGTATCTAATAGTGGATTGAAATACAAGTGGTCTCGTAACCGCGTCGGTTGCAACTTGTACTGGTAAACTGAAGTGAGTGACATTTTCATCCCTGCTAATATTACCCACTCATATGCTTTTGGCTACTCTAGTTGCCTGTCCACGCTCTTATTTTTTTATATGAATAGACTTCAACTCAAAATTCAAAGCACGTGAGTGGTTATAAATGTGAAAGTAACTCTGTCTGTCTGCTACCTTTTCACGCTTCAACCGCTGAACCAATTTAGACTAAATTTGGTATGGAGATAGTTGAAAGGACATGGTTACTTTTATCCCGGAAAAATGTATAGTATGGGATAGCGATAACCGAATTCTACGCAAACGGAGTCGCGAGCAACAACTAGTAATGATATAACGAATAAATAAAATATTGTATAAGTGAAAAACGCAAAAGTTTCAAACAATTTATGTTTCTTCTATATGTTTTAAGACTTAGACGGCTTTTCAAGTACCTATACATAATATGGTAGAGACAATGAAGTCTAATTGCGGTTATGCTACTGTCTCTAAAACTGCCTAGGCTCTTCTCCAGGACAAAAATAAGACAATCATGTCAATTGCCTCATCGGTAAAAGCGCAAAGTCAGTACACCGTAAATATGTAGTGCTAATTAGATAAAGCCGTTTTTCGTCGTAGGTTGAACATTTCAGAACTCCTCTTTTAACTGCCGTGTTCTAGATTTGTGTTAGTTTGTCTGTCTAGGCTAGGATAAACCTTTTTGCTTCTGGCTAGGTAATTATATCCCGTATTAAATATATCCACGGGTATTAACTCCAAACTACCCGCCAACGCACATTGGAATCCGTTGAACTCGGGAACTCGAGGGGAGTGGTTTGCGTGACGTCAGAGCCGCGTAACGATCGTCTGCAGTCCGTAATCAGGCGGGTGCCAGCAGGGCTACTACGAAACTCGAAACTCGAAGTTCCTGTCGTACCGTCCCTCTCGCTCCCGTATTAAATAGCATAAGTGTCAGAGGGACCGCACGACACGAAATTCGAGTTTCGAGTTTCGCAGTAACTCTGCTGGAGAGAGTGGACTTTTGGCTGCGCTCAATGAATGTAACGGCTCTACGCAGAAGCACTACAATTGTAAAACATCTTTAGTACTTACCTAAAGTCACCTGCATTAAAACATCTGCCACAGCGGAGTATGCAAAAATATCGGACACGTTCTACTGGCGCTAGTTAGAAATAGAGTCGTATCAGAATGTAAGCACGCTTATAGTCAAAATACCACAAACGGGACTTATCACGCTTAACATACGAGTAATATTTACCTCGACGTTTCACTTTAAAGTTGAATATCTCAAAAACAGTTAATCCGATTTAGATAATACAAACTTATATATAACACCCCTCTTTTTGCGTCGGGGGTTAAAATTAATGTCCAAGTGCTGGTCACTGTGATATTGTCCCAGTGCTTGTCATCTTTAAATTTGTCATTAGAAATGTAGGTGGTGGCAGGGTGACATCTATTGGGCATTAACATGTCGAGCACTGGGACAATTACCTTGATAGCTGTAAATTTACTAAAAAAAAACAGTGACTGGAATTGCGACAGTCCCAGCTTTCTAGGTGCCTGATTAGAAGTCTATTCCAAATAAAGAAGACATAACACGCTTTTAGATCAGTTCGTCCACCTCTTACATAAAAGCCTGTACTTAAAAGAAGACGTCTAGGACTCTGTTCGTGACGAAACAGTAGTCATAACGCAAATAGACATTTCGTTAGCTAAGCTGTTGTAATATCGTACTTCACATATCTAGAAGATGAATTTGTATTCGTATCGGTAATAAATATGTATAAGAACCAAATTCTCATTAGGTACTAGCCCATGAAATACTACGCGTGTGAATTGTTTAATTGACAAAGGGAGGACACCCCATTGATAAATTAAGTTATTATTATGTTAACCAGGTGTAGTGTTATAATAACATTGCTTCAAACTAAATATTTAATCAAAGGGCTACTAGAATCTTGTTTGATTTGTGTATATGTAAACGCGCAAAAAATAATTGCAATTGACAAGAAACGTTTGAATCGTGGATATCTACTAATGACCTGTCGTCCGTTATTGGTTATTGGCATAAGAAGGCTGTTTTTACAGCTACCGAGATCTAATTGTACCATTTGACGTATGCGGTATATTTGTAGTATGTAGGTACGCCAACGTCATAATTAAGTGATCACTTTTGTACATTGTCACTTTAACGTCATGTTTGAAAAGCCAAACGAAATTGTGCAACGACTGAAAGCGACAAGGTACAGAAATGATCACTTATTTATGACGTTGACTGTACAACTATTTTAGCGGTACACACCGATGTTGATCATTTGAGACCACCCCACTTATTTAACACTGATCATTATGAAAATCGCAATTATATCTTTTGACAGTGTTACCGATAACTAGCTTCAACCCTTGCCAATCTGTGTCGTAATTTGTAGATGTCCCTTGGAGACGACGGCTATTAAATGTGACAACAAGAAATTCAGTACCTGAGATATGGAAAGTTTAGGACCTGCCCTCGTCGCCCGTCGGTAAGTTGTAGCCGGTCTACAGTAAGCAAGGGCGTCCTTGAAGCGACCGCGCTCCGGTCGATGCGTGACGTAACGCGTGACGTCACAGGCGCTCGTTGCGGAGGCCGAGGCCGCGCGCCCCACGCCACCCCCTCACACAACAACAACGTTCAATGGACTCTACCCCATTTATAAACAACCACAACTGATCCAAATTTATATAAGTATAATGATAATTAAGCTCCTGTGACAGGTAGAGTAGTGTCATACACGTATGTTTTTCTTAAAGTGTTTCTCGAGAGTTACACGGCGGGGTGTGAATGTGCCGCCTCAACCCCTTACCGCTTCACACCACCCTGGTATTTTTAGACTGTGACGTAATCGGCCTCTTTTACAGCAGATGGCTAGAAAGCGAAGGCCTAAATAAAGATAGGCAAGTTTAAATTGAAAGTGATTAACAAGTCAGGTCTAGTCTAGCCGTATCTAGTTGATTATCTATTTTCCTGCAGCAACCTAGTAAAGTTGCAATATGTAAAGCCAGACAGATCAATTTTAAATGCTGTTCTCGTAAGTTAGGCAAAGTTAGGTCTATCTACTTAGAAAGTTATGAATTGAATAACAGGTTTAATACTATGGAAGCTATAAAGTAAAATATGTACTCGAGCTTTTTAGCAGGAAGTAGTGTAATTTATGTGATCATCTCAGAAGGAACATATTTTGCCAAAAAATAATCAACTATTTTTTGTTACCTTACATAATTATGCTAAACGGTATACGGTAATCAATCGAGTAAATAGGCTAAAGAAATACATAAGGGTAAAAAAATACTATACTATCTGTTTAAACTTCACGCTGCTGGTAACTACTCGTATTTTTTTATCATATGAAAAACAAAATAAGAACTTTTACGTGTACGTTACACGGACATGACGCTGAAGGAGTATGACGCGTTACCTCAATAAATAAAAATTCTTACATCTCATAGGAAAGTAGGTACATGTAGGAGTAAAACCAACATACACGTAAGAGTAAAACCGGGATACAAACATCCCAATACACGGCGGGAATGACGCGTCTGGACGCGAGGTGCCTGCGAGATGGGACTTTCGGCGTGATGCGAAACGAGGGTGACGGGAAGGGGGGGGGGAGTGACGGGGTTGCGGCGTGACGTCATCCCAGCTGGCGATAGCGTGTTATCAATGTCTGACTGTCAATAGCTAAATGCCTATACAATATGGGCTGTAGCCTGTGAGCGTCGTTTGTTTTAGAACTAGGCCTTTAATGAAGACTGGTGAGAAGCTCTGGTATGTAGGTATTAGATTTTGTAAATTCTCGCAGGTGCTTTTATTTAAAAAAAAATACCTTAGCGGGAACTTTGATTTCTAGTTTTGCTCTCGTGGTGGGTACGTTCCATTAGAAAATTGAAGAGTTTTAGACTATTTTACAAAGTATGTCAGACTATTACTTTTAATTTAGCATAATAGTTAACTACCTAATTGTTTCAAATGTTCAAATCAAAATTAAGCGCAACTTGCATTCAACAAAATTAATAACTTGGACAAAACTATAGGTAATAGACGCAACTGTGTGAGAAGAAGATTGAGCTCATGCAAGATGCTCATTTAATATTGCCGGTAATTTGCACGGTCCGGTCCGCATCAGGCAGGTGCGCCGGTTGCAGCAACGATTGGGCAAGGCCGCGACAGGGTCCAGCCCATAATTATTAGACCTTATTATACAAGACCTTCCATCGGATGGTAATCGACTAAAGACAGTCAACATCCGATAAACACATCGGAGTCAGTAAGGTTCAAAAGTATTCACACCTCTGTCTCTTAACGTATTTATTTTACAGTAAATTTGCTGAATAAAAGAATATTTCCATCAGACCAGATAATGACTAGATAATCAAGTATAATTTCTGATATTATGGCTATGAATAACTTATGTCTTGATGGAATTAACTATATCGTTAGCGGACTGGTTCCGCCTGGAAACACAGCCTATACCCTGTCAACCTGAAAGGAGGTCTGTGCTCAGCAGTTGGACAGGTATAGGCCGGAGATATTAGAGCCGTTAGATACGTTAATATCAAGAGCCTCCTTGATTTTAGCGTAATATTGTCAACAAAATACTAACAGAGAGCTGTAGCTTAAAGCGTAAAGTTATATTCTCAAAAACTACATTGTAACCGCAGCCGTCGAAGCAATAGTAATTACTTGAGCATGTCCGTTAAAAACAATAACTTTCGATGAAACAATCGTAAGTTTACTGCGTGTGATGTTATGACGGTTGCGCCATGCGCATGCGGTCAGCCTCTATAGCATAATGTGTGCCAGCGCCAGCGTGGATCTCCGTGGACCGGTCCGCTGGGCTCTGTTGAAATGTTCTTAGATTTCATCACGGCTTGTTCGCTTATTATTTACGTTATTTATTGATTTTGGACTGGTTATCGGTGCATAATACTAAATACGTTAGGTATCATAATTTTTGTACACACGTTTAGATTTTATAATCCAGACTAATGTGTCTACATGGTCAAGTGTCTAGAATATAATATTAACTTTAACTTACTAGTTGTGATTAAAATAAATTTATTTACTTTGGACTAAGTAAATGTATATATATTTTATTTGTTTGTTTATAAATAAATTTTCCATTAAAGTAAATCTTAAAATTTTAATATTGTTTGCTAGACCATAGTCAGATATTAATATTATCTACTTAGGCATTCAATTACTGGAACTTAAAAAGTTTTTGGAAAAAGCTTTCTTTGAACGCGAAAATTTTCAGGAATATAAAAATATTTATTGGAGTTAAACCGCGGTTTTCTATTACTTTGACGAACAAAAATTTCTAATCATCATTAGCTCCGCTAAACAATTTAGATTAATATCAAAAGTGTTAATTTTTATAACTTACAACTTAAATAATGTTTATCGGTGATAACTTGATCAAAA
The DNA here is from genome assembly GCF_025370935.1 of Choristoneura fumiferana. Taxonomy (NCBI): domain Eukaryota; kingdom Metazoa; phylum Arthropoda; class Insecta; order Lepidoptera; family Tortricidae; genus Choristoneura; species Choristoneura fumiferana. Next base: position 14,003,890 of record NC_133474.1, on the reverse strand, counting down.
ATAGGCATAATGGTTTTATTTGCTAGTATTTAAATATAAAAGTCTTAAATATTCGTATGTGATTTTATAACCTGTCTACCAAATATTTACTTAGCATTGTTAATTTAAGTCATGTGTTATCTATCAAACTTAGAGCCTAGTCCTTCGATCAATTATTCATGGCATAATTTAAATAGCGCCAGAATATAAAACTAAATTAAGTGAGCCGGCTCCCAAACAGGTTTGCATGATTATTCATTTATTTAAGTTTAACTACATAGGTAGCTGGCGCACTTATTAATGGTATGTAAAGCTTACTTACCTAAGTAAGTTTTCGATGAAGAAAATTTATAGTTTTTATAACTTACTTTTGAATGATGCTTAAAGTTGCAAGCGGGAAAACTTAAAACTGTCCTGACAAGCTCATATCTAGTTCAATGTTATTTTTTATTACAAACTTTTGAAGCTTCATGAATAATTTTGTAAGTATTTCTGAAATAATTAATGAAAGTTCAGAAAAGACAATTATTTCAGCGCTGCTTGTGATAAGTTATCAACCATACCATTCCTATCATGTTTTTATGAAAGGATAACTTAAACTAAATAACATAGGTAACTTGAACCAAAAAGGATCTCAAACTCATTTAATAAGGCAAATATTGCAGCTGAGGGATGCATGCTTAAAATAACAAGTTCAAAAATTTCGGTTAATAAGTAATCTTAAATCATAAATTAACATAAATAAAAAAAATCATAAAAGGAAGGTACGTACGTGTGTTTTGGAATTGTCTAAGGACGCAGTGTTTGCTGGTCAGCAACACACCTCGCATTCTAGCCGATGGCCATGGTCACGACAGTCCCACACAGAGTCTACAACACCCAGAGGCTCTACACAACGAAAGCGAAAATAAACACAGAAGTGGAGGTACGCGGTGGTCGTGGGCGCTGACCTGGCGCAGGCTTGTCGCCGTCGTGGACGTCGAGGGCGCGCGGCTCCAGGGTCAGGCCGAAGCACGCGCCTGACAATCCCAGCTCGCTCAGCAGGATCCTCATGCGGCCGGGCACATCCCACTCACTGCACGCGCACTCACTACACAGTCTGTCGGAAGTATGCGATCGCAAGAGGCGCGCGGAGGTACGCGCTGGCGGACGGGCGGTGCGTTACTGAGGCCGCCGCCGCTGAGGCTGGCGGCTATATCGCGCCGCCTGACGTCACGGCGGGGACGTCACCGGCGACGTCACTAACGGTACCTCCCACAGGCCGCCCGGCGCCCGCCCGCCCGAGCCTGCGCTAACGGCATCGCGCGTGGAACGGATCTTTCAGACGCCCGCCGCCCGCTCCCGCACCCGCACAGGTTGCGAGTGCACACGCCTCCTATTGCCTCACCGGGAATTACTTCATTGATTTTCATTTTCCCAACCTGCATCAACAGAAATTCAGTGTGGCTTAAGGATGTGACAAAAGATGGCAGGCAGAAGGTACTTGGATTGTGGATGCGTAGTTTTTTAAACAACATTATGTTCAGCGTGACTGACAACTATTGGGACTTAGGTACACATTTTCTCATGAATGTTCGTTTGACGAAGATTTTATCCCCGAGACCGTAAGGGGTATTTGATCTTGTAAGTATAATCCAAAAGCAAAATTTAAAACAAAATGTTTCCTTTTGTCTTTGCCATTAATATATATATGTAGCGTTGCTTGTGAGAAATATTGATGAGACAAGATGTAACTAGCTTAATTTTGTTAGGTTTAATTTGAAAAAGCTTTTAAAAGCACACATTCAGTGCCAAGAACCCGCTAGGCGCGTTCTCTGTTCGTAGGCAGTTTTCGCTACAAAGCGGAAAAACGCTGCTACGCGCTACGAGCGTGGCGCGTAGCGAATGCGACAGCGAATGTGTTAATAAACTACCTCATTTGTAGGACTGCGGCATAATCATGTATATTAACTAGATATGTAGCAATATTAATGATTTCACGATTAGTTTCAATAAAGTTTGTGCATAAATTAAAGTAAATAAATGTAGAGTCTTTGTAGAGCCTTACTACTTACCGTAGACTACAGTTGAATATCGATGCTTTCTTTCCTCAATCGAAGTGCCTTTCAGGGCGGCGATAATATAACTATAAATTAGTCATAGTACATTTAATTTCCTTATTCTGTTTATATTATCAGCTATCACATGTATTCAGATAAATCGAAGTTTGCTCTAAAATGAAAGTTTTATGTTAATAGACGGTTAAAATAAAAATACGTACAATAGATAACAAAATAGTATTCTATGTTCACATCAACTTATTGTCTCCCTTCCGACGAATTTTGCAGGTGGTAGGACCTTGTGCAAGGACCGCCCGGTTTGCTACCATCATCTTGCTCGCTAATCCTGCCGTGAAGTAGCAGTGCTTGCATTGTTGTGTTTCGGCGTGGAGAGTAAGACAGCCGGCGAAATAACTGGCACTTGAGGTATCCCATCTTAGGCCTCTAGGTTGGCAACGCATCTGCAATACCCCTGGTGTTGCAGATGTTTATGGGCGGTGGTGATCTCTTACCATCAGGAAACCCACTTGCTCGTTTGCCATCCAGTCAAATTAAAAAAAAAAGAATTTATTATACAAAATTGTATATGGGGTTTTTCAACATAGGCAGCGTTTCCACCAGAGATGTGCGAGGATGTGTTGCGAGGAATGTCTTTTTCATGAACCAATACGAACGCTTCATTTACCTTGCCTCGCTACGCTCAGCTGTTTCCACCAGAGCGGTGCTGTGCGAGGCTAGGTAAATGAAGCGTTCCTATTGGTTCATGAAAAAGACATTCCTCGCAACACATCCTCGCACATCTCTGGTGGAAACGCTGCCTATTAGTAAATTAACATTGCATACATTAGTTAAGAGATTTGCACAGGTTTTTCAAAGCTACAAACTTGAATATAAACTATATACTGGTAGTGGTCCTAACAAAACATAAAAAACAATACTACTCAGTTTGTGATTTTAGCGACTTTTAGTGTAGGTAGTAGGTATTTTCAGACCGGCTTTAAAAATAACTAATTACTATGATTTTTACCAAAGTTTTCATCAATGAGTATTACTAGAGACATCATAATGTATATTTCGAGAACTCATTTAAAGTTCACAGCCTACATCCTGTAACAAAAACAGTTACAAATACAATAATTATATTTTTTATGTAGTTTTAATATAAAGCAAATGCCAAGCCAATAATGTAAACTTTATATGTAAAGCAAAATCTATTTATTTGGAAGTACATTTTGTTTGCAGCAGCCGGTATAATATTACAAAAAAATACATATAATAGTCGAACTTAGAACTTCCACCTTTTTTTGAAGTCGGCTAAATACGTAACCTAGTAATTGTAACCATATTGCTGTAAAATGACTAAGTTCCAATGTTCCAAGCCCATAAACTTACCTCAACCGGGATCTTTCGTATAATGCGAATGCACCAGAATTGCAGTAAGTGCACGCTGGCGGCCTATTAATACATTTCTATTTCTATCTGTTTATGGTTTTGTTACTCTTATACATCTAGGTTATTTCAAGCATCTGTTGCCTAGCTCAAAATTTAATTTATAATTAAGACACATCGTATTTAGTATTAGTTCCATAAGTAACATAATAAGTATAGCTGACAAATTTGCTTTGCGCTCCAAAATAAACATTCCTGAAGACTTCCTGGAGAATAATCTCACAAAAAGCAATAACAAAAACAGCTAAGTAGTATTGCCATTATTCAAATGAGACCTAATAAAATCATTCTAAGTACGGGGATATTGTTTTTGTTTAAATGAAAAAAAAAAACGATTTTTCGAAACCTGCGTACGGACTGTAGTTGCTTAATTACTGTATGATGTTACTACGAACGGAAGACGTCCACTGTTGAACAACACCCTCCCCCATAGAACACCACAATGAACGACAACTCGTTACCCGGATCCACCTGCATGCAACTCTCGCAATGTCGCCAGTCCACATAGTGGGGGGCCTGCCAACGCTTCACCTCTCCACGCTCTGATTTATGGTCGCAACTCGAGGATCTTTTTTCGCGCTTATCGGTTTCCGGAGGTTATATCCCTTCTTTGAATATTTCGAAGCTATCAAAGTAGGTTCGCAGACGAATGCATCGATGACGAAGCTGCATGCGACGCGGCCGGCGGCGCGACGTCCAGCAGCGCATCCCGTGTTCCCATTCGGAGTAGACCGGGAACGTTTCCGCATTGATTGTGCCGTCGCACGGGACACACAGAGGGTGGCTAGAGCGATTAATTATAAGTCTAACTATGGTGTGATACGGAACACTACAGTAAAATGGATCAATTTCCGTCACCAGTGTTTCCAGATACTTGTGACATCGGAGCTTTCAAGAACAGGGCCTAACTTCCTTTAAACGCCGGCAACAGATTAGCGTCTCTCCTTGAGTTTGTTGTATGTTGTATTCATGGGCCTTCCTCGCATAATAAAAAAAACTACGACAAAAACTCGACGACTAACCCCCTTAACTAGAGGATCATTTGGCGCCCCAACGCTTTTTGATAATGATAGCCAAAATGGTTAGGGATACTGACTAATGGAACCTAACCAACAAAAAGTTGGAAAACCCCCGACTTTGTCACTTAATATTCAATATCTCAAAAACGGCTGAACTGATTTTGATGAAACATATCTAAAGCCGACTTTAGAAAAATCGTACAAGTTGCATTACATTGCGAGGCCATAAAGCCAACGAGTTTGTAGTGGTCAATCCAGTGCCGCAACGTAATGCAACTTGCACGATTTTTCTTGCAAGTCTAAACTCGGCTTAAGATTCTTAGGTTAAGAACCAACGCTAGAAAACTTGCTTTCAAATAAAAAAACTGCATCCAAATCAGTCCACCAGTTTAAGAGCTACGGTGCCATAGACAGACAAACATAGCGGTCAAACTTTTACACTCCTCTTTTTGTGTCGGGGGTTAAAAAAAGGTTTAGTCCCCGGGTTAGCCAACCCAGGTCGAGGCAGATCTTTCTAATATATAAAATTCTCGTGTCACAATGTTTGTGACCAAACTCCTCCGAAACGGCGTGACCGATTTTTATGTTTTTTTTGTGAAATTTCGGTAGGTCTAAGAATAGGAACTATTAAATTATTTTTCACACTTCTACGCGGACGTAGTCGCAGGCAACAGCTAGTATTTGTATAAAAATGAAAAATAAGAATATTTGTTCTCAAGTATTGGGAGTGTTTAAAATGTATTTAGTTCTTATGTGTATCTATTTAATGTGTATTTATTTAGTATATGTGTTTATTCGTTGTTTAGTATTAGTACTCATATAGTTAGTTTCTCCATGTGTGTTTGTATCATGTAGTTTTCTCTCTGTGTATCTTTGTTCTGTATCGCTTATTATTTCTGGTGTTGCACAATAAAAAGTCTTTCTATTGTATTGTATTGTATCAATTTGTAGACAAGATTTACTTAGTTATACATATACATAGGTATATTTAGACTGTGATTTTGAGCGAGTTTTGTTACTTACTGGTCTGCACGCAATGGAAAATAAAATGGTTGCTGAATAATACCTACTCGTACTCACCTACTAGACATAAAAATTACAGTGGAGAGTAAAGTACTGGATAGATGAAGGAAATATTATTATTTCCATCTTTTGTCTAGTCTCTACCTATTTTAAACTACTATGTATTTGTTATTTTATTTTTTGCATAGTTTATGAGCTAAATTGATACCTACTACGTTTGGCCAGAGAATAAAGGCTTCTATTATTATATTATTATTATTAGATGTTTGTTGCTTCACACTTCGCTCGCGTTATATTAGATTTTTAAACTTACTCTATAACTTCAGAAGTTAATTACGAGTTTGACACCCTTCCTGAACTTTTCTGCGTTTACATTATTTTTTTTTTAGAATATACACAAACCAATTTTAGTCACCCCCCACATCCCCCAGGAACAGTCATTTAATCGGGATAAAAGTTTTCCTATAATTGAATATTTTAGGGGGTAGTTATCGCCCCTGGTGTGTCCGAGGCGCGCAGGCGCATGTATTTGCGGCTGTTACGATTGGTCGCATGCCCCAGTACTATTTGTTGCTCCCGGAGCGGGCAAGCGTCCAGTTATTCTAATTTTACTTATGTATTATCGAAGCCGTCGCATCGCCGACTCACCGACAAAAGACTTGTCCATCCGTCAAAGGCTAATGCTGAATATTGACACTCAAAACACTTTACACGCTTCATCACACCACAAAATACCTTCAAACACGCCTTTTAATTGATGTAGGTATGTGAGTACCATTAAAGTTCAAAAATAACAAGCTACTAGGTATTCACTTGGGTATACACTTGGGTTTCCGATAAGGAGAGGTGAGGTGAGGAGGTAGACAGAAAAACTAGACAAGTCTCAGATTGCTAATGGGAAGAGCAAATAAATAACTTATTATTTGTTCAGATCTCGGAACAGGACACAATTATCTTCTTATCGGAAACCCAAGTGTAAAACCCAACCTGAAGTGTAAACATTTTCAAACACTATATACATGAGATTACGAGCATCTGAAGACTTAATTATTTTTAACTCGTCTAACAAATAAGTTAAAAGATTATCTTGTCCATACTTAATACTTGCCAAACTTTTTTCATCATATTTACTACTAGAGTTTACCCGCGGCTTCGCACGCCTAAACTATTCGATCTAGTAGTTAGAATTGAAATTCCGGGATTTTACAAAATTCCTCTGGGAATTCACAAAATTTAGATGTGGTCATCATTGAGGTCGTGTCAAGAACAACTATCCAAAATTTCAATACTCTAAACCCAGCAGTTGAAAAATAAAGATTTTTTTCCCTATCCCGTGGGAATATCGGGATATAAAGTAGCCTAATGTTATTCCAGACATCCAGCTACCTACATCCCAAATTTCATGACTCAAAGCCCAGTGGTTGTTATTTCAAGATTTTATCCCTATCCCGTAGGAATATCGGGATAAAAAGTAGGCTATATGTTATTTCAGATGTTCAGCTACCTATATACCAAATTTCATGACTCTAAACCCAGCGGTAATTATTTCGAGATTTTATCCCTATCTCGTGGGAATATCGGGATAAAAAGTACTCTATATGTTGATCCAGGGTATATATTACCTATGTGCCAAATTTCATTCAAATCCGTTCAGTAGTTTTTGCGTGAAAGAGTAACGAACATACATCTAAACAAACATCCATCCATACAAACTTTCGCGTTTATAATATTAGTACGAGTAAGATTGACGGATCCTAATAACAACTCTTTTTTTATTTAGAAATCTAAAGCAAGCACATGATGATGATGATGTACATTCAAGTTTGTCGCTTCGAAAAACCAGGGCCCTGTACCACAAAAGTAACAAGTGCTAATAATTCTACAAAATTGTAACATTTTACTCCGTAGGAATTATGAAAAATCCTGAAAATGTTTTTTAGATAAATTAGATATTATATTACAACTACTTCCGTGCTAAATTTGAGGTCTCCATTAACCTAATAGTTACGAAGATAGCGCCAGTTTGAATCGAAGACATGTAAGTATCTCTTTTATTTGCTATCCCGTGGAAAATTCAAAAAAACCGGCCAAGAATGTGTCGGACACACCTGAAATTTTATACCTTAGGCTGCTATTTACTCTTAAACTACTAATAATTCTCAAGCAAACTTAACCGTTATAGTTTTCCTTGAAAGTTTGATATACTTACCACCATCGTGAATTTTTTCAAATTTTTCCACCCAACGGTTTAGATTTTAGAGGGGGAGGTCGCTCGATTTTAATGAAAATTTGCACTTTAAAGTTGAATATTTCACAAATAAATCACTGAATCGAAAAATGGTTTTAAAAGACCTATCCAACGATACGCCATACTATAGGGTTGAATGAGAAAAAAAATCACCCTCACTTTACGTCTATGGGAGGTTACCTAAAAAAGATTTTTTATTGTACCATTTTGTCGGCATAGTTTACATATATATCCGTGCAAAATTACAGCTTTCTAGCATTGATAGTCCCTGAGCAAAGCCGCGGACGGACGGACAGACAGACAGACAGACAGACATGGCGAAACTATAAGGGTTCCGTTTTTGCCATTTTGGCTACGGAACCCTAACAACTTTCTTTAAACACCTCTATCAAGAACTTATCAAGAATATGCCAAGAAATATGTGTATTAAATTCAAGCTTCAGGCTCCATTAGTTTCAGTTCCAGCAGTCCTGATATCTTACGATAACAGGTTATAGCACGAACTTTCGAAGTTGCATATTTAAATTAAATGTATGGTATTAAAAATATATCGATACCTAAAAAATTACATGACAACGAAATGTTTCCAAAATGTAAATTTTCCCGATCTTTTAATAAAGTATGCAACCTCGTTGCACGAAAGCCGCTTCTCGTTTTTTTTTTATAAAATAATTCCGTATACAGCCTCGCCTTTACAGCTGGAATAAATATTTGTCAAATTGAATGAATTTGTAACAAATCTATTTATTTTTATGTAATAGAAATCTAAATCTTAATAAATTCATATTTAAAGGTTTAATAACATTTATAATAAATTATACGTTTATTGTTCAACCTTTTTAATGACCCAAATATGAGGCTTTTTGCGGTATTCAAAATAAGTATGACATATTTTACAAGAAGTTCTAGGTTCAAATTACAATGCACGTTATGAGTACCTATGAGATTTGTATTGTTCTAGTGACTTTTTAACGTTGTGATCGCAACTGTACGTATTATTTTTGAGTAAGGGTTTTAAATGTGATTATTATATTTGTTTCGAAATACCTACTCGGATTATATTTAAAAAATTGTGGTTGATTTGTAAACAGATGTGGTTTTATTCTTATGTTACATTATAAATTATGTTCTCACTGCTGAGGTGAAAAATTGTATGTGTCACACGAGACCAAAGTTTTATTGCATCTCGTGTGTTTGAATCCCTTGCTGCTCTCAGGATTCTAACCTAGAATCACTCGCTAACGCTCGTGATTCAATTATAGAATCCTTCGCTTACTCGGAATTCAAATTCAACGCATCAAAAAACAACTTTGCTCTCTTGTTGCACAAATAACTATTCTTGCTGCCACTTGCTACGACGTAGCAGTCGTAGCGCCTAATTATATTTTTTGTGGTGCTAATTACTTGAACACAATTTTATTTTGAAAGATTGATGATTTATATCAAAAACGCCAAAGCTGTTTTTGTATATTGTTAATCTCTGTGAGTAAGATTCCTCCTTCAAAGGGTGGCGAAAACAATATAAGTACAATACAATACAATGACTCTTTACTGAACACCAACAGATAGTAAGTATGATTGGTTATTTGGAGTCTTTTTGTATTTTTTATTTCAACTCCAAATTTGTTACTTTTACGGGTATCCCGTGAAACCATATCGAAAAATAATAATAATAATATGGGTATATATTAATATGGGTTTGGTTCCGAAATAATGTTGACGTCTCTCGATGAGAGCGAAACATAGATGTCGCTAGTGCTGCTGCATAAGTAGCGTAGTAGAAATAAGCAACCTGAGATATGTATGCATAGGAAAAATTCGTGTCTAAATTCCTGTCCAGCGGTGGTGTAGGGGTTATAGCACGCAGCACGGATTGCTGAGGACCTGGGTTCGATTCCCAGCGCTGGTCTCTTTTTCTGGTTTTTCTGTGCATCCATGTCTCAGTTTGTATTTTCGAGATAGTAAGTAGTATATATATAGATTTTTTAAGGTAAGCCATAGGCGGCCTTATCGCTTCAGAGCGATCTCTTTCAGGCAACCTTTTAGGATTATATTTTGATATTTATTTGTATTTATTTTATTTATATTTATTTTAATGGTAACTTGATTCTAATTTACTTTTCTTTTTTTTATTTGTTAACTTTTCGTATCATACAATAGTAGGTAGGTACCTAAATCGTTTTTGGATTGGTTACCTACGGAACCGGCTGTGTCTACTTATAGTGTAGGAACCACTGTACTCGTAAAAGCTAGCTAAATTTTGCAAAAGGAATATTGATCTCTCAGTTTTGTAGCACTAAATTAGTTCAAATGCTGCACTCGTGTACGGTTAATGTAGTGAAATGTAATCGTTATTGATTGTTGTTACGAGAAATAAATAATTTTGTATTTTTTTTTTAAGCGTACAAAGTCGCGGGTAACAGCTAGTTAAGTACCTCCCAAATATTTCGCACGGCGTCGCTAAATATTGTTTTAGTAGGTACCTGAGAACACGTAGAAATGCAGCCGACGCGACTAGCGCAGCCCGAGCCCACAATAGCTCGGCGAATAAACATTATCTACTACAATAAATAACTTACATACTCTAGTGTTGTGCTGTTGTATTTAAGCAGCTACTGTCAAAGGTTCAAAGTCCATGGTTTGTTTAATATTTAGTTGTCTACACTGTATCAGTAGAAAATGAAAGTCTTAAAAAACGCTTAAGTAAATAAATAGGTAGGTACTTAATTTAACGAAAATTATTTTAACAATGCAAGTCAAAGAGTCTGTTTCACCGCTCATTGATAATTTATATGTGATACTGTCGTTGTTTATTCAGACAAAACAAATAGAGACGGCATCACAGATATTTACTTATTCTTATTTGTCGTTATACATGTTATTTATCAACGATTGGTGAAACAAGGCCATAATTAAAAAAAAACTGTCCAAAAATCACCAAATCTGTCCTTTACAAGCTACCTTTTTGTTAACAAATACAAATTAGTTATTTGTGCAACAAGAGAGCAAAGTAATTTTTTGGTGCGAGTGTTGATTTTGAATACCGAGTAAGAGAAGGTTTGTATAATTGAATCACGAGCGATAGCGAGTGATTCTAGGTTAGAATCCTGAGAGCAGCAAGGGATACGAAAACACACGAGATGCAAAAAAACTTTGGTCACGTGTGACACATACAATTTTTCACCTCAGCAGCGAGAACATAAGTTAAATGTAACATAAGAATAAAAGCACATATACCTACCTGTTTACAAAACAAACACAATTTTTTTAAATAAAATCCGATTATTAAGAAACAAATATAATAATCACATTTAAAACCCTTACTCAAAAATGATACGAAAAGTCGCGATTACATCTTTAAAAAGTCACCAGAAAGTTAAGAATGCCAAACATTGTTGTGAAAACGGTAAATAGAGAGGCTTTGAATTCGGAACGAAAAAGTGTCCAGTAGGTATAACACAAATCTTATACTCATAAAAATTCATTGTAATTTGAACTTAGAACTTGTAAAATATGTCATACTTATTTTTTAATACAGCAAAAAGCCTCTTTGGGTCATTAAAAAGGTTGAACAATAAACGTATAATTTATTATAAATGTTATTAAACCTTTAGATATATATTTTTCAAGATTTCCATTGCATATACATAAATAGATTTGTTGAAAATTAATTCAATTTAACATATATTTATTCCAACTGTAGAGGCCGTATACGGAATTCTTTTAAAAAAAAAAAAAACAAGAGAAGCGGCTTTCGTGCAACAAGGTTGCATACTTTATTGAAAGATCGGGAAAATTTACATTTTGGAAATATTTCATTGTCATGTAACTTATTAGGTATCTTTCGATATATTTTTAATATCAAAAATTTAATTTAAGATCGTAATCAACACATTTGATCCTATCTCTCGCTTTTTGCGTGTTGAAGTGAAATGACAGATCAAAGTAAAGTTCCAATATTTGGAATTCAGTGAGTAGACCCAACGCTGTACTCAGCATTAAAAAAAATAATTAAATAGTTACTTTGTCTCACAGAGTGAGCAAAATGCGTGATTCTAAAGTAGAATCATGAGCATAATGAGGGATTCATGTGTTAACGCCCAAGATGAAAATAATTTTGCTCCCGAGTGGCTCATACAACTTTTCACACCGAGCATTAAGAAACTTGAAAAAAAATCTAAATATTATTTAAAGAACAACCATCATAGAGAATGGCGTGGCTATACAATGATCAAGTTCAAAAAATGGCATTTGCAATAAAACACTTAGAAAAGCCTTGCACAGAAAAGTTGCGCTTTGCTCCCTCTCGTCAGGGAGGAAAAGTTACTTTTCTGAAGGAGAGGTGTGAAAAATAATTTTTCATCACACTTGCTCGTATACAGTGTACTTAGTAACATGTAGGCTACCTTGGTTGCAACCCCCCAAATAAAACCCTCGACCTTAATGTGCTTGTCATGAAACCCGTGGTGGGTAAATGAGTCATTGCCCGTACAAATTTTCTTGTCATGAAGCCCAAGGTCGGTAAATGAGTCAGTGTCCGTACTGATGCTGCTAATCACGCTTCTAAGCCTCTCGTTCATAATTACTTATTTACCGCCCTTAAGACACAATGTACTAAACCACGTCACTATTTCGTCTGTGGGATTAGCATGAGAAATGATAACAGAGATATTATCAGTCACATCGCACATGCCAGCGCGCAGCGTAGTAGGGGAGTCAGCCGCACGTCGTCTGTATTTGCCGCTATACGGGTGTAGGGGTGTTTGCGTGTGTGCGTGCGCTTGTCCTATAGCGCGGTGCGCGAACGCAGCGCAACTCGCCCGAGAATACGATAACGTGAACGCAACTCGTTTGTTTCGATTCGATGCTGTCAGCTCGACGGAACATTCTGAGTGCGTTTGTAAATTGTACTAATTAGGCACGGGCTCGGCGGGCAAAACAGTGGCTTCATCTATTACTGCCCTAACGCCTATGTTACACAACACCCGCGGCCCGTCCACTCCGTGTTATCAGTTAGCATCGTGCGACACAGTTTAACTCCAGACATTAACTATACATCTTCATCGCAGGCGTATGTACATTATAATTGTCAGTGTGTGCGTGAAGTGGACATAAATAGTGCAAAAGAAGTTGAAAATGATCGTTATTGTGAGTATAATGCATGCCCTTCGATCAATTTGCATACACAGCATTTTGAGGTTATGTTTAAAAATGAAACGAGTCCAAAGACGAAAATACATATCTGGGTTTATTGCGATGTTCCCTTTCAATAAGATGGTTGTAGGATTTGATTATTTGGCAAATAACCAACGAATTAGCTACTACGTTAGGTACTTAATAAGTCTGAGCAGATACCTAAATAGATTAACGCGCTTTTGTTTGTTGTTAAGGAAAATTTAACAGTGGAGGAATATGAGCTATTTAATTTAGAATCAGTTCCATAATAAACTGTGTAATTATTGAATACCACCATCCCAGTGACATCATAATATAAAATAAATAGGTATTTGTGAAATAGTAAGCATAAAAAATATTATTTTTAAGTATAGAATATTATTTACATAAATGAAAGAAAAAGAGAGAAAGAAGACATTTATTCACTAATCCGGAAGACACACAAATACAATAAATAACTACAGGTATGCATATTAATCAAAATAATATTTTTTTGTCTATTGTAATTAAATCGTTTACTTACTTCCTATAGGAAAAAACGTTGGAGTGAAAGAAAATTAAAGTAGGTATGTAGGTCTAATATTTCCGAATTAAATATTGCCCTAATATAATATTGCACTAATATCACGTAAATTCCTAACTAGACAGGAGGGGCTTTGGTACTAATCATTTCAACCAGAACTTCTCTCCCAGAATAATTCTACTACTTATAAAGAAGTGTGAAGGTTTGTGTCGTTTCCATTAAAACGGTTGGACGGATTTCGATGGAATTGAGAACTTAGGTACGGTATCTATCTAGGTATAGATTGATTTTTTAAAATATACTTAACGATATAATTTTTGCGAACTCCCGTTGGGATATGGATTATTCGCAGTAGTTTATTTGGCAGTACCTACAAAAAAACTGGCCAAGAGCGTGTCGGACACGCCCAAAATAGGGTTCCGTAGCCATTAGGAATAAAATAAGTAATATTTTTCTAAGAATTTCGTATTTTATATGGAATCTTCCAAGTTTAGGTATATTTTATACCTTAGGCTGCTATTTACTATAATATAACTACATAATAATTTTTTCAAAGCAAATTTTAGCCGTTATGAAAATTTGCACTTGAAAGTTTTATATACTTACTACCATCCTGATTTTTTTCAAATTTTCCCAACGGTTTAGATTTTAGAGGGGGGGCACGACGCTCTATTTTAATGAAAATTTGCACTTTAAAGTTGAATATTTCGCAAACACATTACTGAATCGAAAAATCGTCTTATCAACCCCTCCAGACCTATCCAACGATACCCCACACTATAGGGTTGGAAAATAAAGAAAAAAAAACACTTACGTCTATGGAGGTACACTAAAAAATTTTTTTTTTCAATTTTTAATTGTACCATTTTGTCGGCATAGTTTACTTATATATCCGTGCAAAATTACAGCTTTCTAGCATTGATTGTCCCTGAGCAAAGCCGCGGACGGACAGACAGACAGACATACAGACAGACAGACATGGCGAAACTATAAGGGTTCCGTTTTTGCTAAAAAGGAGATATTATTATGAAAATAAAGGAATTAAAGAAACTACTGCGAGTAATCCGAAAATTAGTATAATCCCAGTGCCCTTAGTGTAAGTTTTCGGTTACAAAATACGTCTCGATCGCGTTCGCGTTAAATCTCAATTTATTTGTTAGAAAACACGAACATCGCAAACGTTCCGCTAGAGGCGCTGTTCATGTTTCCATATAAATTGAGATTTTAACGCGGACGCGATCGAGACGTATTTTGTAACCGAAAACTTACACTAAGGGGCTGTTTCACCATACATTGATTAGTGTTAACTGGCGGTAAGGTGTGATGCCGTCTCTGTTTGTTTTGTTCGAATAGACGGAGACGGCATCACATTTAACCGGCGGTTAATACTAATCAATGGATGGTGAAACAGGCCCTAAGGGTACAGAATTTTGATTCAACTGCTAAATGGTTCACGCCAGCGAAGCCGCGGATAAATGCTAGTGCTATAGGTACTTGTGATTCTTGAAATAATACATTTGGAGTGAAGTTGTCAAAACAAAGCTATATATTTGTCGTTATGGCTGCTCGTTTCGAACTAATACTGTTTACAATCTTTAAAATATTTTTATCATTTGTTAGCCTTTTATTCCTTATCATCCGACTGCCCGAAGGAGGGTTATGTTTTTCGAGCGTAGTATGTATGTATGTATGTTCATTTCTTTGGTCCTCACTGCAGCCTAAACGGCTGGACGGATTGTAACATATGAGGTATCATTGGATTCGTCATAACTGTCGGAGTGACATAGGCTATATAATATTTCAATATGGCATCTGGGAAAAAAAATATGGCGGAGGAAATAAAAAAAAAATTGTGTTGTATTAATATGGGTATCAAATGAAAGCTAATAATTAGTCCAATCTAAATATGTATGGGTTATAATACTTTTAATCTACCGTTTTCACATAAATATCAAAAAAGAATAAAATAAAACATTAAAATAAAAAACGAAAACCCGACTGCCAAAACTAAAAGAAAGAAAATAAGCCTAGCCATTTAAATCGACGCTCAAAATCTCTTAGTAATGGGTCCCGACTGTTGAACTTTAAATAAGCTACTTAACAGAGTTCTAGACCACTAGGCTTATTTTCTTCCTTTTAGTTTTGGCAGTCGGGTTTTTGATTTTTATAATTTAATGTTTTTTTTTTTATTTATACGATGCGTGAAAAGGCTTGTAAAATGTCATGCGTGTTGCGGTAGATACATTGCTGCTAATGACGGATCACTGATTTATTTAATTATTTATTTGACGGGTAAGTTGCCCGAAATACTTAAATGAATTTATTATCTATCTTTAAATGAGCAATTCTCGTAATTTTAATCTCGGAAACGGCTCCTACGATTTTGATGAAATTTGGTATGTAGGGGTTTTCGGGGATGACAAATCGATTGAGGTTGGTCTTATCTCTGGGAAAACGCTTGTTATCGAGTTTTAGCCCGAGCAAAGCTCGGTCGCCCAGGTACTATTATTATAAATTCACAGCTGCGCGGCACGAAATTCGCAATATAAGTATTTTACGCAGCGTTTAAAATTTAGACTCTGGCTAAATGAAGCTATAGTATGAATAATACAGCTCACGGCCTTTTATTAGGACATTCTGAGAATTCAGTGAATAACATGCGCAGAATCATGGACGGAGATAAGAATAGAAAATGCAAATAATACAATGTAGCTATAAAGGTGAGCGTCATCTAGGGGGCAAGGGAGGGCAGCTACACCAGATACGTACGTGAATGATACAATATTTTTGTCGAGTTAAATTTTTACTAGTTGTCGCCCGCGATTTCGTCTAAAAAAAATATTCGTGTATCGCGCGCCCTCAGTAGGTACTAAATTTTCCGGGATAAAAGGTATCCTATTAACCTATTATTTATTCTGGACTTCTGATATGGTGTTTGCAAAATTTCATGTGAATCACTTCATTAAGTGGGACGTGGAAGCGAAACAAACAAATTCACTTTTTTATTTATAATACTTATTAGTAAAGAAGTAGGGATCAATTAATTAGTAATGTCATGTGTCCATCAATGAAACTTAGGTACACAGTGAAACATTGCGATATTTATAAAGTGCCACCTTGCCAGATCGTGCACTATATCGCGTAAGGACACCCTTGAGAACCCCCCACTGTACCCCTGTTTTCATTGGTGTCACGTGGAAGACCACGTGTCTACGGAGCTTTTTCAGTATTATTGACACAAAAGTAAGGATTTAAAGCATTTTTTGTAGAATTTTCATTAAATTATGGTTATAAATTAAATCTATTTGATATTTTTTTAATATTAATCGTATTTCGTAGATTATCGTGGACTAGATCGCGTGTTAAAGAGGCACAATTTAGTAGGCTAAAATTCGAGGTTGATATAAAATACCTTAGGTAATCAACAATGAAACATTTACGCATGGGACACACCTTATAAGACTGATCAAAATTGTAGTTAAAACTGTTGATTATATTTGTGCATTTTTTATTAACCTATTACATAGATACGTCCCAAAATTATGAAACAAATTGTATTAGTTTTCACGTTTCATTGTTAAATATGTAGGGTTTCATTTTGTACACCACTGTGGACACAGTGAAAATTTTCCCATTTTTTACATTTTATTTTTTTGATGACCAACTACACATTCTTAAAGAATACTGTATATGTCACGTGATACCTAATAAAATTACCGTAGACAGTAAAAAATTCAGACTTCTATCTGTCAAAACAAAAGATTTATGAGATTTTGAATTTTATGTGTTTCATTGGTTGACACTTTCTCTATTTCATATTTATAAGTAAGTAGATTTACAGTACCTGGGGCGTCCCTTTAGGCTAAAAAGCTTGTGTTAGATAGAACGCTCCGCTCCTCCAACATTTTTAACACGTATTACGTATTGACAATATTATATTATTTGGAATCGATATTTCATAAATAATATGTTCTAGTAGGTACTATATCTAGTGTTAGTGTTTTACGAGTAGGTCAGACGATGAGGCAGGGGGAGCGATGGGTGATATAGCATGTATAACTTTCTGCATTTAACTGTACTTAATTATATTTAAGTTTAAACGAAATTTGAAATATTTCGGCAAAATTAACAAGCAGGCTTGTGTCAGTTAATTTACATTTTTATACAGTCTAACTATATACTTTGGTATAGTAATAGATATTGATATCTGTACAGAGATATTGACCTAGTGGAAAACTAGGTAGAATCGTAAATGACGTGTTTATAATAATGAACCTTATATTAGTCGTATTACAATTACAATCTGTATTTATTGGAGTTTGTTATCTTATCTGATAGCCTTTTCATGATAACGCGATTAACTACGTATGTTGGGTACATACTTATTTAACATGAGTACATGAGTGATGTCAACACGCGGCGTGAAGGAGATGGGATTAGTTGAGATTTACTGCACTTAAAAATCCTACAATCTTCAAATAAAGTGTAATCATAAAAGGGCGGCGTACCGACTTTAAACGTAAGTTGCCATAGGTCACTACAGTACATTTCCGAGCTTAAGTATTTGACTTTAAAAATTCTTACCTGCCAGTGTCACTTAAAAAGGGGTACGTATTATAATGTATAAATTTAAAATACATATTGGTTGAAATACATACAGTTGAAATAGCGAAAATTGGAAAATATAATGGTTAAAATAAATAATAATCAAAATTCATAAAGCACGTTTTTCATATTGGTCGAAATACATACATTAAAAATTACCAAGTTAACAATGTTTATGTTCAGAATATATAATAGTTAAAAGAAATAACAATTAAAATTCCTATAGTACGTTTTTCATAATGTTCAAAATACATACCATACATAATGCCCATGTTCATGTTCATCATCATCTGCAGTCTATTTACGTTGTATTTAGATGTTAAATTCTGAAAAATTTAGGACTACAAGACAGTGTCGACGGAGCTTCTATTCAGCGTAGTTAAGGCGCTTCGCGCCTGGACGAAACTCTAACCCAACCTAACCTATAAGATACCGACTGATCGGTGGCTGTGTTGTCTAACAATGCCTTGCATTTTAAACTAAAGTCTGATCATTAATTGAATAGAAACTTTAGGTGCGACGACGAGCGTAGCGAGGAGGAGCGTGTTGGGTTCAACTATGACCAAATCAAGCACGAGCTGAGCGAGCGAAGTGAGCGTGCCGCGGCAGCGGCCGGCGAGTGCCAGGATTGTATTATATGCATTTTTCTTTGTGAAATGTCAGTGTCTATTATGTATTTCAACCATTATAGAAAACATACTATATAGATATTGATTGATATTTCATTTCACTATTTTTTTATAATTTGATGTATTTTGAATGTATACATTATCAAAATATGCATTTTGTGCCATATATGACTAAAAACCATTATGCATTGTAACTATTATAAATTTTGACCAATATGCCTTTCAAGCTTATGCGTTTAGAACTTATGTCACATAACTTTATATATTTTGATGCATTATATTTTATGATTTTCGGTATTTCAACTGTATATATTTCAGCCGATATGTATTTTAAATTTATACACTATAATACGTACGTTAAAATGACTGACTAGCTTAGCTTTAATTCCAATCGGATGTTATGTTGCATCGCACAATATATTGTGCAGACGATTTTTTTAAATATGTCACTCAAAAATGCCATTTTAAAGTGATAAAGTCTGTGCGTTGCATTTCTACGAATGGATTGAATAAGTGAATGAAAGTATTACAGCTCAAATGACTACCAACCAACTACTTAAAAAACTACCAACTAGTTAAAAATTTAACTAGACACGCGGTGGCGTATCAAGCCTAGTTCAAGCTAACAGAATTGGCGAGCAGCGCCATGTGTAATTTTAACCGAACCATTTGGAGACACTTTTGACCCCCTCATAACTCAAAAACTATTTCACATAAACATTTCTAATTTGGCTCATTTATTGAGACTTGTGAGATACATAATAATATGTGGTCCAAATTTCATAAACACACCTCAAACGGTTATTTAGATATTAACATCCAAAATCGTCATTTTTATCACTGACTCACCTCTAACCCAGTTCCAGATGACCTAGAAAGAGAAAGTTCAAAACTGGCATCTAGATAGGTAGTTGGGTGAATAAATCAGAAACTAGTAAAATCATTTTATTATAATTTTTAAATTAAATTATTTCTGTACAAAAAGTAATGATATCCCATCAAAACATTAAACCAATGTGAAATAAGAGCCAAGTTCAATAGTATGATAAAATTGCTTTGATTATTGACTTTAACGATAAAAGAAGTGAGATCTAAATGGGTGCCATGTAAGTCAACTTAAAATATTTTATAACAAGTTGAAATATCATTTCTTATTATAACTTAGGATAATATATTGAAGCCTCAGGTCGAACTTGGCTAGTTTTCATATACGAATTATATTATAGCCCTCGCAAGTTGTAAGTTCTTATTTTATTCTTCCGAAAATTTGGCTTGCTGGTAGAAACTAGTCATCAAACATAGGGATCTTCCATGACTGTTTTAGTAGGTACTTAATAATAATTCTTATATGAGAACTAGCCAAGTCCGGCCTTAGGCTTCAATATATTATCCTAAGTTATAAGTAGAAACTAGTCATCAAACATAGGGATCTTCCATGACTGTTTTAGTAGGTACTTAATAATAATTCTTATATGAGAACTAGCCAAGTCCGGCCTTAGGCTTCAATATATTATCCTAAGTTATAAGAAGAAATGATATTTTAAGTTGTTATAAAATATTTTATATTCTTATAAATAAATTGCAGGACTAACGATTGCACCCATTTAGATCTCACTTTTTTTTGTCGTTAAAGTCAACAACCAAGGCATTTATCATAATATTGAACTTGGCTCGCATTTCACATTTATATGTTTTGATTGGATTTATTTGACACAAATTATAATATAATAAAATACAAGGGTTTACTTACTGCATCGTTGCTTAAATGCAAAAAGACCATAAATAAAAAAAAAGTTTTTTTCTATCGCAATAATTGCACTTTAAATGCTATTTCACATGAAATTATTACAATTTTTTTTATTTGTGACCCTTTTATATTTAAGCAGCTACATATGAAAAAAAGACGGAACAGCGCGCGATAACCGAATTCCACGCGGGCGAAGCCGCGGGCAAAAGCTAGTACCATATAAATTGATTCCGTGGTTTAGGCGTGAAGAGGTAATGGACCGACGGAAATGCTTTCGCATATTCATGTTATTAGTAGGGGTTGTTGTTATAGTTAGGATTCAAGACTACTAATTATTAGTAAGTTTATAATTTTCACCTAAATGTAGAAATGGCTAATTCTTTATCCATAGTAAACTATTTATTATGATACTATGGTGTAGGAGCTTCAAAACAGTTTTTGGATTACCACCCACCAATACTTGATAACTAAGGCTAGAGTTCAGTAAATCAATATCAAGGTCATGCGGTCCGCTATTGTTTCTGGATCCTTTTGATATCACAAAATGTCAGGTGCCGCAAACCATGCTATAAATTTACTGACCCGTATTATAGAATGCATCCTGTGCTGGGCAGGGCACTGGAGCAGCCGACCCGTGACTTATTGAAAGGCTGTATATCTGCGCCCGTGGCGCCGTTAGTCGAGCTCCGCTGGGCTGGTTATTATTATCATAGACGGTATCGATCAGCCGCTACTCCCCCTTCCTCCCCTCGCTCTGCCAACGACGACGTCATCGTCGCCTCGTGTCCAAAACGATGACGTCATGAATTTATGACGACATGAAATTTGATGACGACATCAAGTTTGGCGCATGCGTGTTCTCTTATTGGTTCCGGATAATTCTGTCTAAATAAAGCCTCTAATAGGCCTCTAATTCTACATCCGAAATTGTACTTACACCCGTATCAATTAAGCGTAGGCGGTTCAGTATAACTAACTAGGTAAGTTGATGGCTAGAGTAAGAAATTATACGCAGGGCCTACGCCTGAAATAAACAACCTTTCGGTATTTTGATTTAAGGTTAAAAATTCTTTACTTTATATTTATTTAAGTTTGGATTTGATTGTTTATTCAGTGAAATTAGAGCTATAAGAAAATATACGCAGATTAGTATTGAGTCGTAATTGATGAAGAAAGAGAATATTTTTTCAGTGGTTATTTCTGTACTATAACGGAATATTGGTACTATTTATTGGGCAAAAACATAAGACATTAGTGACAGTTTAATTTTAATCGTCCCTTTTTCTATTTGCTTAGGTACGAGGGACTTAATGTTTTTAATTCGAGTTTTACTCTCATTTTAGGTGTATTTTTAACTGACTTTAAAAAAGGAGGTTATCAATTCGGTTGTATTTTTTTATGTTTGTTACCTCAGAACTGTTACTGTTACTAGTCTGAAGTCGGTCAGTGCCTCAGCACGAGCCAGCAGGAGTGGACCTATAGTAAATCTACCTCACCTACGCACTAAATGTTGGGCTTCAATCACTCCTGCTGGCTCGAGCTGAGGCACCGACCGACTTCAGACTGGTAGAAAAATATTTTCATGATTTTTTATAGTCGGTTCAATTTTTTGTTGTAAAATTTTTTTGATTATAAAAATAGACGCTTAAATAATTAAATGAATTTGACAAAATGTGTAAAAAAGGGCAAAAAATGGCGCACGCTAGGAATGAGGACTTCATTCGATTGTATGCAGAAGGTCACTGAGAACTTTTTTTTTTAAAAGAGAGGGATTAGGCAGTAGTTCCCAGGTGGGCCCATAGCGGATTGAGAACTTCACATATAATTCTTCTTCCATTGAATTGCTTTGCAGGTGTATACAAGCTTCATCATGTTGTTTTCGTTTACCGAAAAGCTCATAAATTTCAAGTATAATTTTCGCTCACATTTTTTGAAAAATTTGGAGATATTTGTCCAGGTCCGGGTTCGAACCCACGACAT
>NC_133474.1:13915554-13981374 GCF_025370935.1 Choristoneura fumiferana | reverse complement strand
ACGTTTTTCATAATGTTCAAAATATATACCATACATAGTGCCAAAGTTCATGTTCATCATCATCTGCAGTCTATTTACGTTGTATTTAGATGTTAAATTCTGAAAAATTTAGGACTACAAAACAGTGTCGACGGAGCTCCGCTTCGCGGAGCTTCTATTCAGCGTGGTTAAGGCGATCGCGCCTGGACGAAACTCTTACCTAACCTAACCTATAAGATGCCGACTGATCGGTGGCTGTGTTGTCTAACAATACCTTGCATTTTAAACTAAAGTCTGATCATTAATTGAATAGAAACTTTAGGTGCGACGACGAGCGTAGCGAGGAGGAGCGTGTTAGGTTCAACTATGACCAAATCAAGCACGAGCTGAGCGAGCGAAGTGAGCGTGCCGCGGCAGCGGCCGGCGAGTGCCAGTATTGTATTATATGCATTTTTCTTTGTGAAATGTCAGTGTCTATTATGTATTTCAACCATTAGAAAACATACTATATAGATATTGATTGATATTTCATTTTTCATTTTTTTACTTTGATTTTTTTTTTATACATTTGATGTATTTTGAATATGACTAAAACCATTATGCATTGTAACTATTATAAATTTTGACCAATATGCCTTTCAAGCTTATGCGTTTAGAACTTATGTCACATAACTTTATATATTTTGATGCATTATATTTTATGATTTTCGGTATTTCAACTGTATATATTTCAGCCGATATGTATTTTAAATTTATACACTATAATACGTACGTTAAAATGACTGACTAGCTTAGCTTTAATTCAATCGGATGTTATGTTGCATCGCACAATATATTGTGCAGACGATTTTTTTAAATATGTCACTCAAAAATGCCATTTTAAAGTGATAAAGTCTGTGCGTTGCATTTCTACGAATGGATTGAATAAGTGAATGAAAGTATTACAGCTCAAATGAAATATCCAACTAGTTAAAAATTTAACTAGACACGCGGTGGCGTATCAAGCCTAGTTCAAGCTAACAGAATTGGCGAGCAGCGCCATGTGCACTTTTGACCCCCTCATAACTCAAAAACTATTTCACATAAACATTTCTAATTTGGCTCATTTATTGAGACTTGTGAGATACATAATAATATGTGGTCCAAATTTCATAAACACACCTCAAACGGTTATTTAGATATTAACATCCAAAATCGTCATTTTTATCACTGACTCACCTCTAACCCAGTTCCAGATGACCTAGAAAGAGAAAGTTCAAAACTGGCATCTAGATAGGTAGTTGGGTGAATAAATCAGAAACTAGTAAAATCATTTTATTATAATTTTTAAATTAAATTATTTCTGTACAAAAAGTAATGATATCCCATCAAAACATTAAACCAATGTGAAATGAGAGCCAAGTTCAATAGTACGATAAAATTGCTTTGATTATTGACTTTAACGATAAAAGAAGTGAGATCTAAATGGGTGCCATGTAAGTCAACTTAAAATATTTTATAACAAGTTGAAATATCATTTCTTATTATAACTTAGGATAATATATTGAAGCCTCAGGTCGAACTTGGCTAGTTTTCATATACGAATTATATTATAGCCCTCGCAAGTTGTAAGTTCTTATTTTATTCTTCCGAAAATTTGGCTTGCTGGTAGAAACTAGTCATCAAACATAGGGATCTTCCATGACTGTTTTAGTAGGTACTTAATAATAATTCTTATATGAGAACTAGCCAAGTCCGGCCTTAGGCTTCAATATATTATCCTAAGTTATAAGAAGAAATGATATTTTAAGTTGTTATAAAATATTTTATATTGTTATAAATAAATTTCAGGACTAACGATTGCACCCATTTAGATCTCACTTTTTTTTGTCGTTAAAGTCAACAACCAAGGCATTTATCATAATATTGAACTTGGCTCGCATTTCACATTTATATGTTTTGATTGGATTTATTTAACACAAATTATAATATAATAAAATACAAGGGTTTACTTACATGCATCGTTGCTTAAATGCAAAAAGGCCATAAATAAAAAAATTTTTTTCTATCGCAATAATTGCACTTTAAATGCTATTTCACATGAAATTATTACAATTTTTTTTATTTGTGACCCTTTTATATTTAAGCAGCTACATATGAAAAAAAGACGGAACAGCGCGCGATAACCGAATTCCACGCGGGCGAAGCCGCGGGCAAAAGCTAGTACCATATAAATTGATTCCGTGGTTTAGGCGTGAAGAGGTAATGGACCGACGGAAATGCTTTCGCATATTTATGTTATTAGTAGGGGTTGTTGTTATAGTTAGGAGAAGACTACTAATTATTAGTAAGTTTATAATTTTCACCTAAATGTAGAAATGGCTAATTCTTTATCCATAGTAAACTATTTATTATGATACTATGGTGTAGGAGCTTCAAAACAGTTTTTGGATTACCACCCACCAATACTTGATAACTAAGGCTAGAGTTCAGTAAATCAATATCAAGGTCATGCGGTCCGCTATTGTTTCTGGATCCTTTTGATATCACAAAATGTCAGGTGCCGCAAACCATGCTATAAATTTACTGACCCGTATTATAGAATGCATCCTGTGCTGGGCAGGGCACTGGAGCAGCCGACCCGTGACTTATTGAAAGGCTGTATATCTGCGCCCGTGGCGCCGTTAGTCGAGCTCCGCTGGGCTGGATATTATTATCATAGACCGTATCGATCAGCCGCTACTCCCCCTTCCTCCCCTCGCTCTGCCAACGACGACGTCATCGTCGCCTCGTGTCCAAAACGATGACGTCATGAATTCATGACGACATGAAATTTGATGACGACATCAAGTTTGGCGCATGCGTGTTCTCTTATTGGTTCCGGATAATTCTGTCTAAATAAAGCCTCTAATAGGCCTCTAATTCTACATCCGAAATTGTACTTACACCCGTATCAATTAAGCGTAGGCGGTTCAGTATAACTAACTAGGTAAGTTGATGGCTAGAGTAAGAAATTATACGCAGGGCCTACGCCTGAAATAAACAACCTTTCGGTATTTTGATTTAAGGTTAAAAATTCTTTACTTTATATTTATTTAAGTTTGGATTTGATTGTTTATTCAGTGAAATTAGAGCTATAAGAAAATATACGCAGATTAGTATTGAGTCGTAATTGATGAAGAAAGAGAATATTTTTTCAGTGGTTATTTCTGTACTATAACGGAATATTGGTACTATTTATTGGGCAAAAACATAAGACATTAGTGACAGTTTAATTTTAATCGTCCCTTTTTCTATTTGCTTAGGTACGAGGGACTTAATGTTTTTAATTCGAGTTTTACTCTCATTTTAGGTGTATTTTTAACTGACTTTAAAAAAGGAGGTTATCAATTCGGTTGTATTTTTTTATGTTTGTTACCTCAGAACTGTCACTGTTACTAGTCTGAAGTCGGTCAGTGCCTCAGCACGAGCCAGCAGGAGTGGACCTATAGTAAATCTACCTCACCTACGCACTAAATGTTGGGCTTCAATCACTCCTGCTGGCTCGAGCTGAGGCACCGACCGACTTCAGACTGGTAGAAAAATATTTTCATGATTTTTTATAGTCGGTTCAATTTTTTGTTATAAAATTTTTTTGATTATAAAAATAGACGCTTAAATAATTAAATGAATTTGACAAAATGTGTAAAAAAGGGCAAAAAATGGCGCACGCTAGGAATGAGGACTTCATTCGATTGTATGCAGAAGGTCACTGAGAACTTTTTTTTTTAAAAGAGAGGGATTAGGCAGTAGTTCCCAGGTGGGCCCATAGCGGATTGAGAACTTCACATATAATTCTTCTTCCATTGAATTGCTTTGCAGGTGTATACAAGCTTCATCATGTTGTTTTCGTTTACCGAAAAGCTCATAAATTTCAAGTATAATTTTCGCTCACATTTTTTGAAAAATTTGGAGATATTTGTCCAGGTCCGGGTTCGAACCCACGACATAGAGGCTCAAAACATATCCAAAATAAGTTATTAGAATTTTCAGTATTGTGTTATGATGCGAGTGCGCATCGGTAACCGTAAAATTTATTATCCGCTCAATTAATTAATTGGTTAGTACACTAGGTCACGGCCTACGCATTGTAAAACTTTATATGTAGACGATATAATAGTATGCCATAGGTTCGTAAATTAATGCCAATTAGAGGTTGCTCAGGTTATAGTAATTAATAATCATTTAACAATCTTGAATACCTTCTAATTAAACAATCTCAATATATGCATTTATTGCACGAACTAAGTGTTAAGTATCACCGAGTAATTTATACCCTATTTATATAAAGGGTTGAAAAAATTATGAGCCCAGGAGGAAAACTGCCTTAAATCCTTTATTTAGCTCATTTTACTATAAGGAAACTATCTTTTATTTTTAAAAAGTAGCAAACTGGCTGTAGGTACATATTTTTTTTCCAGCGGACTAATATTATATTATGTAACTAGTATTATTTAATATTGGGTTGGTTTATCAACGACCTTAAGTTTCCGAGACTTGACACCTGGTATTTTTTTTCATAGGCTAAATATTTCACTTTCACTAAGGAATCCCTGAATCTACCAAATCCATCGTCAACCCACACTACAGTTTAGACGTGCAAAAAAAATCATCTTCACTTTAAGTACAACTTAGGTTATAGGTGTACTCACCTAGGAAGGAGGGGATTTTACAAAAAAATATTCTTCCACTTTGTTGGCGTGATTGTTATGCACCCTATAAGACACCTATGCTAAATTATAGCTTTATAGACTACCTAGTATCTACTGAATCTCTGATGTAAGCCGCAGTCTGTCTGAAATATAGGGATATTGTGAAACTCTTAATATTTTGTATTATGCTATTGTGACAAATCCTTACATGTAGGATCATTTTGTTGTCCGTCTGTCTGTTAAGTTTGGACACTTGCAAGCAAATAAAAACTTACTATTTGACCTAGAACCAAGAAGCTTGGCAAGGAGAAAAGTACTCAGTACTAGTAAAGGAAAAATCCGTAGATCACTAATTTTTCGTATTATAATATAATCTCTAATATATAAAATTCTCCTGTTTGTGACCAAACTGCTCCGAAACGGCTAGACCGATTCTTATGAAGTTTTTTGTGTATATTCGGTAGGTCTGAGAATAGGACGTAAAGTATTTTTCATGCTTCTACGCGGACGGAGTTGCGGGCAACAGCTAGTTATAAAATATATTTTGAAATTGTTAGTTACATACCTACGGGTCCCGAAATCAACTCGCTTCCAGTTTATTTTTTTTGCTTACTTTAACCGTTTTCTGAAAGGTTAACTCTACAATTAATTTTTTTCTTTCTCTGGCACGTGGGGATCATAAATTATCGTGTTGCAAGCAGATCCCTTTTTCATTTTTCCATCATCCAAATTACATATTTCCATCTTATTGTAAGGTATTTAATAGGTACCTATTAGTCTAAATGCAAGTATGCACATAGTCAAGTGTAAAAATGTGAACTTACTCAAAGTTTCAAAAATAAGTACCACAGACTCTTATTCCGACGCAATAAGGCCGTAGTAACTTATTTTTGAGTGGTTCGAATATAGATACTTATTTTTGCACTTGGCTGTACCTACCTATCTTATAAATAAAGAGTGAAATAAAACAACCAGGAAAACAATAATGCCGCAATAATTTGATGCTTTGAAACCGGTTTACTATGACATCTTACGTTTTGTTTGCCAAACGTAACGTGCGTACACACCCTCAGTTTGTGCTGGATGTTCCCAGTTAAGCGTTTCCTTAACCCACCAATAGATGTCGCTACTAACCTCCCGTCTTTCGGCAATATGGCGAAGCACGGATATACGCGCCTGGCACGTTTTGTCGGCGCACATCGCACCGACTTTAATTCTAAAAAATAACAATGAAGTATTTTATAAATAAGTATTGGAGGCCTAATATTAGTGATAACTAGTGCAAAGATGAAACATCACCGTAAGGTATGCATAACAATTTCTTCGTTTACCGTGATTTATTATTAAATTATCACATATCACGACCCTCAAAAGTATTGATTGCGTGTGAAATGGCATATATTCACGTTCACCTAGCTTTCTCTTTACATGCGGGCGTCAACATTTCAATATTGGTCTTCTGGTTCCTCAAATTGTATGGGTTATGCAATATGTAACCGAGTCTAGTATTAGCACCTTGGTTTAACCATTTGACGCATTCAATACTGCACCGGCGTCACTGCGTTGCTTAGCAACGGCGTTCTATTCACCCCATGTCATTTCTCCATGTTAGGTTATACGGCTGTAGAGCGATGTTTTTTGTGATAATTTACCACTAATTCACTTAAAAATGAAGAGTATAATGACGTGAAAATTAAATAATAACGAAATATATTTTTTATTCGGAGATTAGAAAAAGTAAAGTAATATTGTGATTTCATTAGCGAGGAGATATATGCTAATGTGACAATTATTGTGACATGACCTGACTTTCAGAACGTAACGCCTAACATGTGATGTGCTCTGTCTATTTCATTTATAAGGCTTCTATACATGTGCAATTGTGCAGTGCGTGGAAATTTTTGAGATACTTTCGTTTCTAAATGGATCGAACAATTTCGTGTATGGGTGTCACTTTTATGTACTTAGATGGTTCAGCGCTCAACGTTGTGTCTATTTTAGGTTTCCATGCACTGTACAAGTGTTTAGAGGTGAAGCTACAACGTTTGTCTTATCGAATATTACACAATAATGTCTTTTTATTCTTAAAGTAAAGTAGTTTTGTACAAGAATAATAGTATGCCAGTCAATCTCACTATTCCAACACAAAACTTAATTCCATTTTCTTACTTTACAGGTACTGCCATCCTACTCCTCGGATGATGGTCCACTATAAAGGTATAAATTAGTACAACGAGTAAGGCAAAAATGGATCCAATATTGGAAAATGAATCTGCGACGGCAGATTCTTCTCCTAAATTTGGCAAGTCAAAACATAAAAAGAAAAAGCCGGATGTTCAAAAAGATAACCAGACCATCGTAGGAGAAAAAAAGAAGTTTGTGGTGACTAAATTATCAACAAACGATGATAAAGATATTCCGTCTACATCCGTTGCCCAAAATGTGCATACTGTCCACTTTGGTACACGTGGAGTGGAATCTCAAAGGCCACACGTTAGATCAATTTTTAAAGAAAAACCTGCAGATACATCGAGATCGTCCAGTGCTGAAAGAGAAGCACCAGCAGATGTCAAAGGCTATGAAACCTTCCATGGAACGACATCAAGCCCGCGGAGCTCTATATTCGATATTTTTAGACTCAGAAGGAAAAGTGATTCTAAAAAACATCAATCCTTGATTCATAATGTTAAAGCAGCATTAGGAACAAGTTCAAAGTCAACAGAAACGCCTGAAACTCCCAAAGATGAGTCTAATGCAGAGGATTCAAAAGAATCTCATAAGAAATATTATCATACTGTAACAGGAGCTTCCTCAAGAAAGTCTAGTCCCATTACAAGAGTAATGGATATATTTTGGAGGAAACCACATGTTGAAGCTAACCAGCCGGTTTCAGACCCTGCAAAAAAGAACAAAAATACTGATAAGAAACCTCGCCGATCTTCCATCGGCACTACTTCACCCACTTATCATAAGAACTCATATGCCTCTTTAGATCCTTCACAAGCTAAGCAATTGTTTAGAGAAGTTCGGGGACTTCCAAAGTTTGACCCATATTTATCAATAGTTCAAATATCTTTAGGTGGTAGAGACAAGACGAGGCTGTTGCTAAACTTTTTTAAATACCATAAATGTTACGAGATATTACCTAAATCAGCTAAAGTTATAATTTTTGATACACAATTTTTGGTAAAAAAAACATTTCCAACGCTTATCTCCCACGGGATACGGTCGGCCCCACTATGGGATGCTAATAAAAAAGAGCTTGTTGGTATGATAACTGTTACTGACTTTATAAGAATATTACTGCATCTTGAAAGTGAAAATTTACCTGTAGAAGAATTAGAAAAACATTCGCTTCACAGTTGGAAAAAGATATTGCGCCCGACTCGAAAGCCTTTATGCATCGTAGGACCTGATCAATCTCTACATGAGGCCATAAATATGCTCAGCAAAAATCGTGTTCATCGGCTTTTGCTCATTGATCCGCTTAATGGCGATGTTTTGTACATACTGTCACATAAAAGAATCTTGAGATTCCTGTTCGTGTATTTGAACGAATTCCCAGAACTAACTTTTTTCCACAAAGCATTAACAGAACTGAAAATCGGTACATTCGATGAAATTGTATCTGTGACCGATAATACTAGTATTAAAGCAGCATTTCAGTTACTTTTAGATAAAGATATATCTGCTTTGCCTGTTTTAGATGAAGAAGGCAAGTTAATTGATGTTTATGCTAAATGTGAAGTATTGAATTTAGTTAGTGAAAAGCTCTATTCAGATTTGTCTCTGACAATAGGTGAGGTAAGGAACAAAAAGAAAGACTGGGAAGAAAAATTACAGAAATGTCGATCGAGTATTTCTTTATACGAGGCCTTAGAAGTCATAGTTAGGACAGAGAGTCATCGATTATTGCTAGTGAATAAGGAAAATAGACTAATAGGAATTGTTTCGTTGTCAGATATTTTAGTATATTTAAATAGAATAATTCCAACAGAGAAAAAAGTTTCGTCGCTTCAAGAAATATTTAGACCACTAGAGGAAAATAAAGTAGATGAATCAGCAAAGGAAACTGAAAACGAAGTTATATCAATTCCGGTACCGAATTTTAATCGGCATCCGCTGGCGGAAGCTGATGAAGGTACGTCTGAAGTACCAAATGGCGATGATAAGGAAGTTGACGAAACCACAGTCTTAGATAGCGAAATTTTGACGGATAGTGGAGTAGATGTCAAAGTGGAAGAGCTAAGTACAAATTAATTATGTTTCATTATGCACAGCCTCGTCTAATAACTACCAACTTTATAAATTGTTAATAAATATTCTTATTAAATGACGGAAATATAAGAACACATATTATTCCAAAGAAAATGTGATAGGTGAAACCGCCGAATCAGTGTATTAATCTCATAGATCGCTTTATGCTTGTAATAAATTATAATAATGTAATTTAACTTCGTAATCGTTAATAGTCGCATCAAATACCACGTGATTGCCTTAATCATTATTTAATTCATTATTAACATTGCTGAATTCAATAAAATATTTTAGCAATTCTGAATTTGATTTACACTGCAATCACATTTCATTGATTCCTGTCAGTTAACATTTTTCGTATTAAAACTTTTCCCTATTTTTACTCGACTACGGCAAAGCCAAAGGAAGAGTAATGATTTTAGCAGTCTATGTATGTTTGTATTTTTACGTACCTATGTTCCAACGTAGCATCTAGACTACTCGTCCGATTTTAATAAATAAGGTGTCAATGGATTCGTTATTATGCTCCGGGTGACATAGGATACCTTTTTATATAAAAAAATATAATGGTCTGATTTTACGTAAAAAAAACCGAGTGATTGAAAAATTTTTTTTAGCGTAAGCTGACGTGTGTGGCATTATTAGATAGGTCTTTCAAAATGATCTGGAGGTTTCTTAGTAGGTTTTTGGTTTAAGACAAGGGTTGAGGAGCTACGAGATCCGAAAGTCGTCAAAATTGTATTAGGTATAGATAAAAGTACAGTTACAAAGTTATCTGATATCAATTTAAATTGAGCGGCAACACTACATTAGTTTGGTAGCAATAAACAGTTAATAAACCATCATACAATTCCAAATCCCAACAGATTTTAGTAAAAATTCCTTTCTTTATGCATGCTACTTTTAGTTCACTAGTTTTTCACTGGATGTCGCTCTCAGGTGCAGTCCCCATTCATACCTCGCTTTAAGCAGAGTAAGGTCATTGGAGGGTTTACTTATCAGAGATCTGAATCCTCTTCAACTCCGTCTAACTCTAAATACGACGCCAGAAACGTGGAATAGGAGCATGGTTTAGTTGTTCGTCAAGAAGGGTGAACAGACGCATCTCGTTGTTCAGTCAAGTTTATAAGCTGTTTTTCAGGGTTATTGTAAATCATGTCATACGCAGACTCGATGAGTTTCAACCACCCGAACAAGCCGGGTTCAAAGTCAAAGTCAAAGTGAAAATATCTTTATTCAATTTAGGCTAAAACAAGCACTTATAAATGTCAAAAAAAATCTACCACCGGTTCGGAAAAACCTCTGTTGAGAACTCAACGAGGTATATTTTTTTAAACAGAGTTCCAAAAAGGCTACACGGTAAGTCATATAGAACACCGAAGAGTATAACTTGCCGATATTTCTAGCGTTTGTGGACTACGAGAAAGCCTTTGATTCGGTCGAAACATTGGGCGGTGCTTGAGTCTCCAGCGATGCTGCATTGACAATCAGTATATTGAAGTGTTAAAGTGTTCGTATAGAAACGCCACTTTGTGAGACCGACTACAGGAACAGAATTCGAAAGCGATTCCCTTGAAATGAGGCGTTAGAGAGGGAGTTGTCAATGTTGTCATACATATAAATAATATGTATATCTCCGAAACTATTTACTGCCGCTTTGGAAGACGCCATCAATGTATCAACGGCGAATCATCACACTTTTAGTTTGCGGGCGATATCGTAGTCATGGCAAAGTTGATGGCGGACCTCAGCATGATGCTCAAAGACTTTAATCGACTGGGCCTCAAAATGAACGTGGACAAGACGAAGGCCCATAAAGTGCCTACCCCTGTTATGGTTGAGAATTCCGTTCTTGAAGTTGCTGACGCGTATGTGTACGTGGGAAAAACCGTCCAATAGGTAGATCCAACTTCGACAAGGAGGTCAATCGTCGAATCCAACTGCATGGGCAGCGTTTGGGAACCTACTCAACATTTCAGGTGGTAGGACCTTGTGCAAGTTCCACCCGGATTGCTACCACCATCTTGCTCGCTAAACCTGCCGTGAAGCAGCAGTGCTTGCACTGTTGTGTTTCGGCGTGGAGAGTAAGACAGCCGGTGAAATTACTGGCACTTGAGGTATCCCATCTTAGGCCTCTAGTTTGACAACGCATCTGCAATTCCCCCGGTGTTGCCGATGTTTATGAGCGGTGGTGATCTCTTACCATAAGGAGATCCACTTGCTCGTTTTTCATCCAGTCGAATAAAAAAAATCTCTTTTCGTCCAAAAGTCCTCAGTGCCTTAAGCCGAAAGTCTTTATCCAGTGTATGTTGTCAGTGATACTGATAACATATGGATCCGAGACATGGTACTTCACTAAATGCCTTATATCGGTGTTTCTGTACGAGTTCGAATCAGAAATGAGGAGATACCTACGTAGAAGAACGAGGGACACCGACATTGTCAAGCGAATTAGTTTTTTGAAGTGGCAATGGGCAGTCCATATGGTATGGAGAACGGATGGCCGTTGGGGCCGAAAAGTTCTCGAGTCGAGACCGCGGAGCGACAAGCGTAGTGTAAGACGTCCACCAATGACATGGACGGATGACCTGGTAAAAGCCGCGGGTTCAGCGTGAATGCAGGCCGCTTTCAACCGAAGCAACTGGAGGATTATCGCGGAGGCTAATTATCCAACAGTGGACGTCCTACGGCTGATATGATGATGATGATCTCAATCTGCGAAAACTTTTATGTACCTAACACTCCTGATGCAGTGTCCTTAGGGGACATAGAGAGACAAAAAAATCTTTAAGGCAAATCTTAACGGCATTATTACGAAAATAAAACCCCAAAATATATTAAATAAAAAATAAGTTTAAAAAACTGAAACTCGACTACGGAAAAAACGTGAAATAAAAAATAAGAAAATGTTTAAGAACTATACGCAATTAATTTGCTCCTCCGTGACCACAAATATGAACCTCCGCCTGATTCAATCAAGCAAGAAAATATTCTTATCTGAAATTCTTATACACAGACTTCAGGAGTGCCGTGGTCGCATGCCACCTTGCCTTAAGGCTTGCTTGCATAACAATTAATTTTATGGTGGCATGATATTTTCTTGCTTGATTGAATCAGGCGTCACTTTGCGGAGGTTCATATTTGTGGTCACGGAGGAGCAAATTAATTGCGTGTAGTTCTTAAACATTTTCTTATTTTTTATTTCACGTTTTTTCCGTAGTCGAGTTTCAGTTTTTTAAACTTATTTTTTATTTTTGTTATATTTCTTCAGTTCCGTACTTCAATAGTATCTGCATTTAAGGGACTGTTTATAGTACTACTACCAATCGTAGTGTGTGTACGCATATAGAACCGATAAAACAGAGTAAAATTCCAGCCCTGCATGCATTGCGCACAATACGATTGGCAATGGCAATTCGAGTAAGCCACTGTAGCTATAAAAGCTGAATCTGTATTAGAAAATTCGTTTAAAAACCAAAACCTATAAAAACTGCATATTCTTTAGATGCAGCTGAAGGTGCAGACGAAATTATAAATAAAATATATGTGCCGTATTGTGGCGGCGCCGGAGCGGTCTTCACTTGGAACCGAAACCTGTTAAATGAATTCGCAAGGACACTGCCTTGTCTTGGCGAATACCTACTATATTTTTTTTTATTCGTTTAAATTTATATTCGATTGGCGCAAAGTAGTGAAGCACGGGGTATTTTTGGCTTTATTTCTGCAAAACATTAGTATATTGAAATCAAGTCAGTAGGTTAGGTACTACTTCAATAGCTTATGAATGAAGTTATCTGTTTACTAATTAAGACTTCTTGTTAGTACCTCATTGTAAAATAATCTAAAAAAAGATTAGGTTGTCTACTATGTAATGGGTTTTCACATATTTATAAAATATTTTAGGTATTAAATTAATATTACGGTACATAGGTACATATAAATAATACAATATGATGATGAAGTAAGTAAAGTAGGTTAAGGGACAACCAGAGATTTATACCTATCTGGTCTGCAAGGTAAAAGGTAAATCAGGGTTCGTACAATACAAAGTAAGAATGAAATGAAATACAACAGTTAACACAGATGCGTGGAAGTGCAGACGCAGGACCGGTCGCGCGGAGGTGGAGGACTGAAC
This sequence comes from Choristoneura fumiferana, assembly GCF_025370935.1. Lineage (NCBI taxonomy): Eukaryota > Metazoa > Arthropoda > Insecta > Lepidoptera > Tortricidae > Choristoneura > Choristoneura fumiferana. Next base: position 13,968,333 of record NC_133474.1, on the reverse strand, counting down.
CCGGAACGAACTACTTCGCCCCAAGGTTACTTTGCTTTATCTCCCATTTAGCACAGCTGAATTCATCTTGTACTTCGTCAGTTATTTATCTGGAAGTCTACAAGCCAAAACAATTTTTCCTTGTATTCTGTCCTACATTAATGTAATTAATTAGGGAACCGGTAACTTTCTTGGCTGACTTGTTTGTTCTTCCTTTTAATGAATAATTTTTGTTCAGCCACCTGCCTTTTACCTAGTCGCGTGCTAATTGAGATAAGACCGAGGACCTTTACAAAAAGTCCAACTCCGGTTCTCGAGGATGGAATGTTGATGTTTTTCCTTTCGTTCTAAACTGGTCGCTAAGAATCAAATAAGAATCAAATGAGGTACGGCGCAGCCCACACGTGTCGGACCGGTAAGTCTCCTGCCGGTAAATATGGAAGCTTGTCAGCTGCGGCCGCGGCGAATCTGCCTACACGCGGCCGATCGACACACTCCTCCACATTATTATGGATCTAGGCCCTTGCATAAACTCTTCGGCTAAGCATAGGGTTACCATTTTTCTATTACCTTTATCTAAGTACTTGTTACTATGTATATATTTATTGCAAATGCAAATTAGTATGTAGATAGGTACGAAGATGTAGCTATGTACAGTACACACGCGTTCACATCATGAACGTGTTAAGTATGTTTACAATGAAATATTTGTTTATTATTCAACATCGTCATTCAACAAATCCAATTTTTTTTAGCTTCAAGAAGAATACCGGAATGATTTTAAGAATCGTTAAGACAGTGTTAAGAAAAAAACATCGCGTGGAAACCCTAATGGACAACAAGTTGCTTTTACTCGCGAGGTGGATAACCTGCTAATGAATATGATAACTGAAGGTCTCGTACACCTGTACGGTTACTGTACAAGATAACACCTATCCATGTAAATTTCTGCTTCTCGAGGATAAAAATATAATATCGATCGCTAATTAGTATAAAATCACTACAAAAATATAAAAAAACTAGCCTTTATGAATAATGAAACCACTTATCTAGTTGCTGAAGAGAACGGACGAAACGATCAAACAGAGGTCGTATAGTGGACATCTGCGCTAGCGATTCCGGATTAGGTGCTACCTCTCATTTATATTATTTATGCAATATTCAAGGCTAACGCAATAATTCACTGTATTTAAAGAATACATTTTCTTGTTACTAAGTAAGCTAGCCAAAAATTGAATGACAGCAGATTTCTTGATGACTTGATTATAGGCTATAATTTTATATTTATAGCAAAGTAGGTATCTCAATTAGGATTCTTTCGCGCAGACAGATAATGTTAAGGTGTAGCAGCGTTAGATAATATCTCAATGCCTTTGAAATCATTGTGCTTTATTTAAAAAAAATCAGGATATCCACTTAGTTTTAAAAGCTTCTGAAATATTTCATTTATTTATGTAGGCTATTTAGACTACATATTACATATATAAACGAGACAGCATAAGGTTTATCGGTCCTATCTTGTATATCTAGACAAAAATTATCAATCTAAGCCCCTTTAAGCAGAACGTAATTTAGCGAATGACCGTAGGCAGTGATAGAGGTACTTGACCCATGGTTATGTAATTTTAAAGTAACGTTCTGAACGCAGGCCTGTCTCGTGACGGACTCGTCTGACAATATGGCTTTGACGGATATTTTACCTCGGAGCCTGTATTCGGAGTGCACATAGGCGATATCGCACCGCAGCGCGAGCTACCACAGAATAACTAATAGTACGAGCTACATAAATATTTATATTTCACCTCTCACGCACATCTACTCACAGCGATGTGCAGCGATATGGCATATGCGCTTGCTGAATAAAAGCACTGTGGATAGTTGTGTCATAGATTGGTGAATAGGTACCATACCGTTGTTATGTGGGCTCTATCTAACAAACATGATCATTAATTATGGTTTTCCTTATTGTGAAAATATTACTTTCTTGTTTAGATTGTTATTTCGTTAGTTTAACCTGCATAAATGAAAAGAAAATCTTAAACGTAATCACTTGCTTTTTACTAACTCCTGAGTGACAATAGTTTCGTTCATTTCGTGCTAATCTGAACACACAAACTAAATTCCAGGGTATTAAAGAGAGCCCAAAGCCACCCAGCCAACAAACAATGCTCGAAGAGCGAACTAAAATATTGTGTAGTGCCTCAAAATAGTCGTTAATGTAGCAGAAGCTTAACCAAAACTCTTTGAAAGTAAACGTGCGTTATGATTGGTCTAACAAAGTTAAAAATGTTTCACCATATTTCGTACAGTGAGAGCTACGAGATTTTACGAGTCATTGAAGACACAATTTGTAATCTTGCCAAAGAGAAAATGGATTGATTACTTTTTAAATTCTATGATTATGTTGGCTGTAACTAAAATGCCTAAGGCTAGGTTAGAGTAGACATCTCCAGCGTTTATAAATGGTACTCGTTATATTTAAATATCACAGTAAATTATTTTCTTAACAAAAGTAAAAGTGCAATCGTGTTGTTTGTGGTCGGTAACATATGGTTTCCGAGGTGTAGTATGAGACTTGTTTTAACCGCATGTTAAACTAATGATTTGTAAGTACCGTACTATTTTTCTCTACATTTAAATTCACAATCTTTAAATATATATAAATCTTATAATAAAAAAAAAAAAACTGTGTCTTATATAAAGAAAGATACAAGTTGTTTCCGTTTAAGTAGACACACAAATTAAAACAATTATGTAAGTACATAGAGCTATTTAGCACTAGAATCTTATTATTTATTTATTTTTCATATAAAGTGCAGTTATTTGCAGAAAACAGTGTAGGTACATAAAATGTTATTCGAATAGTAGCAGTAAATACTAACTAAGTAAATATTTGGTTTATGTTTTATGTGAATGAGATATTTGAATAAGTAGCGGTGGTAAAACAAAATAATAATCACATCAAGTACCTACGATTCCGTACCTACCTACTTACTACCTACACATATTAACACCTGAAATACAGGATTTTTCCTAGTTCAGGGTAATGTGTGTTATTTGTCCCTTTTAATAAGTGTAGCCCATAACTTTGTTAACATTGTATTTTTATGACAGATATATATATGTGAATATGTATATATATATATGTGTGTGGTGAATTGACGATGTTTGAACATAAGTAAGTTTTTGACGACCAGATGGCCTAGTGGTTAGAGAATTTGACTACGAAGCTTGAGGTCCCGGGGCAGATATTTGTATGAAAAATACGAATGTTTGTTCTCGGGTCTTGGGTGTTTATTATGTATTTAAGTATATATCTATCTATATAATTATATTTATCCGTTGCTTAGTACCCATAACACAAGCTTTGCTAAGCTTACTTTGGGACTAGGTCAATTGGTGTGAATTGTCCCGTGATATTTATTATTATTATTTTATTATTATTTAAGTCATAAAATCGAAGTGGTAGTCCATCAACGCTTTTGGGTTAAGTTATTGCAGAATTTATTGAAAATACCGTAAAACCTAACTCAGTTATTGTAGATGTTACGTAAACAAGTGTTAGCATTTTGTAATCCTAAGTAGTGAAGCTTATGTCATAGTGATTGGGAGGCAGTCGATGACCCCCTGACACAGCTATTAAAAACGCCTATACTCATACTCGCCGCGGACAGTGACCGATACGCGGTGCGAGAAAACATTCGTGATTAGTTGCATACATACATACAGTCGCTGACTAAATTGTATTAGGGGCTTGCCTACCAGCCCCTGCCGTAGCTACGTACGTGCGATTGATGGCGCGACAAATGTTTTCGATTTGCTTTCTTTAAAATGTCTGTAAAAGTCATCTATCCACCATTTTACGTACCTACACATATCAGAACGAACATACATTTCATAAAGCGAAGTGCATTGTTGATAGTCATTTATGTAAAATTAAAATAAAACAGCCAAGTACGAGTCGGACATATATAATTACATACGTATGATATATATAATAATCTTTTGATATATAAACTAGTTGCGTTGATTATAATTATACTTAGGTATAATACTTACCCCAGCCTGTCCCCAGCAGTGGGACGTATATAGGCTGGGATGGTATGGTATAATACTAACATATTCGACATTTTATTACATACTCTAATTGTAATGCATATAAACATCATGATATAATATTTATTTCATGTAATGTACTCGTACAGTTGGCATAACAATTTTTGATATACTGTGTTAAAAAATATTACAGATTCACTATTTGCTATTACAAAAGTAAGTTACGTTAGAACTGCGTACCCTACACAAAAATAAATGTTATCAAAATAAGCTGGTGGTAATGTTAGAACTGCTTTCTTTACATAAAACTAACTGCTACCAGAAAAGTTTGGTTAGGTTTGCTAAGAACTGCAACCCTCACTCAAAATAGACAATTATCATAAAACTAATGTAAATTAGGTAAATAAAACTCAAGTTACACACAAGAAATAATGCTATTTTTACACCAATTTAATATACCACTTGTTTGTTAGTTATTTAAATGACTTGTATATAAAATGGGAAATATAAGGTTATTATAACAAATAAGTGTTATATCAAACGATAATTATAAAAATAAAATTAAATTTATTGAAACTTTACCAAAAGTTTCTTCTATAGAATGAGTGATTGATTATATCCTTTGAAATTATTCGAAATGTATGTTAGGTATTTATTTGATTATTATCGTCCACATATAAAGTAAATTCCATTTAAAATAATATATTGCTGAATGCAAAGAATTCAATATTTTAAGGATTGTCGTTTTTCTCATACTCTAAAGAAATTTATAAGCCACTAAATAGCAGTGGCATCAGATATCTATTTTCGTGGTAAAGCCGAAGCAAGGATCGCATATATTATTTCATAAATCATTTATTTCCTAGTCCTATTTTGTAAATATTGGGCAAGCCGATGGGAATAGGGTTCTATGGACGCTTCGCCACTGCTAAATAGTAATATTTCGTCACCACAGACAATCAACGTTTTATTCGTGAAACCTGCCTCAGTGAGACGCGACGATCCTTAAGGAAAATTTGCAAATGATATTAGCACCTGCGTTTGAAGTGCGCGCAGTAAGGAAGTACATATTTCAGATGCGAAGACAGTGAGTACCTATTTACGTAATGTAATTTTGTTTGACAACAAAGTGAAACTTCACAAGCGATGATATAATAACATAGCACAATAATAATGTTTCTATTTGCAACTTAATATTTCTAAATTTTATATCTTTGTTGTTTTTTCATTTCTCCTTCATAGAGATAGTTAGACACGTAATTGAACTAAATTGTTACTAAATTCAACCAGTCTACGTCACGTTTGAAAAAGTGACACTAAAGTGGCTTTCTAGGAATGCGTTTTAGGGGGATTTTCATACCTTAAACTGATTTTTCGGGTGATGGCTCGTGATCCATATTTTCAGAAATGTTGACTAAGTAATTAGAAATATTTTACTTTTTAATAACAAGAAAACTCCGAAATCAAGCGTTTTCTCAAAAATATGACCGTTTAGATCGATCGTTCACATCCAAACCACCCCCACCCCTACCCCCCTTTATAGTAAATTAGAGCTGTTTCCGAGATACCCAAAATAATTATATAAGAATTGCTCGTTTAAAGATATTAGATATGTATTTTTGGGCTTGTTTGTATGGATTTATTACAGACATAATATAAACTTTTAAACGTACCTACATTGAATCAACATGTTAAAAAAAATATTATATCAACGTAGTTTTACGATGACGAGTAAAATATTCAATTCTTGTTACGATGAATGAACAGCCATTGGCCGTACCTAATACCTACATAGGCGTATTATATACCTACGTTAAGTAGATAAATAAACGTTTCCTATTTAATCATCAACGGACATTCTTATCAACTGACACAACAATGCGTTCTTAATTTGTATGGTGCTTAACAAAAACGCTGTTATGTGTGCTTTACGCTGAGGCTTTATTTTAAACTATCATGATATAGGAATGAGACAAGCAACACCTAACAGGAATTTATTAAATCTATGAGACAGTCATTACATTACGCAAGTCACCTCACATTACCTAATAAGCGTCTACTAATGAAATACTTTGTTGACTTTGCGTCGGTACAGACAAACGCGCAAATGTTATCCAGCGTTTAAGAGGATGCTCTACCTACTTTTTAGCTTCACTTTTAAATATGTATCAAGGGAATAAACGAATTCCTTCTACTTGACTTTCACCCACTCCTTATTATTGTATTGATACGCAGCAAGTGCTTAGTTCTGATGACAATACAATAATATGGTACCATCAAGCTGATTTACACTGGAACTTCAAGATAGATGAGACAGTCACTGGAACTTCAAGACAGATCAATGTAATCATGTAGGTAAGTCATGTTTTGGCTTGTTTGAATAATCTTAGGGTGTATTTTGACTAAGGATGGTATCCATGGTCTAAAGATGATAGAGAAGTCAGTCAGGCACAGGATTGGGATTTTTTATTAAGCTGAATTTTTTCCTCAATTGTATGTAAAACGTAATTTTATTAAATTATGCTCCTAATTTCCACATAGGTTAAGTTCACAGTTTAGCCAATCTTAATAATTCGCTCAAACTTGCGTCGGACCTAATGCAATAAACAAGTAAAGTGTCTACGTTTACATAAAGCGTGTATTAAATAAATATCAATAAATTGTGTTTTGCACTATATAGTAAAAAAAATCTACGAACACTTCAGCCGTTAGAGATACAAAAAGTACTTGAGACATACTTAATTTGTGGCAACTTTAACCACGAAGTAAAAAAAAAACAAAGTTTTCCTTGAGCGCATTTTTTCATTATGGCAGAGTTTTCCGCCTTTTTGAACTGAATAGCTTTCCGTGAATTAAACAAGGACATAAAACCATTTGTACAAAAAGTGTTTAACCAAGCAACACCTGTTTATTGACATAATCGGGGCATTAGTGGTAGTTCACTCACTTGTACTCACTCTACTGCAGTTGCTCCAGTCAGGAATATCACAGATACCTGTTTACTACTACTGTTGTTAGTACCGATTTTAATAACCGATAAATGTAAAAAAACATTACATATGTATATATGTATACAGAATGGGCTAATTACTTATTAGCTTTCATTTGATACCCATAATTGTTACAATACAAAATATATTTTTTCATTCCTCCGCCATATCTTTTTTCACAGAGGTCATATTGAAATATTATATACCCTATGTCACTCCAACAGTTATGACGAATCCAATGATACCACATATGTTAAAATCCGTCCAACCGTTTAGGCTGCAGAAAAACATAACCCTTCTTCGGGCAGTCAGGTAATAAAAATAGTAACATTTTGCACAACTGTTACAAAAACTGCGGTCAGGTTTCAAATAAATTGGTTTTGTGTGGGATGTCACGTGTCCTATTTAAACAGTAAAATATTTAAATAAGTCCCTGTGATAAATCGACTTTCAATTTAAAAGCTTCTCAAATTTATTATGAAATCTAAACAATACCTGTCGTATAATATATGTGAAAATCAAGTAGCCTGTGTGCCCACGCGACAAGCAAGTGTAAATTGATCGTTTGATTTATGTACATATGCTTTTATTATATAACTTTTAGGACGTTCATTTGCATACGAACATAGTATAGTGGTCTATAACATTCAAACGTGTTCGTCGTGCCACATCTCTTGCAAACACATTATTAGTCCTTAAAGTATTCAAATGTTGTAAAATCTATGTAAATGTATTATGTTGTAAAATCGACCTTACCTATTTTTTTCAACTTATCAAACTACAGGTGATATTGTTGGTTATAACGATGCATTTGGTATTCATCTATTCATAGATTCTGCAAGATCAAATTGCAACTAGCTGGTGCTTGCTATATTTGCACGCTGTATTTTGATTAAGTGATTTATCATACTTACACTTTTATTTCAAATTGGTTTCATTATCAACATACATTAATATTGCGGAGGTAAAGTAGTAGTCACGAAAAGCAAGTTAAATACTTTGGCGGGTATCGGGCAATTTGTTGTTTTTGAATTGTAAAAGTAAGTAGGTCCGTAATCCGCATGTGTAAGTTGAAATACCATATTGTACAATTTGTTCATCATTCATTAGCTCAAAAAATCTTATTTACATAAGCCAACGTTGAGAAAATGAAAGTAAAGGATGTACGAGATTAGGCATGCAAAACTGAGTAGTACTTGTGGAAGGCTAGCAGTATCGTATGATTGGTTTTTAAATCATAGTAGAGCCTGAAGGGTAGACCTATGAACACTAACTCTACTAAGGTAAGCGATACTGCAGGACGGTAGATACTTAACTTATGTAGACATATGATTAGTTTTTTTTAAACACACGAAAGATCGTTGCATATTTCCTAAGGTTTCATTTTCTTCCTGAAAATGCTGAAGCCTATGAAAACAGTTCACGTGCTTTGAATTAACCTGCCGCATATCATAAGTATACAAAGCAGGTTTGAAATGTATTATCTTTCATCGTAAATGACGCTTATAAACAGTAAGACCATTTTTAAAACATGCACTGCAATAAAGATCATTAATTATTAAGAGCAGTTCTCGGTTTGGTTGATACGAGCAGCAATTTCGCGGCGCGGTTAGGTTCCGGGACCGGAATGGCCCGGTCATCCTTGAGCTGTTGGATCCGACGCGCCCAGACCGCAATCTTTATAAATATAACGTATATTATAAAGATCTACATCGCCGAACGGTAGGTTAGTGCCGTATCGAATTCGCTTGGAAATCTGAAGTGGTACGGTGTATTTTTTTCTTTCTATGAGGACAGCTGTTTTATTTTATGTGGTTTGGCTTGGTTTAGCTTGCGGAGTAACTTGTTATAAGATTGATATTTTGTTTTGTCGTTTTAACATTGAATTTCATAGAACTCTACATTAGTTAAAATAAGAAAAACCCGCTTTACGCCATGAGCCTGCAAATAATAACGTGTAAGAGTGTACTCCTGAGCTTATGAGACTATTTTCTGACGTATGATGATTGTCTTTGATCATCATCAACAATGTCTCTAGGTTCTGTAGCTGAGAAGCTATTCAGACAAGTCATGATAACGACAATAATATTATGCGACTTAAAATTGTGAAGAATGTTAGAAGATTTTATGTACATATACTGAGAGTTATGTTTCGTATTGTAAAGATACGTTAACCATCAACATATTTTCAGCTACTGCCAGATATTTTGGATCAAAAAGTTATGTCATGGAAGCGATCCTTCACGGAAATTATTAATTTCCTTTTTTTGCGTTTCATGACAGTCAATCATAATAGCATATAACACGAGATGAAATAGCATTGTCATATAAAAATAGACAGCATTATAAATCTTGCGATATTGCCAACCAAGTTCCCTATCATTACGACAAGTATAATAGGTATCGTTCGCTTTCACTATTGCCCATCAAGTGACGATGTGACAGCATAATTAAGCGCGTCGAACATAATCACGCGTCGCGTGCACTCGGCATAGGTGCCGGACAAAAAACCGCGGTCGCGACCTGACGACCTGCCGGATGTATCGAAAGTAACCATCACCGACCCGCCGCCTCGCCCGTCTCACTTCCATAATGAAAATATTGTCTGTGAAGTCTGATCATCACTGTACCTCTCCGATGTTTATCTTTGTGTGCGTCTAATATTACTCATATTGATTAACGTCTTGCATTTTAAACGCTAATTAGCTATTATCCACAGATTTTAACATCATCTTAGTAATAATATTACTTCATTTTAGTTTATTTTACACTTTACAGAGACACAAGGTCCGGAGGAGTGGATTATAGAGAAAGCGTATTTTGTTTACTAACCTTGATGAGCACTTAAGAAGATATTTATAGCTTAGCTTTAAAGCTAAGTAATGAAGGTAAACTTAATTAAAAACACTTTTGATCCCATGGCATGTAGAAAGTCACAATTTTTTTTGTGAAATTGATTAAGTAAATTGTCTCCAGAATCTCACGACACTTTAAAATATATGGTAGTATTCGTATCTTCACTTATATCTACAAAACAAGAGGTTCCTTTGATCATGTCTCTGGGTAACATGAGAATAGAAAGTAATTTTATTTTTTGTTCTGATTGACTGACTCATCAACGCCCGGCCCAAACCCTGATCCTAGAAAGCTGAAGTTTTGCACGGATATTCTCTTATTGCTATGTATGTATAAGGTTTTTTTATTAGTACTATAATAGGGGTTAAAATGAAGAAGCGGTTTGTTAGAAACCTCTGCAATAAAAAAGTCAGGAAAGCCAAACTGTTTAAGTAGTTAGGTTAAAAATTACAGATTTCCTATCTATTTTTTTCCTATCTAATATAATCTTATAAAGGGGTAGGTAACAAATAATATAAAATAAAAATAAATAAATATCATGGGGCAATGACACCAATTGACCTAGTCCCATACTAAGCAAAGCTTGTATTTTGCATAATAGGCAACGGATAAACATACTTATGCAGATAAATACATACTTAAGTACATAGTAAACATTCAAGACTCGAGAACAAACATCCTTTATTCATACAAATATCTGTCCCGGCCGGGAATCGAACCCGGGACCTAAAGCTTCGTTGTCAGGTTCTCTAAACACTTGACTATATGTAGTATGTCTAAATAGTGAATAGGAAATTTGTCATTTTTGAAATTAGAAACATAGAACAAAGGTTTAATCTTAAAAATAAAGAATTACCTGCTTGCTGCAGTGATTTAGTATTATTACCCTTTAAGGGGAAGATATGTGAGGTGAAAGTATGAACAAGGGGTTCGCTTGTTTCAAAGGTACGAGGCTGGCAATTCATTTGTACCTATAGGCTACTAAAACTGAATTAAAATTATTGGTTTAAACTCAAAAATAACAAATAATCTTGGTGGCTACTTTAGTCTATTCGCTGATTTAATTTGATACTAGCACAGACTATGAGCGCAAAGGCGTTACGCTCATCTTGCTTGTTAGCAAAGTTATAACATTTTGTCATTAAATGCACCTTAGTAAATGTAAATAGCAAGAGGATCAATTGATATTGATGACTTGCACTGCGGTAATTAGAAAGGCTTGTTGACATTGTGTTTACGGAACAGAAAAAATGATGCAATGAACACACTTGTTATATTGTTGTTAACTTGGTACTAAATGTAACCAGTGTATGTATATGTAACCCAATTCATATAGTTCTGTATAATATTATCCTATAGCTTAGGTTTTAGCCTATTAGGGAGTGGAGATGTAGATTGAAGTAAAACTTGTAGTAAAAATGTGTTTTTAAAATAAATAATAATAATATTTTGTAAATTGTGTTTGTTTCTTTATTTCTGTTTTTAATAGCAGAAATAACACTGTAATTACAGACCGATATTGCCGCTACAGCGCAATAAATATATAAAATATATGTAATAAACAATTAAAGGGGCTATAAAAAGATATGTTTTGCCGACGTTAATTTATTATTGCATTGTCATCGAAGCAGCGCATTAAACACTGGCCGAACTTCAAGTCAATTTGAATCACAGAAAGAATAAAAAATTCACTTTCACTTGAAACTGCAATAAAAAAATGAAAATCCAATTTGATTAGTTGCTGTTAACTAATCAATATTCTAGAATAATAGACAAGCATGCAGGAATTATACGCCACGAGCATTGAGCCATTAAGCGCAAGTCAAATTTAGCTTAGATTTCAGGTCCAGATTAAAAGTTACGTAGGTAGACGTTTTGTGTATCTCGGCTTTTACACAGCAGAGCAGTACGGTACAGATCGGCGCGGCGCAGTGGGCGAGGTTAAGCGATTGCTTAGATCCGCGTTCACCTCTCATTGTGCAACGCGCGGGGCGGGGCGCGGGGGACCGTGGGAACCTCCGAAAGCTCGCCGCGCAGCTTCCGCCGCTACGCTCGCATTACCCTAACGACGCATCTCGCACGCCACTACAGTACAAACTTGCTCTCAACACAAATTGATTCTCGCATTATCTTCCGTAACAGGAAATTATCACGTTAATCTCACAAAACATTCACACTCGGTTATTATTTTAAAGCTTGATTGCTGAAGTAAAGTGCCACTTTCGCTGCGCTACCTGATTACTGACTGACTGTCGTAACCATTATACCCGTCCGTCCGCGCATGTAATGTTTTCATTCTGCTCGGACTGCGACTGCTACTCAAGCAGGCTCCTGAAAGGTACGCGGTTGCCTAAGGCCATGTACCTTCGGAAAGCTAACAAAGACTACATTGAAATTTATGATTACATACAATTCGTATTGTTTTGTAATTTCTAAACGGTGTAGAGCATTGGAATAATTCATAAGACAAGTGTGGTTGTTCGTAGCGGCGGCGCGCCGTTGTTCACGCGACGACAGCTGAATAGGGCAATGGTGGCGGGCCGTTAGCGGCGCGGGGTGCGCGGGAGGCGCGGGGGGGCGGGGGTGCGCGGCCGAGGGCGGAGCACCTGAGCGCGCCCTGACCTGCGACCCGCGGTGAAAGGCGCCCGCGCACGGGCCGCGACGACATAGCATCGCGCAGGCGCTAGCGCTCCAACCGCACCAAAACAATCTCCAACTTCGAACTAACGTTTAACTATTCTGTAACGACTTTAATGGCAGATTTAGTATCAAAATAACGGCAATCGAATTGGAATAGTTTATTTTTATTATCCTTTTTCTTGCTCAATGAAACAGGAAATCAATGGAATTCTGCAATTTTAAGGCCCAATTTTCGTGTTGTTTTTCTGATGAATTCCATTTATTGGTTGCATCATGTTTATTCAGTGGTACCAGGTGGAAAGACTATTCCTTCTTCACCCATTGGTGGAACAAGTTGGTGGTACTACGAGGAATAAGGGTTTTTTTTCGACTTTAATTGTTTAGTCACTGTTGTCTGCGACTTCGGTTTCGAGTAATTCATTTATTACTATCCTGCGGGAACTATACCATTTCCGGGATAAGAAACAATAGTAGGATAGGATAAGATTTAAATCAACTACCTAATGATATTTTAAAAATAGGTAAATAAGTGGACCAAACAATCAAAAGACCTTTGAACTATTAGTTTCTAATACTTACACATACTTTATCGGTACCTAAAGCTTAAAAAAAACTTAGTGAGCACATTTTCAATTATACTTATTATTTATCGAACGCGCGTTGGACGGCGCTGCGACTTTCACGCAGTGTACTTTATTATGTAAAATTAATCGCGAGGCGCCGGTTACACGCAGTAATGAAGATTGATAGCACCCTCTAAAGCAAAGTAATGTATTGCGGTCGGTATGCGCGTATTGTACAGCCTTCGTTAAATAGGTATCACTTTTTGGCACACTAATGATAAGTGCCGCTTTTATTCATGGGTAGTGATAAGACGAAAAAATATTTGAGCTGATAAGATCAGCTGCACTGCACTGTCTGCACTAAATCTTGTATTAAACCATTTTTAATAAAAAAACCGACCATTAAAAACTCTAAATTAAAACTGGATAACCAAAAAGAAGTCTGGTAGTATAAAACTTTGTGAAGTAACTTAAACTTCAGAAGTCGGGATCAAAATAGTGATGGGCTCAAAAAAAATATTCCTCTCCAAAATCTTTTTTTCGTGGACACTATTTTAATATACGGCTAAGGAAGGGCCTAATAAATAATCTTTTTGACGTATCTAATGATACGGTACCTACAGAGAGGACCGAAGAAAATATATATACATACCCCCGAAAAACATAACCTGCGCAGTCGGGTAAAAGTATCCGTGTTAATATACATTTTGTCTCAGTGATTGCAATTCTCTTGGAGACTTCATATAAATCTAGCATAATGTCGATATCATTTACTATTCTGTCTAAGCCTAGGTAAGTTAAATCAGGCGTACAAGGGATTAGCACGTTGTTGTTATACAGCTTCTTACTCGTGATTGGCTATTGAAGTTTGTTAAACCACGAATTAATTACCTTGTAATGACGCGTAACGTAAGTGAATATTGCGTGTTGCCCGCGACCTATGACACAGCTTTCCTGGAAAGTGGTAGCTTCGGGCGCTCTTTCAAAACGCAAATGCAGCTCGTTATTTTGAAAGCCTATCTAGTAAATCTCGTGTTGGCGCCGGCGCCGCTCTTAGCTGCCATAGCTAATGGTAATAAGATCAACATTAATAATCAGCACGCTACACCTAGGGGTCATCCGTAAATTACTACGCACCAAGTTTAATCAGATTTGGTATTTCGTTCATGTGCCACTAATCGCGACAGCCCCCACCCCCTCGTGATGTAATTTATAATTAAGGCTTCATATTTTAAACGCCGTATAATAAACATGTTTATGGGGATAGCGCCTCGATTCAGTATTAAATTATTATGAAATCTTTGCTATTAAGAATTCTGATTGTATGCCATCAGATTGACGTGAAAATAAAATACAAATTTTAAAAACGTGTCTAACGATGTTTTATTGAAAAGACGTTAAGTTTTTATTTGCTTTAACAATGTATGCAGATGTAGACAAGTTGTCAAGAAGTAAAAATTGCTGTTTAAAGTCACGAAAGTTGTTAAAAAAATAATTTATAACAAAAAAAAAACCGACGCCAAAAAATAAAAAAATAACAAAAATGGAACCGACTACAAAACCCTTGAAAATATTTTTCTATGTACCTTTTCTATGTACCTCACCTACATATATACTATGGGTTTCAATCGACTAAGAAGAAATTTCAGTTGCTAAGCAATTTAAGCTCATCGTAATTCATATGGTGAAATGGAACGGGTAAAGTGATGAAGCACCAGGACTCCTCAATAATGAACGTCTGCATCGGGAAAAGCATTTTTTCGTAAACGTACTATTGTATCTTAGATCTTTTACAGTAAAAAGAAACAGACTAAAAACCATGTAAATAATTTTCTACCAGTCTGAAGTCGGTGCCTCAGCACGAGCCAGCAGGAGTGATTGAAGCCCAATATACTCGTATAGTTGTAGGTGAGGTAGACGATTATAGGTTCACTCCTGCTGACTCGTGCTGAGGCACCGACTTCAGACTGGTAGAAAATTATTTTCAGTAAATTAAGCTTTATGATATTTTCAAAATAAGCTACTGGCAGCTCGGATACAAGTCTTCTGTTTAACACCCTTGCGTCCGTTCAATATTATTATTCAAAAATGGAACTATGCTGCCAGTCTTAAATGAACGTAAGCAAGAAGTTAGTACCTCATAATAGGTACATTCAGAAAAATCGAAATTCTTCAAGATCCAGGTAGAGCTTTCTTCCAGGAGAACTTTGCAATTAGCATGGAGGAAGTCAAACTGTTTGAATTAAAGGCATAGCAACCGCTCTACAAGGTGTTAATTAAATAACTGAAAACCAGGAAGTAGTTTGTAGTTAGTTGGTTAATAGTCTAGAGTAGATTCGCTTATACTATGTTTCAAATCCGGTTGTGTTTGTTTTCCCCTTCCCTTTCCCTTTTTCAATGTGCCCTGTCGAAAAGTTACGACTGCAACAGGCGCCAATTAAATATTTTAGCGAGGTTGCATACGTTATGTCAATCCAATTTATGGAACGTGTAAATAAACCAATTTCATCAAAATTCTAGTACACCCGCGTTTAACACCCGCTGGATCGAATCCATAACACATTTATCTATAATTCGTGTCTTTTAACTCTAGTTCTAGTTAGTTAGTTTAGTTAGTTACGTCTAATCACTTTTATCACCAAAATTCACTTAATTTCAATATTTAATTTTCATTTGAAAAATCTTCGTCAAAATCTGGCGTTATATCTTGGATGAAACTCGTGTATAATCTGTAGTAGCATAGACTAGCGTAGAGATGGTGGAAAAATTGACTTCTTAAAAATCGATTAATACTCGATTGAGTTAGCGATTATTTATTTACCTTAAAATAAACAAATAGTTACTGCTTTTATAATTGAAAAAACAGTCTTTGGAATTAAATCAAGTATTGTACCTAAATAATAAAATAGAGAAAAATTATTTTATTAGAACAGATGAATTATTTTGCATTAGGTTCTAGGTTTTCACATCATTAAATGTCTGTGGTCGGGTTAATGGCGTCTTTGTTTACCCTTTCTATAAATGGATTGACATAACGTATATATTTCGATAATATAATACTGGCCGTTTTGCTGTCAATGTGTGATTTTCTTCTAAAAACGTCAAAGCGCAACTGACAAACACATATTATGAGTGTAGAGTTAGAAATGAAAAAGAATTACTGACTTAGCAAAACACACGAATATCTTTTAAAATAATGACGGTTTTCAAAAATAAATGCAATGAACTAACTTCAAATGAAAAAATATTTTTGGGGTGTCTGAGGTTTTCAGTTACTTAATTAACACCTGTATATTCCTAAAACTTGAGTCTGCTTTCGAAGATGGAACTTTGGTAGCTGTGATTTCACACTTTTTATAAATTGATTTTATATAAAATCAAGATTTGCGAGCATTTTCTTTCACACAAATCTTATCTCAACTCAACAAAAAAGATTTAAGCGATGCGTTTATACGTTCTGCAATTGATTTATATTTATATCCATAAGAACCCAATCACACACGTGTAAGCTGTCTAAGTCTCGCTTCTAGTCTTGTCGCTATTGGCTTACAAAGTAAACGTTAATGAAATTGCAATTTTCTCGCCAAATAGCTGCTGGTCGCCGGGCTTGCAGCTACTTTGCGTCATCGTCATGTCAAGTTACAGTCATCTCATCAGCACCAATATCTGCAGGGCTACTACGAAACTCGAAACTCGAAGTTAGTATCGTACTGTCCCTCTCGCTCTTATATTAAATAGTATAAGTGTCAGAGGGACACAACAAAGCGTGCATAAATAATAAATACCGTATGACTCGTATGACTCTACTTTTAGGGCCGGTAGGACGTGTCAGATTATGCACGCTCCGCTCCGCGGCGGAAATTAATGCAGGTGACTGTACAATCGTTACTATGTGGATTTGCCCATGGTGATAATTTAAAGTTTCTAAGTATATAAATTTGATTCGTCCATCTTTGATTAAATTATGAACTCTCAGAGTATTTGAAAATGGTATCCATTTAGCACTTCAACTTTTATGTTTTATTTTTAATCGATCATAGACTTAAGGACTTTTTCGCAACAACCTTAAAAATTAGAATTAAGTAGGTACTTAATATTCAAATAACAGAAGTATCGATTGTGATGAGAAATAGCTGATTAATTTTAAAGCACCTTGCAATAAGGTCGACCATTGTTTACCTTTTAATTTTCTCTCTGTTTAATTTTCTTTCTGTTTCGCTTACTATTGTGGTGTACAATAAAGAGGCATCGAATTGTATTGTATAAATAATTTACGTGATGATGGAAGTTTCGAACAAATCACCGTTCAGTGTTATTTTTTACGAACGAGTGAGCTATTCGCCCCGGGGCGGTTCCCATCGCAGACTGACACCTTCGCAGCAGTCGCTCGCCGCAAACTGACGCTTCGCATTAACCACGAGTTACCTACGGATGCGTACAAACATTGGGTAACTAGCAGACTATTAAATACCTACACCAGCTTGACTATAGCAGAATATTCAAATCGTAATTGCAATACTCATTTTCGTTCGGAATAATTTGAATACCATTACAAAACTCTTTCGCAACGTTCATCTGTGATGTAGTAATCTCATTCCAGAAATCATTCGACGTCATCGGAATTAAGCTGTGTTTAAATCGGCTTACAATAGAGTGCGGCCCACGTTGTGTTCGCTGCACTTACCGAGCTACCTGGCCATCCATTACAACAGTACGGCCTTCTTCATAAGGACGCTGGTATATCATTTCTGGTATAGCAAAATAAGCAATTGAATTTGGTCGTATTTCTTTACTATTACAAAAGTTTTATTGTTTTCATCTCTTTAATACGACCGAGATCAATTTCCGAACTGGATATGATTTTTGGGTCCATATCCGCTCGTATATTAATTAAAAGTCCGAATGTAATGTTTGTCAGAATGATCGTTTGTCATAACTCTTTTTTCTCTGAATCCAATAATTATTCAGAAAAATTTAAGGTTTCAGTGGGGAAAAAAATATGATAAACGATGATTCTTTAATACGACAGAGATCAATTTCGGAACTGGATATGATTTTTGGGTCGATATCGGCTCGCATACTTATTGAAATTCCGAATGTAATGTTTGTCAGAATGATCGTTAGTCATAACTCTTTTTTCTCTGAACTTCAGTGGAGAAAAAAATATGATAAACGATGATTCGTTCAAAAATTACGGTATGACTTGCAATGAGTATGCGAACTTTGGCGTTCCCATGACTTTTATTTAAATCTACGAATTTAGTTCTTGATATTATTTAATATTGATGAAATATTGGTTCCTTAGAACAGATCTTTTTACGTCTTATAGTTTCAAAGTTACCCATACTGACCCATTTTAAAAGGGCCATACCCGGTGTGTTATAGGTATAGGTATTAGCGGGCTGTTTTCTGCAACTCGACGTCTAAGTGCGCCTATTTTGCGTGATTAGGCTGTAAGCACTATTCATGCCAGCCTAGCTCCTGGAGGAAGCCTAGCAGACCCTTCACGTTGCCGGCGACTTCCTGCAGTGACCCCGGTGATCCGAGGTGTAGTGCCCTGTAGTTCGCCACACCAGAGCATTCCAGAAGGATGTGAGTGGCTGTCTCTTCTGCCTCCATGCATGCTCTGCACAGGGGGCTGTCTGTAACACCTAGATTACCCGGTGTGTTATATATATAAGGTAAGTTTTATATCCTACAGGCTCAATATTGTTTGAAATCTGCAACTTTCATTACGTACTCTTTTTTAAATAGGTATGTAATTATGAAACATATATATGTATACTTAAATTATTGGAAGGGTCAACAGCTTTGTCGATCCGACTGCATAGTCAAAATCGTTTCCGACATGAAACAATGGACGATAAGTTCGCGAGAGAGAGTGTTTTTCCGTAATTGTAGAGTAAATAAGTAATTGTGGTCCGCTATGGAAGGCCGCCGGCGGGTCACGACCTAACGTACGTTAATTTTCTTCTTTCATTTTTTCCAGCACACGATAGATAGAGAAATCCCGGAATTACGTTACTTGTGGGAGAACAATAACGTAAAACCTATTTTTGCCTTAATGCTATTTAATTTAACATTACCTACTTTGAGTTCTTTACAGTTCTTTGTTTTCATGTTCTTGCAGCGAAATTTAAGACTAAGAATTCAAGTAGAAAAAATAATTAAGGCATGTTCATGCACAATGCGTTGTTTTCAAATACCTACCCACAGTCCGACAAAGAAGTGTCTCTTGATTTCCAGGAAATAATCTTATTACACGACGCTTTAAACCGTCTTAAAAGCAAAAGCCTCGCATTTTAAAATTGTGATGCAATTATTTTAAACGCTGACATTGAAAAAGACAAGTTAAAATAATCCGAGAATTCCAAGAGCCCTTCACTTTGGTTGCGCTGATGCATTGTGATGGCCGGTGTATTTAGACCGTATGAATTTAACTCGTCTACTTAATCCTGCTCAGATGGGATGACATGGTGAGCTAACGGTGGCAGTCGCGGTCACTGCGCGCGCAGTGGCCACCGAGCAAGCAACCGACGAATTATATTCCATCAAAAGTGATTGCGAGGATCAAGGTTTCGTTTACGATCACTGTGAAGCTACTGTACGCACGTATTGAACGTTATCAAACTTTATTAAAAGACTTTAAGATAATATAACAATATAAAACTTAACTATAAACTAACTACCTAACTTAAAAACTTGATACCTACTAAATTAAACCTAAAAAGGCCCCCGTGGCATGGTGCCCAAGAGGCTGACTTTGAATCTTAAATAAGAAATATTTTAAATTCTTATGACAGGGTACGTAACTATATGTATAACACTGGTTTTCCCGTCGCGTGCAGTGGAATGGAACCTTCGCATTTGAACGACATTCGGTTGTATTTTTTCAAGTTGTTGCTACTAAGTAAGGAAGCTTTATCAAATCCCCCGACCTGTAATTAAAACGGCACCTTACAAGGTTGTGACCTGTCAGACCGGAGATCATTTTGATTAAGTAGAGGCTTCTTTGAACAAACTGTCTTAATCGGTTTAATAATAACTGATAACACCGCTTAATAACACATTTCAAGTAATAACTAATTCATCTCTTTAAGCTGTTAATAAATTATAAAGCATCAGGTAGGGTACTGACATCAGGCCTGCTTAAAAACAGACTACAAAAAGTTAAGGAAACATCAGACAAGAAATATTTTAGTGAAATTAATTATCAAGGTTCTGGTTAATCCATAACGTGACAGCTTAATGCACTAGGCACTAAAACACTTAGGTCCGAACTTAAACTTCCAGACATGGCTCAAAATATAAAAATTACCATTTATAGATTGCGCAAAATGTGGGCAGACATGTTGACATTATGTTATCGAAATGGTTCAAGTTACATTATAGACAATTAGCCAGCGAAAGTCGACTTGAGATGTTTCTAGATTCTAGATAATTGAGCAACTCCTAGCACCAACACAGACACACAAAAAGCGATTCTGAATCAGGATTAGACTAATAAAACGGCTTAGTCAATCTTGATGTTACTGCTTGAGTGATCGGCCTAGATAGGTACTACTGCACATTAAATGCCAGATTCCCAGTGACTAAGTTCAATAACATAATTTGATAGAACTTACTGGCTGTCACTTATATTGGACTAATTTAGTCTCACGAAATTTAGATTAAATTCACATGAGTGCAGTCAGGCACAATGTAAAAGGATTTTAAGCGTCTGACACTTCGTAATACCTAACTGCTTAAATTATCGTAGCATATTAGTTACCAAGATTAACTTAAGTTTACGATATAACTATCGATCGTTTGTCTCATTGTTTAAATACATTAGGTGTTGTTTTCAGTTTGCAGCCTCAAAAGTCCAAGTAAACATTTAAAGCTACTAACTATACTAACCTAAATAACGGTCTATTATAGAGTTAAATAGGGCTTCACGTTGTTTGTTTTTATTAAGGCTTGAATATTTATAAGGTTAAAGGTATAAAATAGTAAATTTTACCTAACAATCAATTTTTAGAAACATTATTTTGGTGACGACATTTATTATTTTTAATATTGTTACTAGGTATAAATTAACACACCTACTGCGACCTCCTTCAAATTTGACTTTTAAAAATTATATTGCAATTTGCAAGTTCCAAGTGTGGTAAAGTCGATGCTTTTCTACAGAAAAGCATAAATTTTGGGTTGGTTTTGTTACCTATGAGTATTTAAATACGTATACTTGGTTTAATTCTTAGCAGCTGCATATCCATGGTTAGGTACCTGTCGGATGGATAACTGTGCAAGAAACGAAAGGATAAGTCGTAATACCTCTTATAAATTGAGGAACATTATAAAATTTGAATTTCGAAAGTTAAATATTGTATTTTGTTATTTTGTACCGAAATAAAGAAAGTTGAAAAATGTAAAAAAGTATTAATATTAAGATTGTTTTTTTTGGAATCTTTTTGTATTTTTTATTTCAATTCCAAATTTTTACTTTTACGGTCATCTCGTAAAACCTAAATTGAAAATACAAACTTAAATATAGATGCACAGAAAAACCAAAAAAATAAGACCAGCACTGGGAATCGAACCCAGGTCCTCGGTATTCCGTACCGCGTGCTATACCGCTACACCACTGCTGGTCAACCACCAGTGACCAGATCCCCAGTGCTGGTCTTATTTTTCTGGTTTTTCTGTGCATCTATATTTCAGTTTGTATTTTCAATTTAGTAATAATATTGTCAAATATTGATACTTAAGAGTTAGTTATGACTGATATATCCAAATGGTAAAAAAATCTTCAAATTTAATACTTAAAAAGCTTATAAAAGTGTTTTTTTATTCATACGAACCTTTGTCTTTCTTTCGCAATTGATTGGCAAATAAAAGTTATACAAAAACTGAAACCTGTCAAAACTCGTCTTCAATCACAGTGCAAGCATCAGTAATATTCCGTCGCCGTGGCTGTCACTCGTAACTCTTCAAAAGGAAGGATAAGGTTGAGTAGGTCATCCGACCGACATTTGGTTTAGTGGGTAAGGTTCGACTAATAGATGAGTGGTGCGATTGCGGGCGATAAAATATCGAGGCGGGCTCAGCCGGGTGAAGTGGCGTCTGGAGGTGAGAAACGTGGTAACAGGGCGTGAGATAGAGCGGCTGATACGGCGCAGGCGGCGCGGGCGCAGCCGGCGCGCTTCACTGCGCGCGCGGCAGCGATGCAACCTGATCAACTGAAATGGGAAATTCACTTGCTTAGTATTTAAATGTTTAACTATGTTGGTTGCTCGCTAATCCTGCCGTGAAGCAGCAGTGCTTGCACAGTTATGTTTCGGTGTGAAGCCTCTTGGTTTGCAACGCATCTGAAATACCCCTGGTGTTGCAGATGTTTATGGGCGGTGGTGATCTCTTACCATCAGGACACCACTTGCTCGTTTGCCATCCAAAAAAGAATAAGCAATAAAAATGAATGCATGTCGTGGTCGCAAACTAATAAGTTGGATTGAGGCTGAGGCTTCTTCCGCTTGAGTAGAAATGTTACTTACCGCCATATTATTTGTTCTAAGTGATGATCACGGTACGTTGTTTTTATACCGTAAAAGGTATAAATATTTGATATCAAATATTAAGTTAAAAAATGACAATTTGAGCACAACTCATATATTGAGGATTAAGGAAGCTCCGAAAACACGTGGTATTTTGTAATTTTCTCCAATTAAGAGTAGAATATTTTGTGCTCGGGGTATTTTTTATATCTTTACAATGAATTCGCTTCCGTGTGCCGCCGTGAAGTATTGCAAAAAATACCTGCATGAACCTCCCGCGATTAAAGCAAACCATAACATAAACAGCAAGCGGGGGCTTTAGTAAAAAATGCGCTTAATGAAATTGGATGGTTTTACATTTCGAATTTAAATGCAGTCATTAAAAACAAGACACGGTTCACTTCCTCGTTCTCTGAATTTGACCTATCCTTCACCTTTTTCACTTTATCTGCAATTTTCTGACCTTATACTTTTGCAAATGTCTCTTATCATTTTATCGATGACGATGATAGATTACATGCCGTTAATAACAAAAATGTCGAATGAGTCTTAATTCAGAAATGAATACATTTAATGATTACCTGCCTAAGTATCTATTTTAAAATCTAGTGTAATACTAATCTAGTGTAGTGTAGTGTAGTGTGTGTAAGGGGTATAAAAAGGTTTATGCAGGGTCGGCATCGCGCGAGTGATTCTTCGGGTGTTGCAAGCGTTCCTAGGCGGCGGTAATTGCTTAACATCAGGCGGGCCGCATGCCTGTTTGCCACCGACGTGATATAAAAAATAAATTATAATTGTATAGTTACTATGTAATTAATCAAATTGAATGGTATTAATGTTGACCAACAAAACTTACCATAATGTCCATCCTTACCTATCCGTTTAACTTTAATGTTTCCTGACCTGATAATCTTATATAAAATATCTGAACAGGATGATTATTGCAACAAAAAAATACTTGAAAATATTTTAGGCTCTCAACCTGTTTAATAACTATTATTTGTAAAAACGTTTAAAATTGTTCTCGTATACCAATTTTCGTATCGACACCTTCTTGTAATTAAAGGTTGTCACGAAATCGTAAGAGAGAATAAGTAGCGTCGGTAATCCATTTAATTTTCTCGTTTCTTGAATCACGAAACAGTCATTCCTGCCCTCAGTGACAACATGCAGTTCGGAGTCGACGTCGCATTCCGCTCGGGCGGTTCCCTTGTGGCGGTATTTTATCGCATTAACTTTTGGGTTCATCGTGTTGCTTTAATTTTTCAACGACGCGGAATAATTAGTGACGGCATCTCGAGCTGTTCGCGCGGCAAGGCTGCGATGACAGCTGCTGCCTATCGCGATCTCACGCGAGATCCAGCCAGCGAACAATGTTTACCGGCAGGTCCAAGTAACAATAACAATTCAATCCCTAATAAGCACTCCTTATACCACCATAAATAACACTCTTTTACGTATATATTTCAACCTGCAACGGTACAAAACACTGGCCGATTCCAAAATCAATTACAGCTCCAAATGTTTTCATGAATACCCATAAGCTATTTGCGCCCACTGTAGGTAGTTTGTGAAAGCCTCTTTTCATCACAGGAGTGGGTAATTGGCGGCTTCAGGGCACGTAATGATACGCTTAGCGGGCGGCGAAACGAAACGTGTGAAGACTTTGATAACTTCCAAAAAAATTAAATTTACAAAATGATTTCCAAGTGTGATGTGGGGTAGGCCAAAAATCACGCTCTGCTGATTACAAGGGGCGGGACCTGTCATTACGCTGTCGGCTTTTGGGGGCCAGCTAACGAGCCCTGCCACTGCTTGATCGAATTCGAAAGCAACACTTTTATATGGAAATTATAATTTTAAATTTACTTTTTCCTAACCGCAATGGTATGCACGTACGTATTTAAGTTACTATTAAATACCTACGTGCAATAAAATCAAATAATGTAACTACAGCATTTTGAAAATTAATTAGAGCAGTTTGAATGTCAATCGGAATGTATTGAATGTTTCCATTTATGTGGAAGCCACTTTCGTTATGTGATATCATAATAGGTATAATAATAATATGATCTTGAGAATGCAGGTGACATTTCATAAAACAATGTATTGAGCTTACGTGGTACACTGTAATGTAATTTGCATGTAATATTGTTTTCGATACATGTAAATTCGGTTAAGTAAAATCGTAAACCAAGTTGGTACATAATATGACTCTATAACGTGTTTTTCTTGATATCTGTTATCTTAAATAAACTCACTTCATTGTTAGAAACTATTTAAATACCTGGTAATACAATTTTTGGTCACTTTGAAAAAAAAAAGTATATATTATCATAATTTCACAGTCATGGTCAAAGGTCAAATTACAAAATTCATAAACTTCACCAGTGACATAGACGTAACAAAATAAAAATAAAAAAAACTGGGTGTGTAATGATCGGTATAACAACATTTGATATAACTTCACTAGATACAACAACATTTGCTATAATTTCCAAGGATAGGAGCTTCACTGAAATTTGTTATAAAATAAACCTAACCTAACCGTACATCAAATCGAGTTAATAAATATAAAGAAATAAGTTTGGTTTTTAAGCTAAATTGAATTATATCAAATGAAAATTATGTCAATTGTTGTTATATCCTTCGAGCGGCACCCAAAAAAACTCACTTTTTTAACCTTATTTTGCTAAATATGTCATTTGGTGAATCAAAAACACTTTAGTTACATCATAAATTAAGCACCTTTATACTGTTTTACTACGTATAACATAATTATCTTAATTCTTGATTATCTTTTCAACGAAAAGAGTTGCGCCACTAATGTCTTGAAGAAATTAACTTCATTTGACCCGTTACTATCACCTTAAAATTAATGGAAATCAAAAACAACACGGCGTATATTGTGGATAACAGGTTGTTAAAACTTGCAGGACCAAAGGTCGAGATTACGTTTGCGACCTTTGGTGATGGATGGGGCGATTTGCGCTACCAACTCCACTTTATTTATTACTAATGTACATGATGTTAAACATTTAATAAGTGCTGAATTATATTATACATGTTAAAATTGGTAACAGTGAATTTAAAGTACCATCACTCTGTTGAAATAATATATACGTGCAATTAGATGTTCAGCTTTTATTTTTATCAAGAAACGCCGCCACACCAGCCGTATAAGCTGCCTGCGCATATGCTCTGTCTAAACACACTCAATATTTTGCAACGCAATGCTTCTGAGCGAGCCCTAGTTTGTTTTACTTGGTATTATTGTCCTTAATACCAAATTTTAAGAATTCTGTATTATTATATTAATAGGCTGTTTCACCACCCATTGATTAACTTTAACTTACGGATAAATGTGATGCCGTCTCTGTTTGTTTGATCGAATAGACGGAGATGGCATTACATTTATACGTCAGTTAAAATTAATCAATTGGTGGTGAAACAGCCACTAAAATCTGGATAAATTGAGTAAGAATTTTCACAAACCACGATTATGTCAGCAACGTGTTTGGTGATACAAGATGTCTTAACTTAACCTCGCACACACAAATACCAATTATTCCGACCATAGGGTGCGATTGACATTAATACAATCCGAAGTATCAGATTTTACTTTTAATTAACCCACCAGTGTTACTTGTGTAAATGTCAATTTTTGTTCTTTTCGCAAAATTACATGTCATTGTGCAAGTAATTACGAGCAGCACCTTGGAGCAAGAGGTCAAAAAGAAATTCACTTAAAACTGTAACGCGCCCTTCACGAGGCCTGCGCCGCTGCAAATTTATAAAGTCGGGTCATTTTCGAAAACCAGTGTCGGAAAGTGAAACTACCCGCGCATTTATTACCGAGTAAAATATGTAGATTGCCGGCGAGATAATAATGATATGTGCTCGTGGTAATGAAATTTCCCGCCGTCAAACGGTGCCAAAGTAATTTGCGTTGCTTGTCTCTGGCAACGAGTGCCCCAAGGGCCGCTTTCGAGCTTGCGCAAGGCGTTAATGAGGCTCATGTCAACTTTTTATTGGGTGTAAGGCACACCGCTAGGATGACTGCCGCGCATTGTTAGGTGCCCGCTGCCCGCCGCCCGCGCCCGCCATCGCCACGGTTATTCAATTACGCCCGTAGAAAGTTCGCTCCGTCATGAACTCCACACTCCACTAATCGTCGTGCACATCCACTTCAATGTAGGCCATTATTATTCAGATTTATGTGTATTTATCATACATAAAAATATAGTACATACTCGTAAAAGCAACTTATAAATTATCGGATTACTAATGTATGGGCAAAAAAACACATCCCAAAATATTTTACTCAAAAAATCATTTGCTAAAACAACTAATCGCAATTTTAGAATTAGCAAATTTTTTTTGCTAAATTATTGTTTCAAAAATAATTACTTAGTCATGTTACTACCAAGTATTATTTAGTCAAATGTATAGTTTCGCATAAAGCACTCTCCCCAAAATATTGCATGGCATTAGGTATAACTTACTTTTCTAGTAGCAGTTCGTTTCTGTGGGGGACGCAGTTCTAACCTAACCTAACCTATTTTACTGGTAGAAGTTGGTTTCTGTGGTTGGTTCGTGTGCGAAGTGTCATTTAGAATAAACATTTTTTTTAAATATAATTCTAGCCAAAAGAAAACGTTTGCTTATTAAACGTTTGTGATAGAAATAAAACTTGACAATGTAAAATTATGCCAAATGATAATTAGACCAAATGAATAAATTCAAATTAAAAGTCAAATTTCAAATTCAAATTAAAAGTACACCTAAATTATCACTAACTCGCAAAGTTGTCTTCAGTTGACACGTTATTTTCCATTGGTCAGAAGTATAAACAACAAGATATTTATGAAAAATAAGTAGATTAAGAAATCGTTTCGTTACAGGAGAAATAACGTCCATAAATCTTAATATTGATGACTGGTCATTTAATGATTCTTACGTGCTGCTATCGCGTATTACTTATTTATGAAGTCGTTCTACTTATTTTGCAGTTGAAGCAACTCTGAAATCACGCAGGCGAAATGATAAACCTGAAAGTGATTTATGTTCATGTAGTCAGAACAAATTGATGCTACGCAGCCGTGTTCCGGATCCAGTTGTTTGAAACTACAGCTTTTTTTCGTCAACATAAACCAATGGAAGTCATTAACCCTGATCGTGTTTACAAACTACGCATTATCCAGTGTTTCTTAAGAATAGCATCGTAAAATCTGTACAAATAAAGAGATTCTTGCGTTTAATTAAGTGATTCCAACAGCTCAATTCGAATGGTAATTAAAGAAATTGGTTCAGCTTTCATGAACAAGCTAAATTATTGTTAAGGGACCATTACATTACAATTTCACAGAAGAGCCACGCGGCCACCCTGCGCGCTCCACGCAGGCGAGCCACTCATATTTGTTAAATCATCGGAACCCTGTAATTTTGATCGATATCTTTATTGACGGCATAAATTTATTGATCATTTCTTTGCAAACGTAACGTTGCAGCGAATACAATATGGCGGGCGCGCTGTCGCAAGAGCAACTCGACGCGAGAGCTTTTTGCCTGATTTGATGATTGCTACGGTTTCATTTTCCAATAGCCCCTTTATATCAGATTGACCCACTTTACTTGTTTTGGGAATTGAATTTCGTACATTAAAATTATAATGCACACCTTAATACATGCAGCCAGCTCTAAATGTTGCCTAAGTGCTAATTAATCGGGATCAGACAACTACAGCACAACATTATTACTGTGTCGATATTTATTAACACAATAGGTACGTAGCTACACTCTAAATAGAATAAGTATTTTAGAAGATAATAAGATTGGTTTGACTGAACACCGTCGTGAAGGTTTTTCATCAGAATTTTTAATTCGTAATTGAGTTATGTCTTTGACGATTTGACATCTACATTTTTATTTATTCGTTTTAAGCCACAATTTACAAATTAACAACTATTACAAATATTTTTTCCAAACTGCTAAGCAGTTTCTTGGCGAAGACAGCAACTAAATAACGAATTATTAAAATAGGCTATAAAGCTTATATTATCTTATATCTACTCGCGTTAAATATCCCAGTGCCTCTTGCCATCCTAGCAATGTCATATCAATGTAAGAAAACATTTACCAGCCACATTAAAAAAAAACGAAAACCATTTACAATTAACCTAACCACCTGCTGAAATATTCCGAATTAACTCTAAGACACCTTGTATGTGTACTGTACTGTAAATCAGGACTTATAAAAATCGTGCTTGCTAATAGATTCTACTTTTGTCCCATAAGAGGTTTTAATTAGGCATAGGTACAATAATATTATAGAGTATTGAAGTGCATAATTAACTTGAACATTCACAAATAAACTAGTGTTGAATGCGTGAGCTTCGATAATTTACAGTTACGCGGTTGCGCCATTCGCGCGGCGCGCGGCGGCTCCTAGATATAAATTTATTTCAGACGCACATGCTTCGTCTTATCTCGATGGAACCTGTAAAAACAGGTGCGATCAAATAAGACAAAATGCACATCTAAATACTGGGGTCTATAGACACGACTTAGTCCCATTTTTATTTGGTTTTGCATTGGGTTGCAGTCGCAACGTCTTGACCCTGTTATAGTGTTAATAAACATCTGTTATCAGATACAGCTCTACCTACCCAGGTCAACTCTACGTAGGGTAAACCTAGGTAGGGTAGACTATTCGACCTCACAGAGGAGCGACGAGCTGATAACTTTTTTGGATATTGAATACTCATAGCTATTCAAAGACGGGACGCGTCCATCGTCCTTGGAATTATGCTCCGAGACCAAGGAAGCTTATTTTGTTGATTTAATTTAGTATTCATTAATTACCAATTTAGGATATTTACAGTTTTAGCAGAATTTAATGCTTTTTCAAATAATATGTGCCTAACTTTATACTGAATCAAGATGTCATTAACAATAGTTATGAGACAAAGGTCAAGGGATACGAAGCTTGGGTAGGTCTAAGTTAGTTTTGTTTATATGATCAAGTACCAAACTTAATTTATTATTTTCTAGAATTTGTTTACCAGATATTAACGTTACATAAACCTCTTTTCAGCGCTCCATACCTATACCTATGGAAACTGTTTCCTCCTTCTTACTTACTGCTACTTATAATACGTCAGTCTTTCGTCAAACGGGTGTTTTTTTATCAAGTTACCTTAAATGGTTAATACACATGTACCGAAATCATAACTTATTTGTCAAATTTTGATATATTGCATAATATGACAAGTGTCCGGCCTTTAAGTGGAAAGGATGATAGGTTAAAGGGATGTCATGTAAATAAATTCGCAGTGGGCATACCGCGCAGCGGGTACCGCGTCAGGTTGCGCACACGCCGCGCCGTGTCACTTGTCGCTTGTCGCAGTTGTCGCCTGTGTCTCGCATTGCCTGTCCCTGTCGCCGCCCGAACACAAGACACATTATTTCATCGACGCTATCTCAAACTTGTCTCCACCGCGATGATTTATTCCCATTTCGGACTTTCTCTGTACGAAGAGCGCATTGTCGTTCCTCTTTGCGGCGGTCATAATCATATAATTTAATTACCCATGCATGCCGTTATTTTAGCTATAAACATTCAATATAATATTTTACTACCGGCTGTCGATCATATCAATTTCATATTACCGCCACCGCTAATCTTACCAAGTAAAACGTTTAAACGTGATTTAGGTAAAACAAAGTAAGAAACGAAATAGCAGATACTGCAATGTGATTGTGCTGAATTTGTTATTCAACGTTATAGCTTAGTTTTTTAGAGAGGCGATCGAGGAGAGAACTTATTGACCTACTTATGTAGAGCTTAGGATTATAGGTAGGTAACAACTCTCTTGGACTTCTTCTTACGTGTTAGAGATAGAAATTGACTGACAAATGAATAGCATAAATAGTCTACCTATGTTTAGAATTGAATTGAGAATTTGAAAATAATATAAATTATTAATTCGCAAAGTGTGTTACATTAATGACATCAGCATAAATTGTAATCAATTAGAATTAGTGTAAATAACAAAATAAGATTTTTTTACAGATGTAAACATATAAGAGCATAAACGAAGAAGCTGGTTTTAATAGTTACTAGGAAAAAACCATCATTCCATCGAGAGATAGATATACGTCCCACAGTAGGGCACAGGCCTCCTCTCCGAATAAGAGGACTCGGGTCGTAGTTCCCACGTGGACCTATTGCGGATTGGCAACTTCACACAGGTATCACGCAGGTATGTACAGGCTTCCTAACGATGGTTTTCTTTACCGTAAAGCTCAAGATAAATTTCAAGTATAATGTTTCAGAAAATCTCTGACATGCGTGCCGGGGCTCGAAACTACGACCCTCTGCGAGAAGCCATAGGACAAAACACTACGCTATCAAGAATATTTTAAATAATATTATCTTTATTATAAAAATAAATGTAATCATTTGACTGATCGAAACAGCACAACCAACGCGAGTAAAACTGGTGCAGTGGGATAAATACGATGAAAATAAAAGTAACAAAAAATTATTTCCCGCAAGGCCGTCTTTGTGTTGACTTCGGTCTGATCGCGATATAAAAATATCCTCTCGCTGCACATTGGGCGCCAATATTATAATGAAACTAGCAACAGCACGCTAGTCCGTTTG
Organism: Choristoneura fumiferana; assembly: GCF_025370935.1. Taxonomy (NCBI): domain Eukaryota; kingdom Metazoa; phylum Arthropoda; class Insecta; order Lepidoptera; family Tortricidae; genus Choristoneura; species Choristoneura fumiferana. The sequence goes on along the minus strand of NC_133474.1, from coordinate 13,937,048 downwards.
CCAAGATTTTTTTATTGCATAATTTCAGGACGTTGGATAGTTTTTATCCCGGAATATCGCTAGGTATCCCATTGAAACTAAGCAATTTTCCGGTATAAAACTATACTAAGATGTCTTGTTACATACCGGGTGTGGCCTGTAATACGAGCAAAAAATTAAAACATAGATCGTCGTCGTCAAACTGAACCACATTAGGTCAGCGACTTTTAAAAATAATGGAGTCCTTGAACTTTCCCTTTTTCATACAAATTAAATACTGCTATCAATGTACGCCATCCTAGAACACAACTGACGTCGCCTGTCACGCTACAAACATCAAGCATTTTGCTTTACATTTCTTCTTCAAATAAGCTTAAAAGTGTAATAAAAATTAAAAAACAAATTATTTTTAAATGTCGCTGAACTAATGTTGTTCAGTATGACGAGTATGATCTATATTTTAATTATTTGCTCGTATTACAGGCCACACCCGGTATACATAGGTATCATGAGGTCACGGGTGAGCAAAGTAATTGTTTATACTGACCTATAAAAAATAATTATTAATTAAAATTAATTATTTTTTCTATTAAAAATTATAAAATTTTGAGTTGCAGAGTGCAACTGTCGTCTTTACGGAAACTCATTCCATATTACCTTTTACGAATGCAAACGGATTACCTGCTTAAAATAAAATTGCAGAATCGTGGTCCAGTTACAAGCCAGCAATTACTCTTAAGTGAAAACACAATAGCCGCTTTATGTAAACATTCATTTAAATAACTCAAGACATTTTGTGTTTTTAAATAAATGGGGCAATAAATAACATTAATAAATATGTATAAGCCAATTCGACATTGATAATATACAGACATGCAAATTTAGACCGAAACCAAGAATTCCACACTTGCTAGGCAAAAAAGTCATGAAATAATATAAATTAAGTATAGGAAAAATTACAGACTTTTTAATGCATTCTACAGCAATTTTCATTATTGTTGTATTTTTAGTTTTTGTTCTTAAATAGTTGTTATTTCACTGTTTGCTTATATATGTAAGTTTTCCTCTCACAGGAAGAAGTTCGTCTTTGCACTTTCTTTGTCCAGTATTTTGTTACGAGTAAAAATTTCCATACATTTGACGGCACATTTCACAGGTTACAGATCGTTAAGTTTTATTCCGCCTAAAATACTGACCCAATATCTCTGCACGGCATCGGCGGTCAGAACGGAATTTATTTCTGCACAGCAATTGAGTGGAACAAAAATGTCAGTTGAATTATGAAAGCGATCGATAATGAAAATGCTGGTACGCATGCAGGGCAGCGGCTCGGATGTAGAAAGTGTCTCGCGACCTGCGCGCGCGCTTTCGGTAAATTGGCAACGGCCCTCAGCCCGGGTCACCGCGGGGCACATAAACATGTCACCGGCCCGCCCCTCGCACTACTTTGTTTGTTAATATACTGCCAATTATAATCAAAGTTAACTCGCCACTGTCGGCCACTCTCAGTGCGTCAATTTCTTAATCTTTTTCATGTCGACTCGCCTTCATTTCCGTATCTGAAGAAACTTGTACGCAGACCTTGCGTGCATCGTATCCGCGTAATCGATTCACACTACCATTTTTGGCATGCTTTATAACTTCATTTGCGATAATGCTCCTCTTCTTTTCACTCTCGTTTCTGTCATCATTACATTTATCGCGATTAAATGTAACGGAACACAATGGTCCTTTACGAATCATAATAATAACAGTTAGACGCTGATATCACTAAATATAGCAAGCGATTGCAAAACATCGTGATCTCCGAGCCGAAATATAATTCCCACGGTGAGCTCGCGCGGCCGTGGCGGCCGCTGTCGTCCATCAACATTATTATCTATTAAAAATATCACGTCAGATTGTTCGCTATTTTGTATAAAGTTACTTTCTGCGTCGAGTTGGTTATCGGAGCATTATCTTGAAATACTCATAAATCACCATAATAGTAATTACGAAACACCCGCTTCTCACTTGTTCCTCAGCTTACGTTATACGAAACTAAACAAAGACTGGATTTAGAGGAAGGCTTAACTGCTTATTGTGGTTACTTTTTCTGCAATGATGTGCGTTTCATACAGTGTGTTACCGGTAGCCACCATGATATTAATTAATAAACTAAAATTCAGACCTTGACAACTTTCTAGCAAAATTACAATTGCCAGCAATGTACAGCAAAGTAAATTGACAAGTATGTAAATGACAGCCAACAGATACTTTGATTATTACGTGTCAATTTGTTTTGCTGTACATTGCTGGCAATTACAATTTTGCTAGAAAGTTAACAAAGTCTGAATTTAAGTTTATTAATTAAATTAATGTCATGGTTAAGTTACAGAAATACTTTACTTTAATCTCCCTTAAAAAAAGCCTGACTACCGGTAATACACTGTATAATGTATGCATATTTTATGATGCCACAGTTACAAACTAAGAATTCGTGGTTCAATTAATTGATATTGCTAAATTAGCAATGCTACGATCGCATAAACTTTCTGCTGTCGTGAAACATATTGTCATAATTATGTAGATATTTAGTTCTTTCAGGCTGGCAGCGCGCCTGCAATTATCAGGGGTACGCGCGTGTCCTTAGGTGGTGATGCTCACTTACAATCAGGTGACACACTCTTATTCACACACCCTTTCTATAAAAATGCGAATATACAACTGAAAATGACTCAACAACTAAATACACTGCTAACACTGATTGTCTTTTGTTTTGTAATGAAGGATGAAATGAAGGAGGATTTGAATCTAAAAATTCATTTGGAAAAAAGTAGGAAAATGGTACCCACGACCCAGTTTACTCAGCGCTCCTGACGGCGTACCCCTCGTCCTAGAAAGTTCGCTGCACTGCTTCGTACGGCCCTTAAGACTGATTTATGTCTGCTATAAATATTTTTTGAAAGTTCGAGTGCGATAATAACTCCATTAATTTTGATTAATGACCATTTCTTAAAAGTGAATTTTAACTTACTATCACGGTGCACGTACGACTTGTCTTGCCGTGGATGGCAGTGACCCCCCTACATTTTAATTAACTTTGTATTTTTGACCGATTGTTCTTGTTTCGATTGCCATTTTAAATTTTCTTCTGACGTTTTTAATGAACATACAATAACTCAATATCCATTAAAATCTTTAAACGATCAAGAAGGGTGCGTACAAAAAGGTTGCATAAGATGTAGCGCAATAATTGTACCCGCCCAAATCCTGCGGAGCGGAGAAACTTTTGCGAATAAGTCATCAACATAGCATGTTTTCTTGGTTCCTTTAACTTCTAAGTACCTATGTGGGAAAATTCCGAGTGGCTTATCGTGGCTCCCTCTGGTGGCGACACATTCAGCGCATTTGCAATGCGAGATATCCAGCATTACCATAAACAGTATAAGCTGGAGGGCACGCCGTCTATCGCGGTCCGACATATAAATTATTCAAAATAAAGTATCGCTTAACCCGTGACCCGCTGCCTAGAGCGGCGCCCGCGCCCCGGGAGCGCCGCTGCCCGCTCGGCGAGATGCATCTCCAACCAATTGACAATCGCTACTTGACGAAAATTGTTTTCTCAGTATAACTACCCTATGTGCCGTCATATTATAACAATTGAAATCTGCTTTTGTTTTAAATGATTTTTGTTTTGTGGGAATTTGCCCATATCCTTTTCTGTTCATTCAGACTATGATATTTGTCAAGTAATTAAACCATGAAAACGTACCAAAGAGATAAAAATAAATATTTTTTAATGTAAATTTAAAAAAAAAGTATCGAATCAAGATACCTAGTTTGCTTATAAACTTAATTTAATTGCCCTTTAACTCTGTGAACATGCGTGCAAGGTAAAAGTATCATCTGTATGATAAATTACAGTATTTTCACAGCATCCGCTTCTATATGTACAACACAGACCCAACTATCATCAACGACATACAAGACGCCAACGCGTGTAAAACTTACGAGCTTGAAAAAAGTTCGATATTGCCTATGAAAATTTTCACTTGGGATCAACAACTGAAGTATTAAATCCATCTTAGACCTATGTTAATTTACGTTGGTATGTAAAAGTGGTTGGTGTTAGAGTTTTTTTTGCATGAAAACATACCTACATTTGTCACATAGACGTCTTGAACGTGCTCATAAAGCAGCTGGGTAATTAGATTTAGTTCGTAAACTTCGTATTTATATTTTATTGAGGCTGTATAAAATAAGAATAATTACGGAATGACCACCTTTTTCCAGCAATTCCATGATAAAATGACAGTTATAGTACCTACTTATGGTTTATAGTATTACAGTAAGTAATGACAGACGGGTGCTTAAACGAAAGGGTAAAACTAAATTTTATTTTATTTTATTTATTTACCTATATCCTTTCCTATCCTTATACTCTATAATAAAGAAAAAAACATGCACATTTAATACTTAACCCCAAATAGTAGGTACCTATCGCGTTTTGCGTGACAGGTAATAAACAAGCATATAATAATTATATAATTAAAATAAACACGAATATCTTGAATAGGAATTATGCATGCTCACCTAGTGACAAACTGCATTAAAATCGAGTTTTTTTCTCCGTCGATTAATAAGAAGTCTTGCATAGCGCTAGGGTTAGCAGATACAGAACTAAAAAGTTCAATTCCGATTTAAAAGAAAAAAAACTTTTACATCTATTCCTGTTAAAATCTGCTTTCATGCGATCTGACAAAAAATAAATAAATTAAATTTCAAGTGTAATAAATAAATAAAAAATTAACCCAGAGCACTAGATTTATTTTCAATGAACTCTAAAAAGCTACAACTAGATATTTACGAACTAACATAAATAGTCGACCATCAGTGGTATTGGTTAACAAGTGACGTCACAGATTAGTATTTGCAACGTTTAGTAAGATCTTCGTCGCACAAGGTATAGCCACAACATTTTCAAACAATCCCGAGTTTTCAGGACCTTTACTCACGGTAACTGGCAACCCTTGGTCACCTGGTTAAATGAACCGCAAAAGAATTCCTGTTATGACTCCTCAGCCGGCGGCCCGGTGCTCGGAAAAGGACGCTACTTATTTACCCAACAGCTTTCGCAAAACGGCCCATTAGGGATAACTGTACTAAATAATTACTGCAATGTGGCTTTCTATTTCTATGCGACGCGTGCGCGGCACCTGCCGCTGATCACTGTAATTATTTACTAAGCATGAATGCCTAGGACTCGGACAAAGAGTAGGCACGGGGCTCGCTGCGTGACAACTTAAGTCTATTAAGCATTTAAAAATTATTATATATGTTTCTGAAATAGGGTCGCAAATAAGAAAGATAGTCACTTGATGGAAAGTAAGCTCCAACCTTATAAAATACAACTCCAGGGGTTGCGTGCGAATAAGATAGTGGTAGTGTTCAGGGCGAACGCACTAACAAGAGGACGCGTTCGTGCAATTATATTTTTAGGATTAATTAACAGAAATCATGACCATATGGTTTTTAGAGATATACGGAACCCTCGTGCTGAGGTCCGACTAGCACTAAATGTATCAGTAACCATTAAATTGTAAATAATAGGTATAGTATCTCTAGGTATTGTATTTGCTTGAACGGCTTGCTTCTATTTGACCTCCTCCCTGTAATCGTATTTTAGTGTAACCCCATTTCCAGCCTCATCTGCAACTCTATGCCGTCAAAAACCTACCCCAATGTACCTCGAGTATTTTTAAGTTAATTTATTTCTTTTTCTGTACATGTTTAAAAACATGACTCTTTTATTTTGAAACCATTTTTGCATAGGTACCTTATAGTATGACTACACTACGATAACGGTACCTGCTTCAGTTATAAAGTTTTAATTTGTCTGTCTGTTTAATTTACGATGTAGTATTTTTGCAGCTGGACCCTGGACTAAGCAGGTCTCGCCAGACCGCCCTGGGTGAGCCGTCCGGCCAATTTAAAATATCCTCATTAATTCGCGATCGCGTCGAATGACTCTTAGTTACTAGATACCGCGTGTCCGTCTATTTTTATTATCAACGGCTCGGACATGCAGTTGCCGTTTTTATTTTCTCATTTTTTTTTTATAAACAGCACGATACGACCACAATTCTATTTTATTTTAATAACGGATCGCGGTACAAAAGACATCAACGCAGCAAGCTTTTACGATCTAACGACGTCTAACGATTCAATTCTTGTTTATGTTTAGGTTGGTTATTGAATTGGTTTTGTTATTGTTATCAATAATTAAGGTCGTTATGCGTACATTGCGATACGTTGGCCCCTAAATTCTTCTTATTATGAGTCAAGTATTTGTACACAATCTATAATTTAGTTTTAAATTTAGGCACATCTCGGCCTCGTGTGCTAGCCTTGTCAAACAAAGACATGCGGCTTGATCAGACGACGCAGACCTTGGGTTATCGATGGGCATCAGGAAATAACACTACTTCATTTGTGTATCAAAAACAAAAACTTGTCTGGGATAGATTCGACCTACAGCAAAAAGTTAAATATCGGAACGGTTTGAACATCATTGTTTACGCGAATGAATTTGAATGTACTCTAACTAGCAGGTATCAGAGAAATAACCGAGGTGATGTAGGTATCCACATTTAGAGAATTTTTCACCACTCATTGATAATTTTAACGTGACAGATATCTATGATGTCATCCCCGTTTGTTTTAGGCTAATAAACAGAGACGCATACCTACAAAACACACACATAAAAATTGGCGTTGTCCACTTTTTTACTACTCTTTTTTTATCTCATTTTTTTTAAGATAATTATTAGAATATCTTGGCATTATAATGGCTTACTTACTTAAATTTAATTTATTTTTTAAAATATCAGATACGACATCTCGTAGATTAACATAATTATGGCGACTGAAACCAAGTGAACGGCCAGTAGAATATATTTAAAAAAACGAGCTAGTTGTCAAAAGATGCTAACTGTCATGTCAGTCAGTGTGACATTCATTCGGATATTATAAACATTGTAACCTAACCTTTGAGAAGCATTGAGAAAGATCAATATGAGCTATAATTATATCAAAGCTGACTCATATACTGCACTGCGACCCATGTTCACAAGGCCTTTTTTATTTACTTACGGTGTATTGATCTTCACAACAATACTGTGCGTAAACTTTACAGCATTCGATATCTATTGCTCGACACCATTGTTGTTGCAAATCGCATCTAATGCGAACCATTAGCTTTCCGGGAGTTTTTGACGTGGTATATGCATGAAAGAACATACATTTATATGAAAAATACGCGTGGAAAAGGGAAAAGGATTCGATTCGATGTCGATTGTCGGAAAAATAATTCGCATTTATCAGTGACAACTGACTGACATCAATATCAGCGTGACAGATACCATAGAGAAACCTAGATAGTGGTGGATTTACTTGTAAGGTAATGAAATATCCCTTAGAAAGGTCAAACAAAGTTCAAACATATTTTAGGCTATAATTTCGTAACCCTTAAGTATTTTTGGATCAAAGTAGGACAAAAGTGTTCAAAAATCCTATCCCTCGAAATATACCTACCCTACATTGATAAAATATGAATAATGCCAATTATCAATGAGTGTGGTTAGGTGAAATAGATCCTTAAAATTGATTTATTTCTCTGTCCTTGTCTAAATTTATTGGTTATTGTTCGTAGAGACTGCAGACCTCTAAACGTTACGATACATATATACACGTCTCTGTTTCTTCAATAACCCCCATGTATCTGTTCATACAAGCTCGTCGGTTACGGGCACTTCTAGCCTGATCATTTTTCAGTCTCTGAAATTTGATCAGCTTACCCTAAACTTAGTTGCCCTCCCGACTCTTCTCTAAATTTTTATCCAGAAAGTAATACTAATCTTAAAAAGCATATTTCTAATTATCTTTAATAATCACATATTTTGTTTGATAGAGAACTATCAACAGGAGAAAGCTTTGCGGTTTCACTGGCGCATGGCGTACTGAAAGCTCAATGTGTAACGTAATGCATTAGTGCTGCAACACCATGCTAAAAAAGATTTCCTTTTAACAATTGCCTTTTTTTAGGCTTGCCATGCCTACTTCCTTGGTTTCCTTCTCCAACTAAAGTTTTACTACATTATTTTCTTACTGGCCGTTTTTTGGATTTTATTACTTTTAACGGTTTTTTCTTGTGATTTTTAAAACGAATGTCAGATTGATTGTATCGGTATATTTAACTTCGATATGGTAACCCTACGTCTGTTGGATTAGTGTGACGAGGCTGCAAATTTCTCGAAAACTATTTAATACCTACGGGTATGACGCAACACTCAGAACACGCGTCGGCCACGGCTGAATAGGCGACCAATAGAGCTCGAGCGACCGAGCGGCGTGGACTTGTCGAGGAGCCATCGAAATTTTTCGCAGTCAAAAGTAAACTATTTGTTATCTACTTTGTTTTCTTATAACTTTTTTAGTCTTGTATTTTGACTGATTAAATTATTGGAGGTTTATAGTAAGGAATAAACGCGTGTTTTGATTGTTATGGATCAGCTTTAGAGTGTCTTTGATGAGTAATATTTGACCTTGAATTAAAAATGTGATGTGGGACGGTAGAAACAACTTGCTTGTGGACGATTGAAACATTCTATCGTTAAGATTTTTAATCCGTTGCAAAAGTTGTCATTCAAATATAAGGAGGTTCTGTGTTTGATGCACATGCTGTTCACAAACTTTTTCTAACATTTCTGCTATTTTTGCCCAGTTAAAAATATTTTATTAGTAACCTCAAATTAAAACGCTAAATAAAATACTTTTTAATATATTTTTCAAAGGATAGTATTGAAAACGCACATTTAGTAAAAACTTTTTTTATGTAAAAAAAAAACTGAATCAAATAAACGTTTTGCACAGCAAAATAATTGACCCAAAATATACGTACTTAATAAAAAAAAATTTCTCAAAACATTGTGAGTCTTTTTTCAAAATATAGCATTCTATTTTGCACATCAATATTATTATCATTACCTATCAATTTATTTTCAGCATGTATATAATAAAAATACATAACCAAAACTACCCTATAACAATAAAATATATATACGATTCTGGCGCTCGCCGGCCGCTACCGCGGCACGCTCGCTTTGCTCGCTCGGCTTGCGCGTCGCGCTGTGTGGTCGCATTGTACCTAACGCTCCTTATAGGCGTATATAGTCGTCGGGCCGGGTGGCTGTGGAGTCAGTATTTCTGCTGTGCAGTCAGTACTTTTTGATGTGATTGTAGTATTTTTGTATATTTGTGTTGATTATTTTCGAATTATCTGCAGTACCTACTAGTTTTGCTAAACATTTAGTTTATTTGTATTGAAATAATTTAATTGATGTACATACAAAGGTATATAATGATGAGAATAAATTGATAGGCAATTATTTATTTGATGTGCAATTAATAATATTCCTTTTTCAAATTCGCCTAAAGGCGTTAGGTATAAACTACACATACTTCAGTATTTTCACGAGACTGACTATTAGTAGGTAAGTACCTACAATTGTTAATAGAGATGGTTGGTTATTGTTAGAGCGTTTATACCTGCTGAGCTGGCAACGTTGCATTTTTGTTAGTTTTTTTCGATTGTTCTGAAATTTAATTAAAAAAAAATGTATTCTGATAAAACTGTTGTTAATATATAATGTGTCTGCGGCAATATATATTCGTGATAGGCTTTTATTTTCTTTAGGAACCGTTAATAAACATTTTTTCGTTTATTAAGAATATAAAAGTCTATCACGAATAATTATTGTAGTACACATTAACTTATATATTAAGAAAAGTTCTAACAGACCACATTTTTAATTTTCATTAAATTTTTATGGAATAATCGAGAAAAATTAACAAAAATGCTACGTTGCCAGCTCAGCAGTATAAACGCTCTTAAAATATATCAGAAAAAGTTAAAGAACATTTTTATTTCATCTGGCATATTTATAAATAAAACAATTTAAACTGAATATCTTGAGTCTATTTTTAATTTTGCATCCCGACCTTACGGGTTCTTTACAGCACTCGTTGTCACAGGGTACGGACTTACCTATCTATACTAAGTATACGGAGTGGTTATGATTGAAACATTGTTATAATTGAAACAAGCACTTTGTATGAAAAATGAATATGCTTTTTCCACTTTAATTCTGTATTGTTTTGTTTACTATTGAATCATAACTACTTCGGTTAAGTTAAATGTATAAGGTAGCAGCAACAAATACATCTAAAAGTCCTATACTTTTTTTTATGGCGTTTTTTAATCGAGATGTTCAAAGGTCAAATTGTAAAATATTATTTTACGCATGTGGAATTTTGATGAGCTCATTGTATACTATGGTAGCGATGAAAAAGATTGTAACAGATAAATTACTTTAATTGTGCCGAAGATTATTAGGTGTTTCAATTGACCCCACATAGTGTTTCAATTGTCAGTCATGTGTGGTCAATTGAACCACTCTGCCCCAATATCTTTATTACGTTATGGTCAAATAACTATGGGTGATATACCTTTCAAGTTCATCTTATTTAGGAACCAGATAACTAAGCTTAAAATAATTTAGGTCTACATCTTTCTAACCATAAAAATAAAAAAGTTACAGGCGATTAAAGCCAAATCGTTTCAGTTGTCCCCGGTCTACCCTACCGGTATATTTAACTTCGATATGGTACCCTACGTCTGTTGGATTAGTGAGACGAGGCTGCAGATGAGCCATCATTTCTTATAAAGAATCCAATTTGTTGGGTCATTGATTTGTATGAAAGACGATTGAAATTATCGTTACAATGAGATAGGCGACCACAGAGCGCGGAACCGGAGCGGAGACGACATAGCGATGACTAATACGAGTACATTATATTATCGCAAAAGATTGTCGGCGTTAAAGTATCTTGCTTACTTCAAGTACTCAAAAAGTTTTTCTAGAAAATATAATTACACGGAAATTGAATTAATATTTATCGTTCAATAAAGCAGCAAGTTAAACGTCCGAGTAGGTCACTGTATCAATAGTTGCCATTTTTTATTTTACGTCATTATCAATACAGTTGACATGATACCTGGGTGGCAGGTATGGCATTAGCATGTCGAGCACTGAGGCACTTACCTTACTGGTTTTCAGAAGTAAAGATTAAGATAGAAATTACAGCAAATGTACTGCATTTCCCTTACCATAATGTGTTATGTTATGTAGCGATCGTTAAACATACTTATTACTTTAAGATGTTTTTCCGTTGCATTGGTTGTCATGTAAATGTGTTTACGAAGGTTCTTTAATTTTTCGCAGAAAAATGTTTCGCCGATTATTAGTTCCCAACCAACTTTTCGCAGAATTTCATTTCGCCAAATTATCACTTGCCAACTTATCAAAAGATTTAGTTGTATTACCCAACCTCACAGTTGCCAACTTTCGGTTAGTAAAATGTTTTGGTTGGCATAATATTCATTTCGTTGTACAATGTTCCCAAATGTTTTATTGAATAAGGGTTTCTTTTAGTAAATAACTATGTAATATATGTAATAAGCAATGTGGGTAAGATTTCCGTTGAGTTTTTGTTTGGGCACTAATAAAGCGTTTGTGACAAACGCACAAATGACACAATGTTTGACCTATTGATAGAATACGGCAATGTGATCTTGTACCAAAAGTGTGTGTGTTAAATTTCTCAAAAGCTACAATTACTGAGTCTTCGATCAAAATTTGAAGACATTTATTTACAAGGATGCCATTTTCAGTTCAATATTATTATTCATTAGACTCATGTTTTGGATATTTAAAAATAAATATTAAAAAATAAAAATACCCTACCCCAAAAATACCCTATAACAAAAAATATATATACGATTCTGGCGCTCGCCGGCCGCTACCGCGGCACACTCGCTTCGCTCGCTCGGCTTCGTGCGCTATTTGCACACGGTTAACCTAACACGCTCCTCCTCGCTTCGATAGTCGTCGCACCTAACTGGACTTTGTCACACATTAGATTTCTGTTGATATACTTATAAAAATACTCTTATCTGTAATTCGTATTGCCAATTGAAAAAACGGTGTGTAACTCTTACTTAGTTTAAGTAAAAAGTTGGTATGAAATTCGTTTAATAGTTGTTTGACCTAGTGAAAGATTTGACAAATGATAAGTTTTCCAAACGTTTTGAGTCATTATGATATTCTGCTTACAATAATTCGACCAAATGATACGTAGTCATACAAAAATTTGGTAATAGTTAGTTGTCAAAGTTAATCAACGGCGAAAAGTTGGTTGGCAAGTGATATTCGGCCAAAGGAATTTCTACGAAAAGGCAGAAGACCGTTTACGACGTTTAAAAGTGATCAGGAGCTCATTTGTAATTTACATTTAAAGCACATTAGGCACCTTCCTTTTTAAGAAATCTCAGTTAAACGCCGTCTCATTTAATGCTTATTGTGTAAGAAACTCTGGGACTCTGGGGTTAATTCTCCACAACTATACACAAACAAGCTCAGTGGTTCTGCCTACTTACAGGTTTAATTATGATAATAACGGAGGGTAACGGAGTTCCAAAATATATTGTTAGCTATTTTTAGCTGAATCAGTCTTTAGAAATGTTATAAATACATATTTATTACATACATCCATGACACGACCCATCTTCAAAAGCAACTAAAACACTCAATCTCAGGTGTCGTAACTAGTAGATTTTTGCTTACCTATTTATTTCAGTAGAGCATAAATCTCGAGCGGTTATAGTTTCCTAGCTCGGTGGCGGTCTGCGAGCGCGGGCGTGGCGCTGACAATTGAATTGATAAGCGACTTTCTAGCGGCTCCGGGCCTGCAGCGCGCCATTGTCTCGCGCGCTCCGATCGCGCCCAACGCTGCGCCTGCGCTGCCTATAGCCAAAATAAGCTTTATAACCTTTTTGCAGGGCACGTATCAAATAATAAGTTCGAAAGGATTAAACATAACTAAATTTAAGATTGGTTTTGGAGTCTTTTTGTATTTTTATTTCAACTCCAAATTTGTGTTACTTTTACGGTCATCACGTAAAATTATAATATCTGTTCGATTCCCAGCGCTGGTCTCTTTTTCTGGTTTTTCTGAGCATCTATGTTTCGGTTTGTATTTTCGATATAACTAAATTTATAGATAATGCTCACTTGATATAATGATTTTTATATCTAGTGTACAGAATTGTTATAAGATAAACCTATTAGAGGTTCTGGTGATTTACAGCATCAATGAAAATTATACTAAGTAATAATTTTGTATTAAGTATGTACATTCTTTTTATGGTTTAAGTATTTTAACAGTTCCCTTTTTGCAGCTGTAATAGCAAGTCTACTGGACGTGAAGCAAGAATAACAATCTTGTCGTCCACCTAATTATAATAATAACTCCAGCAAAAGTCAGAACATGTAAAGTTCAATACATCTTCCTGCTAAAGCTCGACAAACACTGACAGACGTTACTTACAAAATATTGAGATTCGTATTCGCTAACAGACTGACATGTTTAAACGATTAAATAAACTCGTCATCCACAAGGCGAACATGTCCGCTAGAAAACAAGAGGGCAATCAAAAGCGGCGCCAGCGCAGGACACGGCCGCAGTGGCCGCTTGATGAATAAAATTATAAAATTGAAACACCATAACTGATGAATGATGTTATTACCCACGGCTTCCTCATACATATTCAACAAGTGAGTTATTGAATAAAAGTAAAAGTGAATCTTCTAAGGTCAAATAGATGACTGCTGATTAATTGACATGCTACTGCTACCTTTTGATTGAAGGAAGTTGTTGTAAACATTTTATTATAAAACACCTTATAAAAATAATGGATAACTTAGCAATAAATTGACCGCCGGCCGTGTTTTCGAAGAAATTGACGCTTCTTAATCGCCGCAATTCAACCACAATTTTCGCCGTTTCTGCTGGCAACTGTTTCACAATCAGTAAACCACTCAGCTGCAAGGTCATCAGGTTTAAAAAAGCTCAGCGACGTGTTTGCTCTATTTTTATTCGCGAAAAAAGAATATCAGAATACCTATTTGGAAGTGCGGCGGCAGCAGCCGGGCGACTGGTCACAACAGGAAGTTCAGTCAATTGAACAACAATAAAGATTTATGGTAGTTTTTAAAAATCCGAAACCTGATTACAATATTTTTTTGTCGTCTGTCGCGAAAATTATACGGACAACATATAATCAATTAGGTACCGGTCGTATTCGGTAAGTTCTAACTAAATGATTCGTTGATAAATTTAAATCAAGTTGTATGCATAAATCACTAGGTTTTTTCTTCCTAGCTCAAGTAATGGAGATGGAGACCCGTAAGTTTCGTGCGGAGAGCGAAGGGCCTGCGAGCGATCAGCGGCTGACCTACGAACATCGGCGAAGCTCTGCATCGCACTGCACTCGATTTATTGTAGGCCATGGGGCATTGTGCCACAACTTACAAGCGTCACTTATGCAAAATACGAAGCGCCTCTCTATTTTGAGATAGATATCTATTACAAATCGAGACCGATCGTGGGATTGCAGCGCGAGAAAATATTTTGACGTTACTTCGATTTGCGTAGGTTAAAAGCTTTCAATTTTATGCAGTTATCGTAAAAAAGTTGTTAATTTTGTAGCTCTTTTGATTTCTCTGGATTTATTATTTCATTTCTTTTTAAAACACTTTCTATCACGCGTGTATGATTTATAGCGTTTATCATCAAATCCAGATTTGGACTTTCAAAACCCCATTTACGAAGTTATAAAAATAAAAACCAACAATATTATAACAACAATTGAGTGAACGCATTAAAACGTTTGCTAGTTGCGTTCTATAATGGTGCCATATCTTTATGTGGCATCTCCCATCTCGCTTCGTTAGTATCCTAATCTACTCAACTTATAAACATGGATATCGGTCCATTATTTAATATAATAAGATCCGAATACAGATAAAACACGTGCTGGTATCGTGCTATAATAGGGTGTACGGCTTATTTTGCTCTCAAGGTTATTTATTGCTTTTCACCGTAAAAGGGAAACTAGAAATTAAGCAATCAGCAATTTTATATCGTTATTATCGTACATTTTTGTAACGCAATCATATAATAAAATGTAGGTATGTAAAAGTTAAATATTTACATATTTGCATTGATGTTTTGCGAGTACTAACACGAAAGCAAAAAAAAAAATAGATTTACCCCTCGTATGCTGAACTAAAAAAAGTACTGAATTAAGGCTCATCTGTTTTAATAAGCACAAATTCTGCTGATTTTAAAAAGATTGTATATGTAAAGATATATGTTAATACATATTTAATTAGGTACTGGTCTAAAGAGGCTCGGCTCGCTCCGCTCAGCTGTTTCCACCAGAGATATGCTGTGCGAGGATGTGTAAATGAAGCGTTTCTATTGGTTAATGAAAAATATATCCGTCGCAACACATCCTCGCACATTATTGGTGGAAACGCTGCTTATAATCCTAGAAATGCCTGTATAACTTATTTTCCGAAAGATACAGTCTGGGGCCTTATATAACGTTAATTACACTTTGAACGCTTATATTAAATACTAAACTTTATTTACATTCTGTGCCCTTAGTGTAAGTTTTCGGTTACAAAATACGTCTCTATCGCGTTCGCGTTAAAATCTCAATTTGTATGGAAACATGAACATCTCAAACGTTCCGCTAGAGGCGCTGTTCGTGTTTCCATATAAATTGTCATTTTAACGCGAACTCGATCGAGACGTATTTTGTAACGGAAAACTTACACTAAGGGTACTGATGCTTACTTTTCAGAATGCCACATATGGGAACTCAAAACTGTAGTTCAATGTACGTATTGTACGCTCAATGTGCATTTTGCCCTCGCTATCACACTAACGATTGCATTTTTGGGAGCTTTAAGTCCTATGGCGGAAGTTATATTTGACTGGAAGTGTCTAGGAATCCTAAATATTATTTTGTAATCATACTGCAATATATGTAGTTATATAATAATTAGCTATTAAAGAATTTAATTAAGTTGACCGAATTTTTATTTACTCACCTTTTTTACCTACTTGTTACCTGTAAATTGGCCGTCTACCCAACATAGCAGATGGGCAGGCATTCAAAGTATCTACTTGGTAATACTTCATAATTCTCTTTCATAGTCAAAATACCACAAACAAAATGTTATAGGTACTGTTTTATTCTTGAAAATAAGTTATTTCAGAGGGCTTCGGTATCTTGCCTAATACAGCTTTAAATTTATAATTAGAGCTTTGGTAGGTATATACATTTAAAAACAACAGGACAAACATACACATACACACATTAACACACATTTTAAACAAACAAAAACAGGAATAAGTTAATTTGAGTGAAAATTTCTGGTCACAACAATTTGTTACCATCGTGGAACATTTTTCCATTTTGTTTTTTATAGTTGTAGATAAACATTGAATCAACTAATCACGGACGAAATAGAACATATCAAATGTGTTCTTGAAAGTTTCTTTATAAACCGTGCCTCTTGGCTCAAATCCATTCAAGTGAAAGTCAATGCTTTACAGTGTTGTTCTTGATTTTATTGTCATGTAATAACAACAAATATTTTAGTATTTGCTGGTTCTTGGCAATCTTTTATATGTATTTTATGGAGCAGGATATAAAACGATATGAACCCAAAAAGCTTGACATTGTGTGAAAAAAAATTACATGGTCCGAAAAGCTTAGTTTGTTGTTCGTTGTTGTGTTGTTGAGTAATAAACGCGTCAGTGTAATGTGGTGGTGGTGGTGGTGATAGATAGGTTTGTGTGATTTGGGTGTGTTCTTACAGTGTGGATGTGGAGGAACTGCATGCATACGCATATCTCGCATAAACTTAGCCAGACTGTTCATTGATATGGACCTCCACAAAGTAACGCATGATTCAATTTTTTTTCAGCTTATATTATGTAACATCTTGTTCAAGTTTTAGGGTTCGTAGTAAAAATGGCAAAAAATAACTCTTATAGTGATGGCAACATCTCTGTCAGTCCGTCCGCGGCTTAGTTAGAGACTCTTAGGGTGAATCCAGACTAGCGTAATTTTTCGAGTTGAGAGTCGCGTATTTTCGGTCACGTAATTTGGTTTCATACAATGTGTACAACTCATTTTGAGTCGCCGTGTGGCACAAATTGGACTTTGGTTTATAACCGAATGCAACAGAAATTAAGCGACGAAAATACGCGAATCACAACTCAAAAAATTACGCTCGTCGTCGTCGTCGTAGTACTAGAACAAGCCGAGTACTGCCTTTTCGCAACGTAACGTTTGGCAACTTTTCATTTCGCAAACTCTAAAACTGTAAATATTTCAGGATTTATTTCAGGGCCATCGTGTAGAACCCTTTAGGTTAGGTTAGGTTAGTTTTATAAAAATCCTGAAATATTTACAGTTTCAGAAATATTAAACAGTTGGGAAATGAAAAGTTGCGAAATGAAACAGGTTTGCCAAACGTTATTCGCCGAAACATTAGTAAACCAGAAAAAGCTGTAATTTAACATGGGTGTCGATTACTGTCGATGGCCGAAAAAAAAACCTACCTTCCCTTTACTTACGTGAACTGTAGATGGCTTTTTGTCTGTTCTTTGATAGCTCTGACATCTGACTTCTGTGACATAACGTCACTGCAGTATAAATAATATTGTAAGTAAATATTTTTTACCAAAATCATTTCATCGTCGAACGACCGGCCTACCTAGTGGTTAGAGCACTTGACTATGAATGAATCTTGAGGTCTCGGGTTCGATGCCCGACGGAGGCAGATATTTATGTATGATCTCAGATCAAATATAAAAGTAAAGATGGAGAGCGGTAAACAGCCAAGTGAGGCCTGTTTTATAAACATGTGTTCGTAGGCCGGTGTTGCCATAATAATTCTCAGTACCCCGCAACTACAAAAATATCGTTATCGTTAATATCGTTTTTATTCATTGCTTTAAATTCATAAACCAGCCTTAAACCAACTACATTAAAAACGTTAGTAAATGTTTACAGGAAACAAATAACTTTATGTTGCGTGTCACGTTAATACCGTTACTACAATAAAAAACGTTGATGAACTTTTACAAGAACCAAATAACTTTACGTTACGTGTCACGTTCTCAAGTTTTAAGCCATAGAAATAAAAGATTTTAAAAATAAAAAAATAAAAGATTGTATTACCTAGGCGACTTTTACCCAATAATAGGGTAACTACATTATTATAATGGCAATACTAGTATTGACGTTTTGTGTTCAAAGCAAAATTCAAACAAAGTTATTTATTTTTAATGAAAATATTGGTTTTCGAGTTTACTAGCGTGTGAAAAGTGATTCCATCCTGCTTTTTATTTTTGGATGGATAGTTTTTACATCCTTTCACGACACAATTTGGCATTATTAGTTATATTTGTCAAAGTTTAAGATACATCATGCTCCACGGGAATGCGTTGCTAAGTGATAAGGTTTTGGTGTAGTTTGGTTGCAAGTGTGTGCGTGCCACTGTGTAAGCACATGTATTGGTGTAGTTTGATCGGCCTCACTCGGCTGTTCACCGCTCTCCATCTTTACTTTTTTTATTTGATCTGAGTGTATGATGTGTAGTTTTTAGTGCTAGTTCTAGTCTTAGTTTTAGGTGGTACTTATGGAGACAAAATAAACCTTTCTTTCTTTCTTTCAAAAATACGATCATGTTGGTTGTCGCGTCTTGGTGTTTAATATGTACTTAAGTATGTATCTCTGTGTAGCCATGAGCATCACCGGAGGGATCGTTTAATCTTCTCTGTGTAGCCATGAGCATCACCGGTGGGATCGTTTAATCTTCTCTGTGTAGCCATGAGCATCACCGGTGGGATCGTTTAATCTTCTCTGTGTAGCCATGAGCATCACCGGTGGGATCGTTTAATCTTCTCTGTGTAGCCCACCGGTGGGATCGCTTAATCTTCTCTGTGTGGCCATGAGCATCACCGGTGGGATCGTTTAATCTTCTCTGTGTAGCCCACCGGTGGGATCGCTTAATCTTCTCTGTGTGGCCACGAGCATCACCGGTAGGATCGTTTAATCTTCTCTGTGTAGCCCACCGGTGGGATCGCTTAATCTTCTCTGTGTAGCCATGAGCATCACCGGTGGGATCGTTTAATCTTCTCTGTGTAGCCATGAGCATCACCGGTGGGATCGTTTAATCTTCTCTGTGTAGCCCTAGCCCACCGGTGGGATCGCTTAATCTTCTCTATGTGGCCACAAGCATCACCGGTGGGATCGTTTAATCTTCTCTGTGTAGCCCACCGGTGGGATCGCTTAATCTTCTCGGTGTAGCCACAAGCATCACCGTGGGATCGTTTAATCTTCTCTGTGTGGCCACGAGAATCACCGGTGGACCGTTTAATCCATACTTCCATACTATCCATACTAATATTATAAATGCGAAAGTAACTCTGTCTGTCTGTCTGTCTGTCTGTTACGCTTTCACGTCTAAACCGCTGAACCGATTTGATGAAATTGGTACAGAGATAGAATAGACCTTGGAAAGAATAGCGATACCTTTTATTGCGAAAAGAGGCTTTAAGGGGTTAAAATAGGGGATGAAAGTTTATATGGTAGAAGTTCGTCGCTGTGTCAAGAAAAACTATGAAACTTGGCATTTAGGCACTTAATAAGAAATAAATCTATATTTGTTTTGAGCTTTTTTGAAAATTTCGACCTGTGAGGGGATGAAATAGGGATGAAAGTTTATGTGGAAGGTCGTCATTATCGAAGATAAATCGATGATCTTTATTAAACTTGCCATTCCGGCACATGAAAAGAGATAAATAGATATTTGTTCGCACGTTTTTTAAATTCTTCGTGTGAGGGTGGAATAGGGGATGAATGTTTATATGGAAGATCGTCATTGTCGAAGATAAATCGATGGTTCTTTATGAAACTTGGCATTTGGGTACGTGATAAGAGATAAAACAGATATTTTTACGCGCGTTTTTAAAATTTCTTCCTGTGAGGGGTGAAACAGGGGATGAAACTTTATATGGAGATCGTCATTGTCGAAGATAATTCGACGGTTCTTTATGTAACTTGGCTTTGGAACGTGCTAAGAGATAAATACATATTTGTTCGCGCGTCTTTAAAACTCTTCCTGTGAAGGGTAAAATGGGAAATTAAACTTTATATGGAAGATCGTCATTGTCGAAGATAAATCGATGGTTTCTTTATGATGAAACTTGGCATTGGGCTACTTATCCTACTAATATTATAAATGCGAAAGTTTGTGGTGTGAGTGAGTGAGTGAGTATGTTGTTACTCTTTCACGCTGAAACGGCTGGACGGGATTTGGATGAAATTTGGTATGTAGATAGCTGACATCTGGAAATAAAACATAGGCTACTTTTTTATCCCGATATCCCACGGGATAGGGATAAAATCTCGAAATATCAATCGCTGGGCTTAGAGTCATGAAATTTGATAAGTAGGTAGCTGGAGTTTGAAATAACACATAGCTACTTTTATCCCCGGGATAGGGATAAAATCTTGAAATAATAACCGCTGGGCTTAGAGCCTGAATTATTGGTATGTAGATAGCTGAACATCTGAAATAAACATAGGCTACTTTTTATCCCGATATTCCCACGGGATAGGGATAAAATCTCGAAATATCAACCGCTGGGCTTAGAGTCATGAAATTTGATAAGTAGGTAGCTGGACGTTTGAAATAACACATAGGCTACTTTTTATCCACGGATAGGGATAAAATCTTGAACTAATAACCGCTGGGCTTAGAGCCCTGAAATTTGGTATGTAGATAGCTGAACATCTGAAATAAAACAAAGGCTACTTTTTAGACCTCTGGAATAACACAATCTATTTTTTACCCCGATATTCCATCGGGATAGGGATAAAATCTTGAAATATTAACGCTGAGCGTTAGAGTCATGAAATTTGGTATGTAGGAAGCTGGATGTCTTAGAAAAACACATAGATGACTTTTTGACCGATTTACCACGGATACCTAGGAATAAAATGTCGAAATAACAACGCTAGGCTTAGAGGCATGAAATTTGGATGTAGGTAGCCGTATGTCTGGAATAACACATAAGTACGCTACTTTATCCCGATATTCCACGGGATAGTTTGTAACTAAGGGACATCCCCGTATTATTATTATTATTATTTTGTATTTTTTTTTTAATTGTATACTGTACTTTTAAGTATTTTATTTGTAATTTTTTATTTTTGAAAAATGACTTTCTGCCAAGTTTCTTGCGGCGCATTCTTCTTGCTTGGATGGTCTTTCCGAAAGCGCTGGTAGTTTAAAAAATGAGATGTAAAGTGCCCATTGCGGCCTATTTACTTAATAAATGATTTGAATTTGAATTTTGCATTTGAATGTGGATAGGGAAAATTTTGAAACTTCAGCACTGGGTGTAGAGTCTTGAATTTGTACAGTTATTCACAAACACAACCTCAATGAAGACCACGATATAAATATTAGAAATTTCCAGGG